>NC_134459.1:163822263-164146013 GCF_047948215.1 Lycorma delicatula | reverse complement strand
GTAATCTTCACGATGTCCTATTATCCACCGATAAGAGTAAAATTATATATTTATGTAATATTTTCCCTATTATTATTAGAGTATTACTACACCCACTGAGGAACACATTAATCAATTCATTATTTCACAATTCTAAAGAACAGGTTCAAGAATGAGCAGTCACTTTCTTCTTTTGCTTTCAATATTTTTTCATACACTCTTTCATTCGTAGAGACCTGGTTGCCCTTATTTCTTCTGAGTAGTTATGTTGTACATTTCTCTTTTTTAGTGGTAGTCTGAAGGATTTTTCCTTTAGGTTTCTTCTTTTTTCGCTTTACAGAATCATTTCTTCCGTGATCTTAAGTTCTAGATTTTCTTCGAACCCACCGTGTTGGTCTAGCGGTGAACGCGTCTTCCCAAATCTGCTGATTTGGAAGTCGAGAGTTCCAGCGGTCAAGTCCTAGTAAAGTCAGTTATTTTTACACGGATTTGAAAACTAGATCGTGGATACCGGTGTTCTTTGATAGTTAGGTTTCAATTAATCACACACCTCAGTAATGGTCGAACTGAGAATATACAAAACTACACTTTATTTACACTCATACATATCATCATCTGAAGTATTATCTGAATGGTAATTACCGGAGGCTAAACCGGTAAATCTGGTTCCTGGCATATGTTATACGTATTCATAATATGCTAGTCTTCATTTTCTCATCGTATCGAAAACTGATTCTAAAATGACGTAGAAAATCTTGTTGGAAATTATTCATCGTTTCCCATGGACTTGGAGTTTATTATTTAGAATGTTCTGAAGACTGTTTTATTAGTTATTTGGAGTTTATCGGTTATGGATTTATATTTTAAATTAAAAAGGGTTTTATAGGCATGTGACTTCATGTTTTACAACTGTATTATTTCTATGTTTCGTGTTTATTGATGCTGATTTTTTTTTGTATGGACCATTTTAATCCTTGGGTTTTTTTATGTTTGATCGTTCTGTTATCAATTATTATTTTTTGTACTGTTTTATACTAATATGTTGATTTACCTCTAAGGTTATATTTTATTACACTTCTAAGCATACGTGATTGCAAAGTGACGATAATATTACGTGTAATAGAGAAGGTACTAGCTTACGTAACAACAGTATTATTATTACTCGGGTACGATCTACAATGAACATTCATCATTAACAGCTGTTTTCTCAGCGTTCTGATTTGAAAATTAATACGAGTGAAATAATATAATTGTAAAATATTCTTTAAATACTTGTTAAAATACACAATTTAATGTTGACAATATTGTCGTCACTAGTATAAAAAAAGTGTTCGTTCAAATTTATTCTTTGTTAATGAAAAGGACCGGTTTTTAGAAATTTGCCTCTTTAAGTTCTAATAGAACCATAATATTATTCAGGGTAATTGTATACCTCTTAATACACAATATTTAACACGCAGAAAGCGGCTTAATACTCGACCAAACTTTAAAAATTATTTTAACGAAAACATTTTTTATACTGGTTTAAATTATTCATATATTTAATCACTTCAGGGGCAGGTTCATAATGATTTCGTTGACATTCGGCTGCCAAATATAGAAGAGTTTAATGTAGGGAGTAAAAAAATAAGGATTGTTACTTTTTTTATACACGAAGATGGGAACAAGAACGAGTTGTTCCTACAAGCCAACTTACAACTACGAATAAACTAGTACGCGACAGTTCTCGTTTCTGCTACTTTGTGCTAGTTTAGTTGTTCAATAAGCCTTTATCGTTAAGCATTATCGTTATAATTTTAACGATAAGCGAGTAAAGTGATGTTCTAAAACGTGATATCTGAGCTATTTGATCTCCGAGATTAATAAAACAACTAAATACAAGGTCACTTCCTGGAGTGTAGTATTTTTTACGTTCAAGTAAACAATACGATCTTTTCAAAGATCGTTAGGTATTCTGCTCAGATGATTTCTCTAATCCTACCTACTAAACGGCATTTGTAAGTGTGTGCATCCTCCTTAACTTAGCACCGGAATGTACGGATAACTAGCGGAAAATCCCGATTCATTACTATCAATTTATAGAGTTAAATTTCTAATTTAACTTTCGTTATAACAATTTTCATCATTCAAAAAAAATAAATATTTTTACACCAGAGATAATCAGTTTTGGACACCTAATTATACCATTCCGAGATGCCGCCCGCCAGGAGAGCTCATCTGCGGAGACATGCCGAAGGCACTCTATGCAGCTTGTTAGACAAAAAAATTCTAAAACTATCGGTAAAGTTTGGTATGTTACGAATTACTCGAATACTAACTAGTTTGATTCAAAACATCATATACTCTGAAATTAGATATTTTTAACAATTTTATATTCTTAAAAAATATAAAAAATGCCTTATTACATTTCACAAACTACAAATTTTTAATACCATATATTCTAATAATAATACTTCCTGTGATATCTAAACATCAGCAGAATATATTAATTCAAGATTGCTATCCTAAAGACTATTTTAAGTAATATACTGAACACCACTTTTTTTTATTGACCTTTGCAAGGCCAAATCCTGATAATCATGAATCCAAATAATTAAAAATACGTATTGGACATATCATTTTCATGTTATATGAGTATAATACTTAATAAAAATATGAAGACATTTATTTATATACATAAAAATGAATGTTTGTTTGTTTATTTGTCCAGTATGCGTTCCTATACCATTCATTCGGTTACGATGAAACATTGGTGAGTTGTTGTGCGCACGCCCGCAAAGATTTCTGAATTAGTTTGGACCCGCTAGGTGGTGCTGGGATCAAGATATATCGAAAGATTGTGTTTATGACACGATTTGGCTCATATTCAAAATATATATTAGTTACGTGAAAAAAAAAACTTTTTGCAAAAACTATACCCGTTAGGTCGCACCGATTTCGAGATATTTACGATACAAACAGACTATTCTTCTATATTTATATATATAAAAGGCAATGTTCCTATGTATTTTCGCTGTAGACTAAATAACAACTGGAGCGATTTACATGAGGATTTTTGCAAAATGGTCCGCGTTGTCCGGAGAAGGTTTAAAGCTACTGAAATCCTCGATCTGATCAGTACAAAGAAAGTTAGGGGCATTTTGAAACGACTACTGTGTTTAGATAGTAGTTTTAATTAAATCCGATAGGTAGTGCTGTTGTTTTGCCAGTTGGATTTATTTACATTATGACTTTTATAAAGTGAAAGGTTAAATTTTGTGAAGTACCATAATGTTCAGTTTTTAATGTTTCATCAAACTTTCAATTGTGTTCATTTAATATATATATATATATATAGTTAGTCGAAATTTGCTAATAAATGAGTGGTAGTTTAAATATACTATCTGAAATAAAAATAAATTAAAGATTACAACTCTACTTTAAAAAAAAAATTATTTAAAAAATTATTAAAAAGAAACTTTTACAAAAAAAAAAAATGTATTGAAGAGAAACTGAATTAAGTTACTATCTTAAAAAATACCATTTCTAACAAAAAAAAAAAATAAATTTACTGACATCAATATCAAGACAGAAATTTAAAAACAATATTTTATTCTTAAAAAATTCACGATCTTTATCTGTTTCTTTAATAATCATTTATGAGCAGTAAGATCACGTAATAAATTTAACAAAACTGTTTAAAATCGCATTATTTTAGTCGCTAAAACTAGTCTACAACGATAGACAAACATTCATGAACTTTTTCCTATGACGGACCTGGATGCAAGTCATTACATCATACTTCATGCTTCAGCTATGTTGTGTTACCAATAAATATGTTTCCATTAATCTTTGCAGAAATTAATTTTACAATTAATTTAACAGAGGGCTAAGTTTATGTTTTGTACAAATAAATTGCAAAAACGTCAAATAAATAACCCAGTGATTGATTAAAATACATTTTCTGTTGCAACAAGCTTTATTTGAGTTATATTTCAGTTTTTCAATATTGTATTTGTTTTTTTTTTAATTGCTTAGTTCAATGTAAACAGTCAGAATAATTTTACATCCGGAAAATTGGTCCCACGCTGTAATCTAAAATAATAGTAATTTCTATACTCTCCCGTTGATTGGAAACCTAATGAGATGAGTGATTTTAGATTTCAACAAAACATAATCATTTTTATATTCAATGAAACTTCGTAATAATCTTCTACCGTTTTTGGTTTTTCAGACGTAAGGATCAGATTATTAATTTTTACATAATCAGATAAATTATTATTACCTACGGTAAAGAAACATCCAATGGTAGGTCTGGATGAACAGTTTAATGCTTGCTTAGATTCTTCTACACTCGACACAATACCAAAAATTATTGAGAGCTTCCTGTTCTTATATCCTAAAGGGACGATTTTTTTACAGCACATTTTGAAGTTAGTGAATGCTAAAATCCTGTAGTGATGCTAGGAAATCGTTAAAATCCTACGAGAGTTAGTAGGCAAAATGGATGTAAACTGCTTGAAAGAGGACTTACAGTTCTAAATATATGGTTGTTTGCTTCTTTCTACGATTCCTTCATCGAATAATAGTTCGTCAGCCCATTTACTTTAATTTTTTTAAGGCGACTCTTTAATACTGGTACTGAAAAATGTCAGGTTCTAGGAATTATTAGGTAGGTATGGTCCTTAGGAAGAAAAACTAGGTCACACATAGTACTTTTATATGTAATAGAATAGTTTAATTTTCTAATTTCTCTTAAATATTATGATCTACATAGATATATAGTTTTTTTAAAGAATAAATTAGGCTGATAAGTAAGAATAAAAAAGTAGGATAATATTATTTCAGTATTGAAGTGTGATACTTCGCTGACCTTTGACAGGAAGGATGATCATTGGAGTGCACTACCCGTGGGAAGGTACAGTGGTTATTATATCAAAAATAGTTTAACTTTAGAATCTACATTGCAACTTGACATATGCTGAAGCTGGTGGTTGACTCTGAGTCGATGGTATGATTCTCTGCTGAGAATTCGATGTCTTTATTGTTTTCTGACTATTGCATTATCTGACTTTATTATTTGTGACTTTACTTGGATGACTTTAATATTTTATGACTTTATTATTCGTTATCTGTTTGTTACTTTTGTTATGTTTGGTTTTGTTATTGCTTTGTATGTGCCAGGAGAGGTGATGCATATTATTAATGTTGTACTTGAGATGGGTTATCTTTGGATGGTTTCCTGACACGTTACTCTTAGCCATAAAGATTTACTTATGGTAGCAATCTTTTTGACGACCGATTATAAAAATAAATTCTCATTAAAAAAAAAAATTAAGAACGACAAATAAAATTCCATTACAAATTTATTGTTTGTAACTGTTTATCTTTGAACACATATATTATTATTCGGTGATGAATTCATTCAATCCGTAATGAAGTGTTTAGTTAAATATTAATATTCCGGAAATTTAATATGAACTGCATTTACTGCTTCGATATTAATTGTACGATGTGATCAGATGAGTAGTATTATCTGATGTATGGTAATAAACTGATAACAAATGAAGATGAATAATGGTGTTATGACTGATATTAAAATTTCTATTAAACCAGAGACGTTGATACAAATTTTTTATAATAATAATAATTATTATTATTATTGTTGTTCAGTTTTTATGACCATGTTACGAAAGAATGTTTTCAGAGATTATATGTTCAAATCATTATAACTTTATGAAATTAGTAACTTTCTGTTATAAAACCGACTGCCGTGTTATGTAAATGTATATTTCTGTGAGTACAAGGTATTACCATTTAACATGAATTTTGTGATTTCACACATTGTGAAATGTGTCACGTTCGCGAGCGTTCGTTGTGGAGATCTGTGTAAATAAGAGCGTTAGTGTCGCCAGAGTAAAAGGGGTAGAGGTGCCGTTCTAATGATATTATCTGCGCTAGCAGAACACAAAGCCGCACATAAATTGTCAGCGCCTAGCGCGGCGCGTAGTTCAGCGAGAATGCCAATAACTTTACCTAATCAGCTCGGTTAGATCCTTTTGTTTCAATCTGTTTGATTAAATCACATGGCAAAACTTACAGTACTTAACCGTTTTCTGCTTTGTTTCCTTTCATTGAATAAACTCGTTCTACATAATTCATTCACGAAAATAAAACGCACCTAGTTAATCTCACTCAATTCAGATTCGGTTAAAATAATTTTAATACTTTAAAATATAACTTTATAACATATTTTAATTTTCCAACTGTTTTTATTGCATATCAGAGGGAAGGTATTATAAAACCGTGAATTTTGTTAATTTAACAAAAAGTATTTTCCTAACCCCCCAAATTTAAATATTTATCATGTATTTTTTTTAATTTGTGTAATTTTTTATATTTTCGTTGGCGCCTATATGGCTGTGAATTTCAGATAGGTTTTTAATTGAAAATTTTGAAATCTGGTATTTGTGTATAGAATATTTTTAAATAGAATGTATTGAGAGGATATTGAGGGGTGTTGTAGATAAAATAATATTTAGTAAAAAAAAGATTTAAAAAAATTTTGGGAAAAATACGTTACAAAATATTTTTTTTTAAAAATAATTTGTTTTAAATTTTAACAGTTTCTATGTATCGATATGAACTTTTTTCCTAGATTAGACAATATCAGGAGAAAATAGTAATATTTGTTTCGAAATATCATTAGTTGGTTTTTAAATTCAAAATAATACACTCCAGTTATCTAAGTGCATTTTATCACAGATTACGATGAAGTTCCTTAGCATGTGACTGAAATTTTTTAAAATTTTAAATATTTTTTTACTGGTTTAACTAATTAATTTAGCACATTTTAGAATTATTTTCTTTTTGATTAGAAACTTAATACCTACACTCACTGGTACTTTAATGGCAAACAGAAAACAAATGAAGAATCTTTAAAGATATGACTTCAAAGTTATACAGTTCCCGTCTTAGGGAGTCAGAATGGTTTTGGGGCAGAAGACTACCTTTTCAACCCGTATTTAATGTTTTTGATGGGAAGTGTATTACCATATTGTGATTAAATTTCTCAATAAAACTGATTTGTTTAACTATCATTAATATTGTTTGAAAATTGATGATCATTTAGTGAAGGTGTACCTAATCACAAGGAGAGTATTATTCAGACCCACCGGGTTGGTCTAGTGGTGAACGCGTTTTCTTAAATCAGCTGATTTGGAAGTCGAGAGTTCCAGCGTTCTAGTCCTAGTAAAGGCTTTTACTTTTTTTACTTTAATTACTTTTATACGGATTTGAATACTAGATTGTGGATACCGGTGTTCTTTGGTGGTTGGGTTTAATTAACCGCACAGCTCAGGAATGGTCGAACTGAGATTGTACAAGACTACACTTCATTTACACTCACACATATCTTTCTCATTCATCCTCCAGTATTATCTGAACAGTAATTACCGAAGGCTAAACTGGAAAAAGAAAAGAAATGACAATTTGAGAACAGATAACAGAGAGAAAGATAGTTTGGATCTGGAAAGAGTATTATGAGAATATTTTCAAGGGAACTGAAGATAAGGCAGTAGGGTACAGTTGTTCAGATGCGGTTAGAAGCTGGAAAAGGAAGAAAAATAACGCTCAGCAAAGTCCAGAAAACTATAAAGGAATTGAAACTAGGAAAGCATTCAGGAGATGATTGAATATACCAAGAATTTACTTAGTATAGAGAAAAAAAATGTTGAAAATTGTGTGTAGGAAGTGTGCAGCGAGTCATGGCTTGAAGAGAGAATTAAAAAAAAACTGGAAAATGAGCTGATTATTCCAGTCCAAAAGAAGGACGATAAAGTGTAAAAATTACAAGGCAAATGTGTTTGTCAAAACACACTGAAGATTTATAGTCGTATATTGGAAAAGAATTTGAAGACAAAGATAGAGGAGGAGATAGAAGAAGAGCAGACTATTCTTAGAAAGGGCCGACAAATTTTTATCATATGTTTTCCTTGAAAATGGCTATGGATAAGGTGCTAAGTAGAGGAAAAGAGATAAATATAGAATTTCTTGATTTAAAAGCTGCTTTTGATACAGTTTCAAGGCAGGAGTTATGGAAGGCTCTAGGAAAAAACCGGAGCCTCAGCCATATTGACCACAAAAATTAAATCTTTGTACTCATATATCATGGGAGCTATTAGAATAGGAAGTGAAAAGTCAGCAAGGTTTTAATACAGATAAAGGTGTGAACCAGGGAGATAATCTGAGCCCGCTTCTGTTTATTTCTCGGATGTATGGCATTACAGAACCGAATAAAAAGCGAAAAAGAGAAATCATAGTGGAGAATTGATAATGAGATCTGTCTGTACACAGTCACTTGCGTATGTAGTTTATGTGGTACCAGTAGCAATAAGTCAGAAGTATTTATCGAATTAACTGAATGGGCTAGTGCTTTTATGGAGATTAACCCTCGGAAGAGTAAGATGATGTGCATAACGAAACTGTATGAGAGACAAGATTTAACTATACAGTGGAATGGGATAAAACTAGAGCAGGTAAAAAGAGTTTCTTGTTCCTAGGAACACTAATTTCTTGTGATGGAAAAATTAATAGAGAAGTTAATAATCTAGGTGGTATGGATAACCAGGGATATTACCAACTGAGTAAAACACAGACTGAGTAAAACATTTTAAAATTTATCGAGTTTCTTCTTTATTTTCACTTATTTTCAAAATATAATAACGTTTAAATAAATAATCTAAAGTGATATAACTTTTCTAAAAATACTCAGTGATATGTCACCTTTCAAAATCACGTAATTGTTCCCAAATTTCATTAATATTACCAGAACTATGTGATCTTAAAGCCATCTACTATGAGAATATGAAGAAACATTTACCTAAACTCACTGTTAATTACTATAAAGCCTATACAGTTTTTTAAAATTAAACTTTGTTATAAAAGATTTGTAAATTTTTGAATAAAAACTACGACTGCTCTTGGAATATTTTAATGATATTCACACGTGAAAATATTTTTACCAGAAAAATGTATTGAAGCAACCCATTTACCTTTAATAATTGAAATTAGTGTACTTTAAACATATATATTCTTTTGTAGATCCGTTTTATGTATAACTTATATGAAATTTAATATCATTGATTAAATTATCATTTTATATCATTTAATTATCATTAATTTAATTTAATTTTATATTTAGTATAATTTAACAAAAAGGAAACTTTATATGTTTATGGCTAACTACTCTATTTTCACTAATGTTTACTAAATCCATTTTACATAAACCTTCAACTTTGCTTCCTCAGACAAATAAAGTACGAGTATAATGCATTAATTTATATATTGATATTCAAAACTGTAATAATCCAATCTGGTATGCAATTGTCTGTTCTCTTTTTTTTGTGGTGGATTTATTAGGAGTAGGGGCGTTGCCACATTTTGTTTACCGGAACAAAGAATATCTGAGCAAAAAATATTAAACTCAAGATTAGTAGAAAGAGAAAATAATTTTTTTATATATATAAAACTAATATTTTACAATAAAATTATAACTAAACGAAAGATTAAGAAAAAAACTATAATTTAACAATAATAAAATGTTATTTTTATTATTATATTATATAAAATATAATCGTTTAAAAAAATATTTCTATTTATAGTCGACAATAAACTCATCAGCGACTTGGGTGTAATTTTAAATGTACCGGTAAACGTGTAGTTTGGAACTAACTTAAGCCACCAAAAAACACTGGTATCCACAATCTAGTATTCAAATCCGAATATAAGCAACTACCTTTATTAGGATTTGAACTTGGAGAACTCTCGACTTCGAAATCAGCTGACTGACGACGACGAGATAGCCATTAGACCAACTCGCTGTATTAAAATATAATTCGATTTACTTATATTTTTAGTAATACTAATTTATCATTTGCTTTATTTATATTACAATTTTCACAGTTCTTGATAAAAATAAAATTAACGGCAAATTTGTAAAAAAAAAAAAAATTTCAATTAAAATTGTTATAAAAATTGTAATAAATTTGTTATGATTTCTTTTATTAAAATAAAATGAATCTCTGATATATTCATGTTATGCAATTTTTTAAGTTAAAAGGAACAGCTCTAAGTATGTTGTAAGTCCGATATTGGTTAAGTATACTTGGTAATGACTCAAGTATAGTATGTTATTAAGAAAACTACCATAAAGTACTTGAAGTAATAAAAAAGAAATTAATTTCAAAAATATTGCAATGTAAACAAAAGGATCATAACATCACATCTATTAAAAATTATAATTTAATTTTAACAAAAATAAAAAACAAAGTTCAACGGACGAGTGTATTACATTACTCTATAAACAGTTAAGTATGTGCAGTTATGTAATGTTCTGTTTTGTTTTCAAATAAAATTGAAAACTGAAACAGAATGAAAGACTAAATTTATATGAAATACTGAAGAAGAGAATATTGAGTAGGGAAGTGGATAAAGAACAAAAGGTAAATCCATTATGGATAAACTGATTTTACAAAGGAAATATGCGGTCAAATCTTTCACCGCAGTGAGAACTATGTACAATAACTCTCACAAAAAATAAAACAATTCTGCTGACTTATTTCTTTAGAAGCAATTGTTTACATATTTTTGTTTTTTTCTGTTTAACCTCCGGGAATCACAATCAGGTATTACTTCAGAGAATGAATGAGGATGATATGTATGAGTGTAATGAAGTGTAGTCTTGTGTATTTTAAGTTCGACCATTCCTGAGATGTGTGGTTAATTGAAACCCAACCATCATAGACACCGGTATCCACGATCTAGTATTCAAATACATATAAAAGTAACTGCCTTTACTAGAATTTGAACGTTGAACCTTTCGACTTTGAAATCAGCGGATTTACAAAGACGCGTTCACCACTAGACCAACCCGGTGGACATTGATATTGTTTATCAATGTCTATGATAAACAATATCATAGATATTGTTTATATCTATGATCAATATATGTTATTCCACTGATCATTACAATTTTTTTCTATTCACAGCACTTAATTAGAAATAATAATACCAAATACTAACCGATTCTAGTCGGACGTCATCTTGATTTTTGTGAATGTTCTTACATAAGTAAGCTAGTCGTTTGTTGATGAGCAAACAATTCACGTGTTCAACAATTCGACTTAATATAAATCATATGACTCTTAAATTGTGACACCATCTTGCAATTTCAGCCAATCTTAAAGAACTGTTTTATGTGACGTCATCAGTAGGTAGGAAGGAATGGTAAGAATAAAATGGAAGCTTTGATCTGGCAGCTTTGTCAGAGAGAGAAACTAGAGTGGAGTGCCTGTCCTATATTGTTATCTTGTGATGTTATAGATGTCTGTTAGTCACTTCAGACAAATTGTGCACTACAATTCACTTATGTTAACAATGCAAGTGAATTACCTATCAGCATACAAAGACGAATCACGTGAAACTCCTTGCAGGAAGGATCGGCTGTAAGTATTACCCGCTGCTGGGAAATAGGTAACAGGAAGTGTTATTCCGTAGAAAACCCGTATCTCCCGACAACGGTAAATGTCTACTTTGCAGGTTGAGTTCTATGTTTTTTATTAACTTTGGCAGATGAATCTTCTTGCAACAAGACTCGATACTAGTGGATATTACAGTACGATCACTCACAGTGTAGTAATTACCGGTAGCGAAAGCTTAAGTATATACTACTGAACAACCCGTTGTATATTGTAGATGTAGTACTTATGTATCGGCTCACCAGACACATATTCAACCTCCTCAGTTAAATATTAAGGAGTATTATGAAAACCTTTCCGTTGTTGGAAGGGGTGTCATTTCGTTTCTAAATAAGGTTGATGGAGATATCAGCCGGTTACTCACTAATTATATTACAGAAGCATGGTCGATAAAGTTCAATATAATGACAAATAAATTAAAAGTTATAGTATGTGTCCAGAAAAATAAGAAAATAAACGAAACACTACCGGTGATACAGATTTTCAAAACTTTGACAATGTTGGTATTGTTATAGAAAGATAATCTTCAGTTCAGAGAAAGTGTTTGTCTGCAAAGAGCGCTCCAGGGATTTTAATATATCTGGCTTATTAATGCATATAATAGAATATAAACAGCATAAAAATTTTCTTGGGTATTTGATGGCTCTTTCATCGGCTAAATTTGAGTCTAATGAGGAAGCTATAGTATATGTTTTTCGATATAACGAAAAAGCATGTTTTAAAAATAGTAAAAGAGTCGGATAAATTCAGAGGAAGCTTAAAATTACACATAGAAATGCATTATCAATCACTTTGAACTTGACTTGTCTTAACGGACTGCTTGAGTTACGAAGGAAGTATGTAGACACCAGAGATAAAATTAACGAATCCTTCTGAAGATTTATACTTACTGGCAACGCTTGGTAACGTGAAATATCATAAGATTACATCTTAATGTGTAGCATTTTAAACATTTATACGATGACAATTGTTCTTTTGTACAGTTGCCAAGAGTTACAGAGAGTAAAATAAACTGTGATCAATACGAAACTATATAACGACCAAAAGTAATTCTTGTGGTCTATTTTGGTTTACCTGTTCGAACTACTGAACAAATATTACAATCTATCTAAAAAAAATGTAAAACCTAGCAAGTATTAATTTATTCATGAAGTTTAATATGAGGGGAATTGAATACACAACATGAGTTAGACGTTAATATACTATTTTTCCTGTTTAGCCGCCGGGAATTACAGTCAGGTATTACTTCAGAGGATGATATGTATGAGTATAGGTGAATTGTTAGCCTTGTAAAAGCTCAGGTAGACCATTTTTGAGATGTGTGGTTAATTTAAATCTAACTACCAAAGAACACCAGTATCCACAATCCAGTATTCAAATCCGTATAAAAGTAACTGCCTTAACTAGGATTTGAACTTGGAACTCTCAACTTCGAAATCAGCTGATTTATGAAGACGCGTTCATCACTAGACCAACCCGGTGGATTGCCGTTAATAAACTTTGCTCGATATCGCTGTCAGTGAGAACTCGATTCCCCTCCGAGGGGAGAAGATCGCGCCACGTAGCGTGTCTGATCGCTACACCACCCTCTCCGTTACTTGCCAGTAGTGGCTTTAACGGAGGTCAAGTGTCAATGAGAACTGGCTTTACTAGGACTTGAACGCTGTAACTCTCGACTTCCAAATCAGCTGATTTGGGAAGACGCGTTAACCACTAGACCAACCCGGTGGGTTGTCAATGAGAACTGTTACTTCACCGGTAATATATTTCCCGCAGTAATTATATACATTAAGCTTATAAGCATTTACAAATTTTTAAGTTATTATTGCTTGCGGAGAGGTCTGACCGTCCTCAATAAATCTTGATAAATACAAAATTGGCCAGCAACATACTACTCCGATTGTTATCCGGCTTGACCAACACGAGACGTGAATGTGATTACATAGATGTTCCGTCATCTCTTATCTAAGGGTAGAGTATACAAACAGAAAAAATTGTTTTTTTTTTTTAAGACAATCAAGGAAACACAACACTCGTTAGTGAAGCGTATTACACAAGCACAGTCGTAACAATTATTAGACAAAAATTAGTTCGATTTCCACAAATTTTCTGGTTCCAGCAAGATGTTGTTTCAAGTCGTACTATTGTGTTTAATACTAGTTTAAGAAAATTCTTTCCAAATTATATCACATCTAAAAATTTTGACATTGTTTGACCGTCTAGATCTCATATTTTGTCGAAATGAGATGATTTTTTTTAGGGATTACTCAACAGCAAGGTAACATTAGTGAAACTAAAATTAAAATTTCAAGAAGTTGCGCACAATACACTGGCCACGTTACGGCAAGTAATGAATTTTTTAAATAAAGATTACAAGACTGCGTAAATGGTAATTATAAGTATTAAGCTTTATTTAAAAAAAAATAAAATAAAACAGCATGTTTTACTTAACAGAAATTTGTAAAAAAAATGCATGTTAAAATAAGTCTTATTTAAAAACAGAAGGTTTAATTTTACCCTTTATTATTGTGAAAGATTTTTTAATAAGGAACTCTTGTGCTTATTGTCATATGGTCTTAAGCTTTTAAAGTTGTGTTTTTGAATTACCCGATATACCATGAATCATACAGAACATATTCTTAACTATTTGAATATAAAACTTCAATCCTAACGGAGCATTTTGATGGTTACTCTTCGTATTATATACTAAAACCAGGAATTTCACGTTAATATTTAACCATTTTAATAGAATATAATAAATCAAAAACATGTGAGGAAAGAGACACGTAAAGTGTACTGTAATACGCTTATAATAAATGTTATCCACGATTAATTTTACATAAATAAATTATAATAATAAAAACACTAGTTAAGATACTAGAAACAAAATTTAAATATGTATAAAATTTTCAGCGAGTAATTATAGATAGAGCACGTTGGTTATTCACTGCTAAGTTTAAACGGGTTGGTAGAGGAATATACGGCGGATAAGCGTGGGAAACGAAAGAAGAGTAGGAGGATATGCGAGGACGTGGGATGTAGGACGTGAGACGTGAGGGTTACTATGCTTTGTTACTTTCTTGACATTATCATGAATTATACTCATGCAGACTAATAAATAACACTGAAAACAGAGCCACCCCAAATTTATTTCTAGTTAATACAAAGTTGCGTTACTTCTAAAAATCAACATTGAACTTTAAACATCTAACTCCGTAAGTTATTCTTCGTTAAACTATTCTTATTTATACAGTATTACGACTATTTCAGTTTACATAAGATGGTTTAATTATTTTAAGGTAGTTCGTAACCTTAACAGGGTACGTGCTCTTTAATTTACGGTTTGTTATTAAATAAGCAGTTGAATACGAAGTACAGACCGGTATTATGTGAGGTTACGCAATATTACAAACAAACTCGACCACAAAAATACGAGGATTTTTTTTTAAAGTTATAATTATATTACAAAAACACATTTAAATTTATTTAATTAATTCTGTATAATGAAGTAGAAATGCCTATCTGATTTAACAAAATTTTTCCAAATAGTAGGAAAATTAATTTATAAAACACAATAGAAATTATCGATAAAGTTGACAAATTTTTATTTGAAAATCTATATTTATACAGAATTTTACATTGTTAAATTGTATTTTACCCATCAACTCTTACCTATATTTTCATATTCAACCATTTTTTTTCTTTTTAAATTAAAATCATCTAAAAATGGTTCATTTTGATAAATAAATAAATATTAATTATAATTAATATAACAGATAATTACAACTATTATATATTAAGTCGTTAAAAAATCAATAAAACCTCATAAAAAGAAAAATTTCTCTCTGCAATATTTATAATTCGAAGTTAAAAAAAACTGTTGAAATATATTTATCGAATATACGTTCCATATTCGTTCGATAGAAACAAAAAAGATTTATCGAAACCTGTGATCATTGAATACTTTCGAAGATTATTGTTTACTAAAAAAATATATAAACAAAACCCCACAACTGTTTACATAAAATATATAAAACTATGTTTAAAATTTTATGAGGTTGACCAAGGAATCCTCAATCATTTTTTTTTTTTATATGCATAGGTTAGATTTACTAAAACCGATAAACTGTTTAACGGTTAAATATACTTTATAAAATCAACAGCACAAAATTCTTTCCGGCTTTACTATTTACATTTAAAACATACAGCAGAATCCATATATATATGCTTTAAATTTAAAATCCTTTTCGGCACGCCGGAAGGCAGAAGTAGATTTCACCGGTGCTAAGTAAAGGATAAAAAAGATTTCCACCTTAAAATTGCGAAAAACTTTAAGGTTACTCACTACGACAATGGTTGCATGTGAAAAAAGTTTCACATGTTTAGCATACGACAAGCATATCTTTTTATAATTCCAGCAAAGTTTTGATCATCCCTTGCCGTAAGGGTTGGTCATATCAAAACTTGTCGAGACAAAGGTTTCAGGGAATGTTTAGAGGACTTTACGACCACTCGACCACTTTAAACCGATTCGATACTATGCCTATAAGGAAGGTGTAATATTTTTTTTGTCTTCGAAACCCCATTTTTCCACTTTGTGCGCCAATAGTTGGTGATATCAAAGATCTTTACTTATATAAGTTTTAGGTCATTATTCAATCCACCGGGTTGGTCTAGTGGTTAACGCGTCTTCCCAAATCAGCTGATTTGGAAGTCGAGAGTTACAGCGTTCAAGTCCTAGTAAAGCCAGTTATTTTTACAAGGATTTGAATAGTAGATCGTGGGTACCGGTATTCTTTGGTGGTTGGGTTTCAATTAACCACACATCTCAGGAATGGTCGAACTTGAGAATGTACAGGACTACACTTCATTTACACTCATACATATCATCCTCTGAAGAATTATCTAAACGGTAGTTACCGGAGGCTAAACAGGAAAAAGAAAGGTCATTATCCAAAGAATAGTATGAACTTTAAACGAATTCAATATTTTACTTAATAAGAAAGTTATAGCGATATTTTGATTTTCCGATTTTCATTCCTACGGTCCGATTTTGGCCGTTAACAAATTCGACCGAGATTTTTGGACGAGTTATTTGAAAGTGATAGGCGCAAAATGACGGCAGTTATCGTGTCCACAAGTAAATGAAATATATATATATATATATACACGTTTGAGCTGACGGTGGTTTTGGTGTCTGGAGGATGGAAACGCGAAGATATGTCGAAATTTTCCGGAAGTCGAATCATGGTACCGATTATAATAGGTAGCTTTCTTATGAAATCTTCTTAAAACATTAGATTGTAAAAAAATATAATAATAATATATTTTTTTATTATTTTAGGATACTGTCATTATTTTTTTTATTTTACATTTCCGGCTGTAGCGATTTATACACACAGAAGCTACAGTTATAATGGGAAAGTATACAAATCGATAACAAAATTGTTATTTTTTCAGTTTCATGCCTTAAGAAGACGTTTAAAAAATTTCCCCTCAAAAAAAAAAAATTACTTAAGTAAACTGTATATAATTTTCGCAAAAAAATTTATTCTACTGTTCCTAAGTCCCAAAAATCTATTTTTCTCAGACAGATGTTTGTTCGTTATGTACGTATATATGGTGGCTTGTATTTGGTCTTATAACTCTGGACCCCGTACACCGATATTTTTAAACTTGGTATACAGGTAAGACAAGTATCTTCGGGAGAAAGAACGTATTAAATTTTTGCATGTTTTGGAAGAAATATAATTTAAATTCTTTACGGGGCATTTCAGTAAAAATGTTTTCTCAGAAGTTTAAGTTCTCTTTTATCGAGATTACAAATTATCAGAAATATTTATTTAACATTCACCTGTTCCCCAAAAATGGTTTTATATTTTTCTTTTTTTTAATTGTATCTTGCTTCAGAAAAGGAATTAGAGTTTTGCATCTATATTTTTTCAACCAATAAGTCTTTAAATCGGTTGAAAAACGTTTTGTCCAACCAACTCCAATGGTTTGTGGTAACAAAAAGTACTTTTTAAATTTATTTTATATTAAAAAAATTCATCTCGTAAGAAAAATATTCCTAATTAAAATAATTAAAAATAAAGTATAAAAATCCTATTTATTTTTTTTTTTAGCTCGCACCTTTAATGTTTTTTGAAAAGATAATAATTCGCCAAAAAATATTTTATCATAAATATACAAATAGAGCTTAACATTACTGAATTGTAAAAATGAAATGCAAAATTTTGGTGGAATAACCGGGAAAGTTATGAAAATTCATTTTCGGCTTAACGTCACCTCTGACAGGATGGAAGTAGCTCTTAGTGTTTAAAACAGAGGTTATCAGTTAAATAATTCTTTTTTTTTTTAAATAGATACATTTTTTATTTTATTAAAAAGCTCAAAATAATGTAGTTTAAGGCGTTATAAACTCATTAAAAATCTATGAGTAATAGAACTCTTAGAATACGGAATTTAATTTGTATTAATATTTCTAATAACTCTTCAGTTTAATAGAAGTCTTTTAATTTTTTATTTTAATTTATTTTTGATAATAATAAACTTAAGACCATATTAGAGATAATAATTTTTAATTTTAACTTAGAAGTATTAAATATTAATTCAGAGAAATGCTGGAATATTTAATTCAGAGAAGTAGCTAAATCACTGTTAAACCTTTTAATATAAATTATTTTTAGCGACTTGTTTTTTCCTCAATACGATAACGTACAGAGAAGAGTAATAGATATTTGTAACATATTACGTTTACCATAATATAAAGAATAACGCTAATGAATTTGACGTAGATTATAAACATATTTTTAGAAAAGGTTTTTTTTATTTTCCTGAAATTTAAATTGAAAGATTTCTAACGAATGAGATGAACACTGGATCAGTGAAATGAAATGGATCTTTTAAAATCACATTTTCATGTAATTTGAACATTACACATTTTTAAATTTACTTTTTAAAAATGTATTTACCTCCGATTATAGTTTAGTACTAATAATTGAACGACACATCGAATACGGTCAAGAAAAGATCAATAATTTATCAGCTTTAATATTATGACATTTGGGAATATCCATTTTGCTTAAGCCCAATCACTCCTAATAAGATAATTGTGATAAACGTTGTATTATGTATCATAGACCGTAGATCATAGACACAAATGTAATGGTTTTAATAAAAGCTGAGTGCTCAATAAGTAACCGTGATATTGTCAAATGTATTATTATGCTAGCCGTGAGATTATTAGTGCAAGAGAACGAAGGGAAGAGAACGATAGAATGCGACGGGTAGGAGAAGGGAACGCGAAGTATGAAAAAGTAAGCGATGAAGGGAAATGTATAGTAACAATATGATGAATTTATAAGGCTGGATATCTCAAGAGTTCATATTCAGTAAAATGGAAAACTGGGATTACGTAGATTGACAGCTGAGATCGAATACATTTCACGAGAGCAACTTCTGCACAAAAAAAAAATATTGAAAGCGAAGTCATTATTAATATTGGAACGGAAAAATATTGACAAATCCCGCGATAGACTGTTTCATACAAAAGTAGATAGTTACGGAAAAATCACAAACATTTTTTAAAAATAAAAAACATTCATTAATGAAATTTCTAATAGAAAATTCTTTATACGTATATATAATTATTCATTTAAATATATTTAGTGACTACGAATAAATTCTTTGTCGACTTAAATGTCGAGTGGTAGTGTTTCTGAATTTTATTCGAAGAGTTCTGAATTCGAATCCCAGTACGTCTGTTTGTTCTGGTATCATGCGAGAACCAACTGACCAAGTGCTTTTAAATTTACAGGATAAAGTCTTATTATTCCAGAGAAAGTTTTAAGCCACAGACCGAGGCCCTAGGCCCCTGAGAGGTGAAATTGTAAATTAAAGATTTTCATTAAAAAAAAAAAAGTTTAATCCGATTACTTCATTGATTCTCAAATTTCTTCGCCCACATTGAGAATCAAACATTTTCTAGCGCCCCAAAATTTTTAAACTTATCATCTGTTAAAGATAATAATTGCAATTTCTGTTTTTAAGATGCGCTCTTAAAAACAGCAATTGCAATTATTGTTTTTAATCGTGGCATATCCTATTTCTGACTTAAAATTTACATTTTACTTTATATTTTAGTTTTTTTATATTTTACAATTTTTTTTTAAACAACCATCGTCTTCCGAGACCGCCTGAACGCCCCCAATTTTTTGTGGGCCTACTAAAATCCCCCCTGAAGGACTCCAGCTCCCACAAGAGGGCGTTATCGCCCACTCTGCTATGTCACCATAGCAACGAAAATAAATTATGAATTTTTCATCGTCAAAAGTTGTGTACTTTGGTTACCATTACTACTATTCTGTCTTTTGTAATTTAGTTTTTTCCAGATGTCCAAAAAAGTCTGAATACTTAAATTGTTATTTATCAGTATTATTCTCTCAACTATGACGATAACGAACACTGTGGAGAGTCAGGGAGCGGAGTCCTCTGATTAGATGGGGACGGCGAGCAAAAAGAATCTCTGAGGTAGGCCCCATGTCCCCGGGAGGCTCGATTTTCGCTCGGGCATTCACTTCGCTCGGGATCCAAGTCGGGCCGACTTGGATCCCGAAGGTCCAGGGGGCTCCACTCCCTGGCTAGACATATGCGGCTACTATATATATATATATATATGTATATCCACATTAATAGAGAGCTCATTTTCTTCCCATATGATTTTGAAATTATGTTATCTTTGGTCAAATTGAAAATGTATAGCATTATAACTTTTCTGCTGATTTGTGAGTCAACGTGATATACTAAATGTATTGTTTTCTGAAACAAAAACAGATTCATAAATCTTCTTGTAGCTTTAATTCTATATGTAATAATATTTTTGTGAAAACATTATATTTCAGTTCAATTACATTAGTAATAATGAACCCTTTCAAAAAATATCTCGAAATTTGTTTTACAACTTTTTTTTCCATTTGATGAACCGTGGGGCTCGAATATGTCATTTTATTCATCTTTTAATGTACTTTTACGAATCGCGCCGCTAGGTAGCAGTACATTATAGTACTACGTAGCGTACAAAAATTTGATAATGTACTTGAAATAATAAAATGTAAAAGAAAATTTACTACAGCTTGTTTTAATAGTAAATGCTCTTATGTAAATGAAAGTACTGAAGTTGAAGAATTTTTTTAATTCCCATCACTTCTTTACAAAAAAAATAAAAGTATTAGTTTACAAGAGGTTATACTAGTTTTATTTAAAAAAGTAATAAATAAAACAGAAATAAATTCGATTGGTAAAATCGAATTTAACGATTAAAATCGAAGGTTACACTTACAAAGTATATATTTTTTTCTTTTTCCTGTTTAACCTCCGGTAACTACCGTTTAGATAATTCTTCAGAGGATGAATGAGGATTATATGTATGAGTGTAAATGAAGTGTTAGTCTTGTACATTCTCAATTCGACCATTCCTGAGATGTGTGGTTAATTGAAACCCAACCACCAAAGAACACCGGTATCCACGATCTAGTATTCAAATCCGTGTAAAAATAACTGGCTTTGCTAGGACTTGAACGCTGGAACACTCGTCTTTCAAATCAGCTGATTTGGGAAGACGCGTTCACCACTAGACCAACCCAGTGGGTTACAAAATATTAAGTGCAATATTACGTCACGGATTTTCGATTCGTAAACGTCATTCTACTAGTTTTATTAAAAAAGGAAAAATATGGTATGAAGTGAATGATAATATCGACAAAAAAAATTGGCCATAAAATTCAATTTGTTTGTTCTAGAAAGGCAATGAATTTTAATAATAAATCCATAAGATAACAATTTGAAATTCATAAAAAAAAAGTAAAATAATAATCTAACAAAACGCAGTGATATCCAAAAAAAATTACAATGAAATTGTAAACTGTACGGTCAGAGTGTCGCAGATGTGATTTCTTCCGCTCAAAAAGCAAAAATTTCTGTAATATAAAACTGTTGTTAACAAAACGATACTGATATCAAAAAAGATAAAGACACAACATTTCTGATATCGAAATCTGTTATTAATTTGAATTTTCTTTAAAAAAAAATACATGTTAAATATATGTAATAGACAATAGGTATACAATAATAGATAAATAAATATTTAAGCGTTCTATATAATAAAAAAAAAAAAAAAATTGTTATAAAACTCTTACCGACCCGATTTCATTTATATGTAATACATATCACATTTACAGAAATAATACAATTCTTATGATTATTCGTTGTTTAATAAATGAAATCGGGCCGGTAAGAGTTTTGTAACAATTTTCTCTTTTTTTCTTTTTATACAGAATGCTTAAACATTGTTTATTATCTATTATTGTATATCTGTTGTCTATTGTCTATTGTCTATTACATATATTTAACATGCATTTTTTTAAACATAATTCTAAATTAATAACAGATTTTGATAAAAGAAATGTAATTTTTTACGTTTTTTGATATCAATATCGTTGTGTTAAAAAACATTTTTATTTATATTACAGAAATTTTTGTTTTTTGAGGGAAAAATATCTGTGAGATTCTTACCGTACGGTTAACAATTTCATTGTAATTTTTTTATATAATATTAACCTACTATTATTATACTTCATTATTTTATTTTTTAAATTCTTTTCTTTTTCTTATTTTTAACACAATATTAAATTGAGCTATAATTGTTTTTAACTTTTTTTCTTAATCTGTCAATTCCGAATATACACTACACTTATTCTCTTCAAATGTATAGTTTTTTAATTTATTTTTTTTTTAACTTTTTTTTAGATTGACAAATTTTTGTTGAGTATTTCTTAGTACTACACAGTTTGACATAACTGTCACATTCATGCCTCACTCAGCTTTATTACAAAATATATTCCTCTGATGCTTCATTTCTTCACCTCATATAAAAAACAAAAATTTCTTTAATAAAAAATAAAACTTTTTAAACGATACTAATAATTACATATTTCTTTTTTTTTGATAATAATTATTACTGTTTCTAAACGATACTGTTATCAAAAAAGGTGACACCACTACAATTCTATTATAAAAATCTGTTATTAATTTAGAATTTTCAAAAAAAAAAAATACATGTTAAATATATGTAATATATAATAAACAATGTTTAATCGTTCCATTGATAAGAAAAAAAAAAAATTATTACAAAACTCTTACCGGCCCGATTTCATTTATATGTAATACATATCACATTTACAGAAATAATACAATTATTATGATTATTCGTTGTTTAATAAATGATTATTATATGGAACGCTTGAACATCGTTAATTATCTATTATTGTATATTACATATATTTAACATGTATTTTTTTTTAAAGAAAATTCTAAATTAATAAGGGATTTTTATAATAGAAACGTAGGGTCTTACCTTTTTTTTTGAATCGGTATCGTTTTGTTAAAAACAGTTTTATTTATACCACAAAAATTTTTGTTTTTTGAGCGGAAGAAATATCTGCGAGCCTCTTACCGTACTGTTTATAATTTCATTGTAATTTTGTTTGTTAGACTTACACATTATCTGATTTAAATATGTGTAGTTATGAAGCACACTGTTTGGTGGTACCTTTGAATCTAGTTAAACATTTAACAAATTTGGCGAAAATTTTCAAATAAACGACTTACCAATGGTCTTTCTGTTAAAAAAATAATCTATCAAGGAAGTGTTAAAATTATGTAATAAAAACCATAAGTTTTTGCAGAGCTTTTTTTTTAAACAATAACTTTCTTTTTTCTGTGGTACATTCATTTATTTTATATATTAAAATTAATTGCCTTAGATTACGTAAGGTTTATCTTCCTGAAAGGTAATAAAATTAATTTATTTTAAACAATAAAAATTTTCTTGTTCCTTTTTTTTGGTTTTTCCTGGGCGAAAAGCGTTTTTGCCTTATTATCACGATGTATTTCCAGTAATTAACAAAGATATATCACATAATATATCTCATAATAATACAATAATCATCTCCTTTACTGCAATTGGCATGGACAGTCAAAACTCTCTATAGTAATTAAAATACTAGAATGTAAACGGACGGCACCAAAAAACCATAAAACATAACATAACAACATTTTATTATCCCCTAAAATGATTTGTACATTGGTCCCTAGGTTAAACTTGCGACACAATATGCCGCTTAACAGGTACAATCCACAAGGATTTTGTGCACTGTTAGTTTGCAATCGCAACGAATACAAAGAGGAAGTAACAACGAAGATGACTTGCCGTAGAGTATTTATAAAATACTCTTATACAAGTTAGCTGGTGATCAAGAGAGCAGAACTGGTACGCTCAAAATTATATTTAATAATACTGTACTTGAAGAGGTAAATTCTTTTAACTATTTGGGACGAATTTTCTCCTTTATTATAGATGAAATACTCGCAAGGAAACTAAGAGATTAAGAGGTGTTTCTTGTTCTGAGAATATAAAAAAAAATTTAAACAAAAATTTTACGAAAGAAACTATGTTAAAGTTATGCAAGACCATTGCTAAACCTATAGCTGTGAATTGCATACGACTGTGAGTTGAATTTTAAGAAGAAATGAATTAAGATCTACATAGGACAACGAAATGCATTTTTTAAGGGGGATAGAATACCCAATGAGAATGTTAAAATAGACTTTAATATTATTTCCATAACTGATGTAATAACAAAGTATAGACGGCGATAGAAAGATGTGTAGGAAGAATGCAGGATTCAAAAGTTCCCAGACTCTTAACTAAACTCCATTTGAAAGGAAAGAGAGAGGATGAACTAGGAAGCGCTAGAATACCGGAACAGGTGTATGGTCTATACTATGTTCGGGAATTGATAACTGCAGCCCAGTTTTGTGTAATAAAAATGAACTGCAGTTATATTATATATCTAGATCTCCTTAAAAAACTTTTTTACCAAAGTTTCAGTCAATTTTCCACGGTTACGCCAAGAGTGATTCAACTTAATCTTTACATCCTTTTTTTATAATCTACTAGCAGATTTGGGAATGCTTCGCTATTGCTAGATTTTAGTATATATGTATAGATTAAATGAACACAATTGCAAGTTTGATAAAACATTAACAAAATGAACATTACGGAAGTACACAAAATTTAATATTTTCCTTTTAACTTTCTCTCTTTCCGTTTTCATCTTTTACTTTTCATTTTTCCCCCGTTTTCCTTTTTACCATATTATCTTCCCCTATTTCCCCCTCCCTCCTTTTCCTTCCCTTTTCCACCCCCGTTTCTCTTTTCCTTATTTATCTTTCCCCTCTTTCCTCCTTTTCCCTTTTTTATCTTTCCCTTTTTTCTCATTTCCCTTTTTCATTTTCTTTTACCGTTTTTCCTTTTTCTCATTTTCCTCGTTTTTCCCTTTTTTCTTTTTTCATTTTCTCCTTCTGTTCTTTTTTACCTTCCTCTCTTTTACCTTTTTCGATTTTTTCCTCTTTTTTTTTCGATTGTTCCTTTCTCCATTTTTCCCCGCGCATAAATCGGTCCAGTAGTTTTTTAGTCTATAGCGGACACACATACCGGAAACACTGAAATGGAATCGTAAAATATTTAGTACAGCGTGTGTTGCTTTTACGTCAAACAGATAGCGCTGTTTTTCAAAAAAATACATGTTTTTGCCTGTTACAGGTGCGACATTTTAGGTATATAAATAGTAGATATACATAAACTCGCGCTTATTCGAATGCAACGTTCTGTAAAAATTTCAAAGCAATCGGTGAAGAACTTTCGGAGATTTAAAATTTTAAACAAACGAACATCTACATTTTTATTTATGTAGATGTAGAAGATCGATATTACATTACTTTAAGTTACACTATCGGCTGGAGATTTTTACAAAAGAAAGATTTTATTCCCCAACATCTGTAGTTAACATGGATTTAAATTATTCGATTAATTTGATAATAACTACCAAGGCTAAATAAAATATTCCCATCAAAAAGTAACTGTATTAATTAAAAATATTTAAGGAAAAATTAGCAGTAAAGTAATTAGGGTGTAAAAAACTATATTAAAAAAAATACAGGAATTGAAGATAGAAGGGAAAATGAAACACCAAAGAACAATATTAAAATAATAAAAAACGGAACAGGTTAACAGAGTAAATTTTAAGTGAGGGAGAAAGTGAGGAAAATAGGCGGAAATGGAAAAGGAAAGTAAATAAAAGTGGATTAAAGAGACAAGGAAAATGAAATAATTACTTTTACAATAGTCAGAGGTAACAGCTTTTTTCTCCTTATTATTGATATTTCTCGTTCATTCTGTTTCTCACTTTGTCTCATCTTTTCATGTATTCTCTTTCATCCCACTAAATTCAGTATATCCTTCAATAATCTGGTTTAATCTTTAAGCAAGACTACGAGAAATATTTTTGAATAACGGATTGGAAAATAAATTTTTTGAAAATATTTAATTAAAAAAAAAAAAACCTAATAACCTAATAATAACATAGGCTTAATTTTAGTTCATTTGGAATTTCCCTGACAAGAGTAATATGTCGGATTATGAAGAGATATTCATGATTCAAATAAGTTTGCACATGTCAATGTATAAATTATTCTAGTCTGATTTTTTTATTTTTTGAACGTATTTCTGAAACAACTGATAAAACAAATCACTTTAACATAAAGCTATTTTTGTTATTTCAAATTACTGCAAAATTATCTACAGGTGCTATGAATATGCGAAAATGTGTAACATTTTACATGAAACACACACACACACACACACACACACACACACACACACACACACACACACACACACACACACACACACATATATATATATATACATACACACACAATTAACTATATATATATATATATAGTCATATACACATATTTTTTTAACTTTATTTTTTTTATTTAAATATATTGATTTATTAATAATTACTAATCTCTGATTGTAAAAAAAAAATTAACAATAGATGATAATTTAATAATAACAATACAAAAAAAGATGAAAAAATATACGAAGAAGTCGAATTCGAAGCTATGTGTGGATGGTTACGGATCCGACACGTTCTTAAATACACCAGTTATCTACTTTAGCGACGTGAAACAAAACTATTATATAGAATAATATAAAATGATAAGGAAATTTTTATGGTAAGTTTTCTTGAATATATTGAATACTGCGTGTTAGTATTTTATGATGAAGACATGTAAATAGTGCACTATTCACACACGCAATGGTGCAATTCAGTGTCCAGAAGCCCTTGCCTTCCCTAGCTACAGTAATATGAATCGTATTTTTTTTACTGTTTAGCCTCCGGTAATTACTGTTCAGATAATATTTTAGAGAATGAATGAGGATGATACGTATGAGTGTAGTCTAATACAGTCTCAGATCGACCATTCCTGAGATGTGTGGTTAATTGAAACCCAACCACCAAAGAACACCGGTATCCACGATCTAGTATTCAAATCCGTATAAAAATATCTGACTTTACTAGGACTTGAACGCTGGAATTCTCGACTTCCAAATCAGCTGATTTGGGAAGACAAGTTCACCACGAGACCAACCCGGTGGGTACAGAAATATGGATCGTAGCTGTCTTATACTGATTTAACTTTTTATAGAAAAAAAGGTCACTATAGTTATTTTCTTTCAGAATTAGAAATAATTTACTTACGAAAAACAATTTTTTTTTAAGCATTAATTATGATCTTAATTTATTAGAATAATTTTATTCCCAAAGTCTATCTTGTTTTTTTAAATATTAAACATGATCTATGTATATTAGAATAATTTTATTTCTAAATTCTATCTTGTTTTACCTTTTAAACATTTTCAAAAAGGATTGGCCATAGCATATTGAAATATTGTATTTAGGACTGACTGTTGTAACATCTAGTTGTGCACTTCCCTTTTTTATTGCAATCGACTGGACACTAATCGACTTACATTTATTTACAAAGTAATAAAATTACTCAAATAAAATTTTACTCTTAAAGGGTTGGGACTTTTACTGTAACTAATATATCAGGTAAGATCGTAGAATTAGTAATTGTATAAATATTTGATGTTAATAAAAACTAATAATTTAACAAATGTAAAGTTGTCCAATTTAT
Organism: Lycorma delicatula; assembly: GCF_047948215.1. Classification (NCBI taxonomy): domain Eukaryota; kingdom Metazoa; phylum Arthropoda; class Insecta; order Hemiptera; family Fulgoridae; genus Lycorma; species Lycorma delicatula. Next base: position 164,118,408 of record NC_134459.1, on the reverse strand, counting down.
TAAGGACTCGGAAGATCGTATCTCACTTTCAAATGAAATAAGTTTAAATAAACTGCAGCAAAAAATGTGTATATGTAATTTAATAGGTGTACAAGGAAGTCGTGTGGTGTCCATACCAGATTTTTTATCTAAAGAATTGCAACTGATCCATTCTACAAGGTAATTTTAAAGTGGAAATTATCCACTTCTCTATTTTTTATTATTTATTCCAAGGAAATTCGGGCAGATTTTATCATTAGTTAAATTTGTTTTTTCAAACGCGATATTTAGTCCCATTATAGCAGCTTCTTTCTCTAATTCTTTTATTTATTGTTCAGCCTCTTTCCATTTTTTAGTTAATAATGAAATATTATCAGCGAAAGCTAAATAGATAATAATTTCGTCCTTTATTTCCCAATCTTATTCCACTATTTTGGTCAAAATGTTTGTTCCATTCTCTTATTACGTTTTCAAAACAAAAGTTAAAAGATATTGGATAAATCTACCTCCTTGTTTTATGCCGATTTCGATGGAGAAAGGATCAGATAATTCTCCCAGAAATTTTATTTTAAAATATCTAGTTAGTTAATGTTGCTTTGAAATATTTTATAGAACATTTTTTCTTTTTTAATTTTTGTACTCTAAATGTTGCATAATTAAGTTATTATAACTTTAAAAGCCTACGGCTTATTTGAAATAAAAAACTGTCAAGAGTGAAGCCGGGAAAGTTATGCAGAAATCTCTGCCGGCTTTTTTATATCATCACTAATGAATACAGCAGCGTTCAGAGTATTATCTAACTTATCAACCATAAAAAAAAAATAACGAAATCCATTTTTCTGTGATTAAACTGCAAAACATTCTATTATGCTACACACGTCACCTATTCGATGAGAACAACACCTCCGGTGAAGTAACTCACTAATTACATATTAATTCTCTCTTTTGCATTGAAAAGCGTTTTTGATCCATTATTTTGAAACGTTTAACAAGTTAAAAAAAAAAGTAGTACTAATAATCTCTTCATTAATTATTAATGTTTCATTTATAATTCTACAGAAAATATAGCTGAGAGCATATTACTATTCCGAAAACAGTAAAGTAAATTTTAAATCATGATAGAAAATGATCGGAGTAGAGGATTATAGGATTAATTGTTAAATCCGCAGATATTAAAAGCAAATAGTTGTCAGTGCATACGTGAATTTTACAATAATAAATGGGAAAGTGAAAGTATACTGGATACATGTAATCTCCTTGATCTACACAGTTGTGACTTCATAAAATTTTACTGTACATAAAACCTTCTAAATTTCAAATAATAATCAAACCAGCAGTTTTTATATGATTTATTCACCTTTTTTTTTAAATTTTTACATTAATCAGAAGTGATCGAACTACACTGTACAAAGATTGGTATTAATGTATTTATAATTTAAATAACAATAAGTATTACAAAGTAATCATTTTTTATGGATTTATTGTACTCTAAAAGTATTTTGTTAATTCATGTTTTGAAATTAAGTTAGAAAAGTAACTACTTAGCAACACAAGTATAAATTTAGAAGGGTGCTCACAAAAACATAATTCATTGCTAGTGCAGTAGAGATTATTAAAACTGAAATAAAAAAATAATTGAATTTGTTATAAATTTATATATATATATATATATATATATAAATAAGATTTTATCTAGAATTATTTACAATAGAATTAAGGACCAATCTAGAAAGCGACCTAGGCGATTACCAAGGTGGTTTTCGGCCTTGGCGCAGTTGTCCAAATCAAATTATTACTTTGAAATTACTTTTAGATATTTATAATTGAAAGCAAAAACAGATGATTATTTCTTTTATTGATTTCAAAAAAGCGTACGATTGCATAGATAGGCCTTCGATGTTAAAAATTCTGAGAAATCTCGGATCGGATCCTAAATTGGTAAATATGATCGGTTTAACATTGACAAATACAAAATCTAAAGTGAAGTTTTGTGGCGAATTTTCCGAACCTTTTTACAAAAAATCCGGACTGAGACAAGGCGACGGACTTTCGCCTTTATTATTTAATTGTGCACTAGAGTTTCTGATGCGCGAACGGTTTAAAATTAATCCAAAAAATATTCACATAGGATACAAAAGAGATAACTTAAATTTAAATCGCCTAGGATTTGCCGACGACTTAGCTTTATTAGCTAATAGTATCGCAGAAGCCAGAATATAAATAACAAGTATGGAAAAACTTGAGAATAAAATTGGACATAAAGTTTCTTACGAAAAGATTAAAATGATGGCTATAGATCCTTTAGTTATTAATTCTGTGAATATTAATGGAAACAAAGTAAAACTTGAAGAAAAATTTAAATATCTTGGATAGATCATTATTTGTAATTGTAACGAAAAACAAAATTGGACTGAAAGACTTAATAAATTGTTTAAAGTGCTACAAGTAACCAAAAATACTTATGACAAAAAATCGCTCTCGATTAACACTAAAATTAGATATTACAAAACTGTGGGTAAACCGGTAATTACTTACGCGAGCGTAACTTTATTTAGATTAAATCAGAAAAATAGGACTGAACCTTTGCTTAAAGTTGAAAGCAGGATTCTTAGAACCTGCATAAACAAAAAATATAAACACGAAATCAGTATAGATTATTGCCTAATAAATTTCTGTACGAAAACTTGGAATCCTTAATCGATACAATGAAAAAGAAGCGAATTTCTTTCTGTGCACACTTTTTAAGATTACCGCAGGATAGGATTACTAAGAGAATTATCGATTGATTTTGGTCTTTAAAAAATCCGCCGTTATGGATCAAAGAATTTAAAGAAGATATGCTAGAATTAAATTTGTCTTACGAAGATTTACTTAATAAATACGAAAAATTAAAATTTGTTGTTATTAAAGATTCGAATACCGACTTTAAAGTAAGAACTTTTAATTATACAAAAAGGGTTTATTCAGAAGAGGATCGTAAAGCAAGATCATAGAAAGTAAAAGCTAAGAACTTAAAGGCCAAAAGATCGGCAAAAAAGACTTGAATTATTCTGACTAAAGTGGTCCTTTGCGGCCTTAAAAGTAAATTAAATATATATATATATATATATATATATCACAAAAAAATATCAATAATTACAAACAGTTTCATTAAAGATGTAAAATACGTATTTTGATGTATAATTCGATTAACTGTATTATCAGTTCCTTTTTTTTCTGCATCAATAGACATTTTAAGTCTCAGTATTCTCTTGCATTCTATCCTTTTTAATTCACAGTGGATACTTTAATGTATATATAACCGTTTTAAAAAACTTCTCTCTTCTCCAATATGATAGTTTTTTTTTTAATAAACTCTCCTAATGAGGATAAAGAACAACAAAGAAGTTTTATCAAACACCATTGATGATTAATTTCCAAAACTTAATTTGGGAAAAATTAAATGAAAATAATTTGATAAATTCTTTTTAATTTGGAAAATACAGCTAGGATACCTAATCAAACGATTGAGTTGTATCTAAAATGACAACTGATTATAAGTTTTTGTTTTTTAAAGCATTTCAAAGCGTACCAAGAACCGGTTTCACAGTGATATTAATAAATTTTATTCCATAAATCCAGAAAGACGTGCTAGGATAACATATTTTCTTTAATTTTATTTTTAAAGACATACACGTTTTATGTCCAGCTGGTATTAACTCCTGTAATAAACTGAACATTGTAGGATACAAAGTAATTGGCCTGAATGAATAGTAGCATCATTACTACCTCCCTTCAGTATCATTACAATTAGCGTTACTTTCAACTGAGATGGAAAAAAAGCGCTTTATGAACTGTATTAAAATAGTGTTAACTAGAATATTTCCTTTCCTTGGTAACTCTCTAAGGATTTTATTGTTAATAGAATTATAACAAGGCATTTTTTAAAGTTGAGGTTCGATCGGTATGAAAAAACTGTAATGGGTATAAAAACATTTTTAGATACTGTAAAATGGCTATTTTTATTGTCAGGTCAATAAAAAAAATTTTTTTATGCGAAGATAATTTTTTTCAATGAACTCTTTTTCTAACTACCTACATTCTTTAAAGAAAAAATAATTAAAAAAAATGAATAGTGGTTTTTTTTTAATTTGTAGGTCTAGAAGAGATTATTTGGAGAGTTTATCTTTAAGTTAAGGTTTTGTTTCTTTGATTCTTTTTGGTATTTTAAATAACGGATTTTTGTATAGTCTATTACTTGGTCAAAAGTAAGAAAAATTTATAAAATTCGAATAAATATTTACGGTTATAAATCTTTCCTTCATTTTTGTTTTAACTTTCTATATCTTTAATCTCTAAAATTGCTACTAGTTATATACTATTCAGACCGATACAGTAAAATTTGAAGTCAATAACATTAAAAGGGGAAAAGTTAAACAAATTTACAGTACAATAATTTTACGTAAAACTGTATTAATTTTACTTTTTAAACTTCGTAGCACTTGATGTGCAGGAAGGAACGTATGGTAATCATTCAAAAAATGGGGTAAGGATATTTTTTAATTTTTCGACGTTTCATGACCAAGGGACCCCAAAAAAACAAAATAAAGTGGGAGGTAATGTCCGTACGTACGTGTGTTGAAGCTTAAAAGACAGAATAAACCGATTTTGATAAAATTCTGTGCACAGATTCGTGTAGAGCCAATTCCATTTTTTTGGTAAAATTTTGGTGGTCAGTAAATCCAGAGGACAGGGTAGACAGTTTTTTACGATCAATTTTCATAAAATTTTGCAAACATAACCCCACTTTATATTAATCTCAGTAAATGCATACTTGGTTATCTTACCATTTAAAAAAATATTTTCCCTCAAAATTCCCCCAAAAGGAAAGTATTACAACTTTGTTACCAGCTTTTTTATATTATAATAATAACGATAGAAAACTACTAACACTCTGATAATTCGTTTGAGAAAAATTTAAAAATATAAAAATATGAGAAAAAATAAACATTTGAGAAAAAACAACACCAAAGGGGATGTATTATTTCAAATGTTAAAATTAAAAATGTAATAAAACTCGAATAACTAGGTACTTTTTCAGAACTATTAAAAATACTCGATAACATTATTTTTTGTGCTAATTTGAATATTATTTTAATTAGCTAAACATTCTTGTGATAAAAATAGCAGATTGTACTATTAATATGTACTATATTTATGAACGCATGATGGATGGAATAAAGAAATAAAGGATTAACCATAGGAATGTATTTTGAGATGATCCTTGGGAGGTTATATAAGGGACAGGAAGAGGACTCCGATATAAGGGTCGGAGCCATGTCGGCAGGAGCCATACTAAACGCCAAATACAGGGGGATACTGGCGACATATTATACAGATGGTGCTGTCTACGGGTCATATCCGGATACCGGTCTATCTCAGGAACGGCTGCAGAGGTTCTAACGGGTCTTCTTCCTATCGATCTGGTGGTTGAGCAACGGAGAAGGATGTGGAAGATTAGGGCTCTCCCACCGAGAAGAGAGGAGGCAGAAAAATAATAACATAATCGTCAAGATGAACAAAACATATGGCAGCGGTGATTGGACGGGTAAAGGGACGTTGGACACATCGGATGCTTGGTGACGTCAAGCGATGGATCGGCAGACGCCACGGCTCCCTACTTAACGCAGTTCATGAAGGGCCATGGAGAGTTTAGGTCCTAACTGTTCAGGTTCTGCCTGAACCATTCCGATGAATGCCCTGTCTGCCACGAGGAGGAAATCGCCTACCACGTGTTTTTTTAAGTGCACAAGGTACGATCGTGAGAGAATAGATCTATTAGATATTTTACAAAAAGAGGATATATTTTCACACCAAAAGAAGTGTAATATATATTAGTGCACTCGGAGATTATTATACTGTTGCTGATTATACCAGGACAGGCCTGCGGGACCTAAATACCTGGAAAGAGACCCGCATAAGAACTAGGCGTCGGAGGACCCGTGGGTGGACAGGATTGTTTGTTGTATATATTATGACCTTGATTAGCTGTATTTGTACATGTATCATTTGATATTTGTATTGTGTTTTGTTCTCATTATTTAATGATCCCATGTAAGAATCTGTATTGTATTTTCAACGTATGATCTTTACTTGTAGTATGATATGATGTATGAATGTGTGTGTGGGCGATCTCCCCCTTTCAGATGAAATGCGTTATTAGCTATGCCAGGGAGGGTGGATAGCCGGGGTGGGGGTTTAGCCGGTAGTGCGCAGGTATACATATGCTCTTTCTAAAACCTAGCGGGACCTGTTAGCGACCACGACACTACTTCGGCGTGTGTTAAATGGATTCCCTACTACTACAAAAAAAAAATAAAAATAAAAGGGCCGAAATGAAAACTAATTACCATCTGGAGAGAAAAGGAGAACTCACTGAAGATAGTAAAAAGGTCTGAAAAGGTCGAAAATTTAGATGGATAGATCTAGGAAGATAATGAGAAATTAAATAGTGAACGATGAGAAATGCGCTGCACTGAACTGTTAAGACTTTATATTTAATACCACAAAAAAAAAAGGCGAGATAAAAAGCATAATTAGCATTTTTTCCTCATTTCAGATATAGCTAGCAATCTATGTTTTAGAAAATTCCATAATATTTTCTAATGTAAGAGCTATCATCATAAATTTGTTTACTGTATGTTAAAATAATCGTAAGACGTAATTAAAAATAATATGCAATTAAAATCCACACATAATCAAGAAATAAAAAATGTAAATATTGAGAATTGAAATAGTTTAAAATTGTCGAAGTCATCAGGAAAAAATAGCTTTCTTTACTTCTAGCAGTAGGCTCCCTTTTTTATCAATTACACGAGGAGTAGCTGAAGTGTAATGCACAGTCTCTCATAAAGAGACAGTCGAATGAAAAAAATGACATAAAAGTGCATTTTATTTGCCACAAAATTTTACATTTATTTTTCCAAGTAGTCATCATTTATAGCTACATATAATTCATCCAAACGTGAACCAGATTTCTCATTCGTCATTGAAGAATGCTGGATCTAATACTCCATTATCAGTAGCGAAGTGTATAGGATAATGAATTTAATCGGGGAAAGGAATAAAAATTGCAGAGTACCAAATCTGTAAGTGGAAAAGGATAAAATGTCATCTTCACAAGAACCTTGGCGGTCGCAAGCCATATATAAGGCAAAACGTTATTAGTAGAGGAATGAAACAACAAGATGGTCGCATTTGTCGCTTTGGATAACATTTTGTTTACCCGTTACGTTGCAGTGTGCATTAAATTTCAGCAATCCGTAGTATAACATTCACGAAATAATAGTAATAACAGTGTAATACTTTTATTACAATGAATATTTAACAACAGGACATTTTAAAATAACGCATAAATATCATAATACTCAATGAAAAGAATTATTTGGGAAGTAAACCATTACCTAAAATTTATTTAAGTGGCAATCATAATTTTATACTTAAAAAATTAATTATTGGCGTTGTTATTTTTGAAATAAGTCTACTTTTTTTATTATACATATTATTTTAATTAAACGAAAACATATAACCTATTAAGTATTACATATAATGTAACAATATTTTAGTAATTATTTCATGTCTACTAAGTAATTGCCTTAGTAAACAAAAATTAGTAAAGTTGTATAAACAAAGGTTACAAATATATATATATATATATAAAATTAATTAACACACGATATTAATAAAATTCATCTGCTATCTTTAACTCCGAGAGAATTTTTCAGATAATGGAATTTTTTTTAGGATATGTGAGTTAGACTAAAATTTTTAGTTAATAATGTATTGTTTTAAACCACACATAAACTATATTATATCCTTGAACGTATTTTATTTGAGTTCAACCTTTCTGTGAGTTTAGAAATAATAACAGTTAGTAAAACTAGATTACATTTTTATTGAACAAGTTTCTTACATTTATTGAATCAAAAAAAGTTTCCGAATGAAACTTATTTTAAGATGCTATTTAAAAAGTAGTCAAAGAAAAGAAAATATAAAAAAATTCACAAACGAAAATAAAGTAATTTTAAGTTATATAACTAGACAAAGAAATAATTTCAAGTAGTTCAAGGTGGAATCAGTGTAAAAAGATGCATTAGTAAAAAAAAAAAAATTCAATCGAGGTATGGAATTTTTAACCATCATAACAAATTAAGTATTTATATAGACAGCACTTTGATAACAATTCTCATCATAGGATTTTTATTTTTTTATATTACTTAACTAGTCATTTTCTAAAGATATATTATTTCTATAAGATTTACTCATAAAAATGGTGAAATCTTCAAAACAAAATAAAAATTTCAATAAACAAACAAAACGACTGAACTTGTATATCATAGAAAATACATTGGGATTAAAATATTAAAACTACTGAAGAAATAAAGTACTAAAGAAATAAAATAAAACTATTGAAACAATTTATCAGAAAATATTGACAAAAAAAAAATTATATAACTCAGATGAATAAATGTATTTATTTTTTCACTGTAATTCTACAAATTTAAGTTTATTGTGAAAAAATATTCTTTACTGATTCACGTTAGTGTGTAAGTAACAAAACCGCATAGAAATAGATTCAGTAATTTCGGTGAACAACGTTGCAGATAGTTGGAGTACAATTTTATTAACATACTATATTTTTTTTTTTGTCTTCAGTCATTTGACTGGTTTGATGCAGCTCTCCAAAATTCCCTATCTAGTGCTAGTCGTTTCATTTCAGTATACCCTCTAGATCCTACATCCCTAACAATTTGTTTTACATATTCCAAACGTGGCCTGCCTACACACAATTTTTTCCTTCTACCTGTCCTTCCAATATTAAAGCGCCTAGTATGTGGCCTATAAGTCTGTCTCTTCTTTTAACTATATTTTTCCAAATGCTTCTTTCTTCATCTATTTGCCGCAATACCTCTTCATTTGTCACTTTATCCACCCATCTGATTTTTAACATTCTCCTATAACACCGCATTTCAAAAGCTTCTAATCTTATCTTCTCAGATACTCCGATCGTCGAAGTTTCACTTTCATATAAAGCGACACTCCAAACATACACTTTCAAAAATCTTTTCCTGACATTTAAACTAATTTTTGATGTAAACAAATTATATTTCTTACTGAAGGCTCGTTTCGCTTGTGCTATTCGGCATTTTATATCGCTCCTGCTTCGTCCATCTTTAGTAATTCTACTTCCCAAATAACAAAATTCTTCTACCTCCATAATCTTTTCTCCTCCTATTTTCACATTCAGTGGTCCATCTTTGTTATTTCTACTACATTTCATTACTTTTGTTTTGTACTTGTTTATTTTCATGCGATAGTTCTTGCGTAGGACTCCATCTATGCCGTTCATTGTTTCTTCTAAATCCTTTTTACTCTAGGCTCGAATTAGTATATCATCAGCAACATACTATATATAAATTTAAGAAAAGTCTGCATAGAATTTTATTTACAAAAGATTCCCGATAATCCGAGGAGAACGTATACTATGCAAAGATAAGCTTCTTGTGTTTGCGGAAAAAAGAGTGGACTGAAGGAAAATTTGTGTAGGTTTACCAAGAAAACCCACCGAGTTGATCTAGTGGTGAACACGTCTTTGCAAATCAGCTGATTTCGAAGTCGGGAGTTCCAACGTTTAAATCCTAGTACAGGCAGTTTTACTTTTATATGGATTTGAATACTAGATCGTGGATACCGGTGTTCTTTGGTAGTTGGACTTGAATTAACCACACATCTCAGAAAATTAACCTTCAGGTTAGCATCGACCTGAGACTGTACAAGACTATACTTCATTTACATATCATCCTCATTCATCCTCTGAAGTATTAACTGAAAGGCAATTACCGGAGGCTAAAAGGAAAAAAAAAAGATTTACCAAGCAACCCACCGCGTTGGTCTAATGATGATCTCATCGCAAATCATATTGATTTCCAAGTCTAAGGTTCAAATCCTTATAAAGGAAATTACTTTTATTCGAATTTGAATAATAATAGATCATGGATACTGGTTCTTTGGTCGGGTTTAAATTAACCACACATCTCAGAATTAACTCTCAGGTCAGCATCGACCTAAGACTGTACAAGACTATACTTCATTTACATTTTTACATGTCATCCTTTGAAGTAATATTTTACGGTGGTTCCAGAGGCTAGCAAATGAAGAAAGAAAGAAAGGTTTACCAAGAAACAGTGAGTTTTCAAATGCGCATGAATGAAGAAGAGATGTAACAGTAATCACTATGTTCCATCACTTTGACATAATATGCGTAAATGTACATGTGTGTACTGTTCCAGTTACTGTCCAATCTGCCATTACACATAAAATACAAATAGGACAGGGTTGGAAGAGAACATCAAATACAAAGAATTTGTGAATTATGCAATTTTGTGAGTTACTGAAATGAGCTCAACAATTTGAATTAACAACACCGTAACTTTTGACTATACTTCACGATAGGAGGATCGGTATATAACTATAAAAAATTCTTATTTGAGAAAAGAATAATAACTGCACGTAATATTAACTTAGTAATCGAAGGAAGTACTACTGATGGTAAACTTTTTAGGAGAAGATAAAAATTATCTTCTACTAACAACAGATTGTTCTCCTAACAAAAGATTGAAGTTAGGTATTGTAGAAAATACGTTAAGATTAAAATATTAAAAGTACTGAAGAAATAAAAGTAATCAAACAATTTATCGGATAATATAAACGCAAATAAAATCATACAAACTCGAATAAGTAATTGTAACAATAAATCTAAAATTAAATGTCCGGAACTGTATTATTTCCTAATTATCTGAAACCTGTATCGACTGATTAAATCCTAAATTGATTTTTAATAAAACAATGCGAACAGAATACTAATAAAACAAATTTACTTTGTCTTGACTAAATTGAATTTATAACTACGACGGTTAAAACTAATTGATATAAAACCAGTAAATTTAAATTCATTACCTGATGGAAAATTACGTTAATTAAATTTATAGGCGATTTAGAAATTTATTTGTAATGAACCAAATTGTCTTTTTTTAAGCAATGTTAGTAACGTTAATACGTTTTATAAGTTTGAAAAAGAAATTGTAATTAAATTAAAATAGATACTAAAATAAAATACTATCGACAGAAAAAAAAGGTTTTTCATGTTTCTATTGTAAATTTATTAAATCGTAATCTATATCTGAGGAAAAATGAATTCAGAGTTAGTTTATGTTTAAAAAGTCCATAGGTTCAAGTGAAAAGATTTTTACTCTAATGTTAGTCGTGGAAAACATCTCGAAAAATTTAAATCTTACCAAAGTATTTGTAGATCTTTTGAGGTATTTAATAATATAAAACAAAATAAAATGTTAAAAATTTAAAGTACTGTGTGGTTAAAATGTACAGAAAGAAGAGTTATGTGTAACTTGAATAAAAATCATGAAGATTGATTTAAATCTATATTAACGTTTTATTATTTGTATTTTAAAAGTATAATTTATGTTTTATGTCATAAAAGAGAAAGTAGAATCTTTCCCATTAACCGTGAGACATCATTTATATGCGGCCAATAACTTTTAAGAACGTAATTATACATATTTTCAGGAGAAAAAATATCACGTAAAACCTCATCAAACGCTAAAGATGAATATGAAGATGTTTATTAAAGATGAATTTCTTTAAGTATAACTTAAATGACGATGAATGATCCAGCGATCCTTCTTATGTCATTTGACGGTACCTCGCATGCGTTTGATATGTTAATTCTGGCCCCAGTCACAGAATTGACGAAGTTAAAGTTCTATTTGAATGTTAAATATGTGAATTCAACTGCCTTGACGTTCTTTACAATATCCTTACAAAACATCCAAGATGTCTGTAGAACAAGGTTTTCTTTTACCTGCAACAACCTCTATAAATGACTGTCAAAAAGTCAGCAATATATAGTAAAAATATCTGATTCAGCAATTTGTACCAAAAACTCCGTTGCTATGTTAGGCAATAAATTTCAGCCTACTTTACCATCTTGTAAATAAGCTTTATTCTATTTTGACAACTGTACTAGCACTACCAATTTTTAATTGTATATTGCAAAAACATATGTTTCGCGCATGTATGTATTTCAGTCACTCACCGAGATTTACTCATGTTCAATTGCGACAGACGCAAAATTCAATCGTGGTGGGTTCTTCACAGTAATAATAAATAAAGTGAGTAGATGGCGAGATAGAGAGATAGAATTTTTTTTTTGTGCAAAATACAGACTCCTAAGTTTACTTTTTTTTTATACGACTGCTCAGAAAGTAGTATAATGTACGAGAGGTTATCCCTAACGTAAAGACCGTTTCAATATACCCTCGTCGTATTCTTATGCCGTCAGTCCATTTAGCCACTGATTAACAGCATTTTTAAGTTCATCTTCACCCGTGAATTGCTTACCGCTCAAAAATTCTTTCACTTTCCTAAACAGATGATAATCAGAAATCCGGTCTATATGGTGGGTGATCGTAAATTTCCCATCTAAATTTTCTCGGCAAATCACGTGTCGGACCCGCAACATGTGGACGAGCATTATCGTGCAGCAGGACGACGCCGTCTGTCAGCCGCCCTCGTCGCCGATTTTGAATGGGGTGCCGAAACTTACATAGAGTTTCGCAATAGGCTTCTGCATTTATAGTCATTCCACGTGACATGAAATCAATCAGCAGTGTGCCAAACGATCCCAAAAGACTGTGGCCATCAGTTTGCGTCCAAATGGTTGTGGCTTGACCTTCGTCGGTCTGGTTGGTGATTGAGGATGACAACATCCACTTGACTGCCATTTTCTCTCCGGCGTGTAATATGAAATCCACCTTACTCATCACCTTTTTCTGCGTAGCGGATCAAAAATTCCAAACCAGATCACATACTTGTTTTTTTGTGACGTTCCGTTATGACGTACGGCACCCAAAGTACACAAAACTTTGAGGCCTAAATGGCGTTGAATAATGCGACTGATAACAGCTCTTGAAACATCAGGAAAAAAAACGACCAGGTCGGAAATCATTGAGCGATAATCTTTTCTTTTTCACGGGTTTCAACAAGTCCTCGGTGATTATCGAGAGCCTTTCTGAACGTTCTAAATCGTGCACATTAATTCTGTTATTTCTAAACCTTTCACACTATTTTCGGACGTTTCGTTCATTACATTATCACCGTACACAGCAACCAACTGCCTGTGAATTTCAGCCGACTTAAAGTTTTGATGGTTTAAAAAAACGTATGATTCTACGTATTTCACAGTCAGCGACAACATCGATTTTCCTATTCATTTTATAACGTAATAACTCACACGTAATCAAAGATATTACAACGCGACAACTTGCAGTGTGTAAATTAATAGCGTGTCTATGAACGATATAGGTTCGTCAAGCTTAAGGAGAGAAATTTCCCAGCGGTCTTTTTTTTAAAGATATCCCTCATACTTAGGGTTTATATTAGTATGTTTGTTCCACCATAACATCTCAACGGCTGAACCGCTTTAGATGAATGATCGTGCGTTGAAATCCTTACGTTCCGGGAGTGTCACATGTTATAAAAAAATCAAATCTGTAAAACTGGTTGGTATTTCTCTTTTAATGACCCCGTGTTGGAATCCTTACGTTATTGCGAGCTTCATAGGCATATAAATGTAAATATAAGTATATATACGTTTAAATAAATTGTTAAAATTTGAAAAAATATTTTACTATATACATAATTGTAAAAAATAAATAAAGTGACAAATGAAGAGGTATTGCGGCAAATAGATGAAGAAATAAGCATTTGGAAAAATATAGTTAAAAGAAGAGACACACTTATAGGCCACATACTAAGGAATCCTGGAATAGTAGCTTTAATATTGGAAGGACAGGTAGAAGGGAAAAATTGTGTTGGCAGGCCACGTTTGGAATATGTAAAACAAATTGTTAGGGATGTAGGATGTAGAGGGTATACTGAAATGAAACGACTAGCACTAGATAGAGAAGCTTGGAGAGCTGCATCAAACCAGTCAAATAACTGGACAAAAAAAAAAAAAATTATATTAAACATAAATTTTTATCAGCAATGTTTTTTTTTGGTAATCCTGTTTTTTAATTTTTAATATTTATCTCTTGTTAAAAATACTTCTTATACTACTATGGGGATTTACTGAAATATTATTTTATTACATGTTGGTTCTAGCACATACAATGGACCGGCAAAAAATGCCGTTCCTACGGCAAATTCATTATTTGTTAACAAATGTCGGTTTCCTCAATGCCAGTTCCCATGCAGTCATGCTTGATTTACTAATGTAAATAAACACGCCGGAACGAGATCCCCGAACAGGAAACAAACGAATTCGGTTAAAAATCAGAAAACAAAATCAGAACTATATTGAACGATTGCGAATATAAAAACCATTATTTCATAAGCCAATAAAGAAAAAAATATATAACTCGTACTGGTTATGAGTATTATTGAGGTTAGAAATAAAATTGTATATTAGATCATCTGTAAAACACAAGATAGTGGACGTCTTTCTGTTAACATAAACAATAATTCAAACGATGTATCTACAATTATATATAATATTTTTGATAAAAGACACACTATGTAATTTATTGATTCTGAATTAATTTTGAAAATTAACAACTGTCCAGGTTGTAAAATAAAAAATTTAATCATTTTACCAAATAACAGTAATTGAAGGTTAAATAAAATTTTCACTGATCCAACTAATATTCATTACGGTAAACCGCTCTCTCTTTTTCCTGTTTAGCCTCCGGTAACTAACCGTTTTAGATAATTCTTCAGAGGATGAATGAGGATGATATGTATGAGTGTAAATGAAGTGTAGTCTTGTACATTCTCAGTTCGACCATTCCTGAGATGTGTGGTTAATTAAAACCCAACCACCAAAGAACACCGGTATCCACGATCTAGTATTCAAATCCGTGTAAAAATATCTGGCTTTACTAGGATTTGAACTTACGGTAAACCCCTGCAAACTTCATTTTCTTATCATTATCTTCATATTTTGTTATACATCGTACTTTCTTGCTACATACAACTGAAATAATTATAAAAAAAATTTATGAAACTGTGATTAATCAAAAAAAAAGTGTAACATATTTCCATTAAGTGTTCTTGTCGAATCGATTTGAACGATGTAATAAAAGGAAACAGGGGCTTGTATGAAATGTAGAAACAGGGTCACGTCCAGAAAAATATAGCATTTTAAAGTTAGCAGTATGGTAATAAAAAAAAAAATATATATATAAAATATGATGTTATTTTAAATAAAGTAACAACTAAGATATTACTAGAAACTACAACTAAGATATTATTAGAAAATACATTTAAAAATTACATATTAAAACTTAATGCATTTGAGAGATTATTTTATGCATTTGCCTCTTGGAATATTTTGAATATATTAAAAAAAATATGTCGTTAAGAATAATTGTAATGTACCCGTAGAAAGCTAAAAATTTTCTTTTTTTTAATTTTACTTTAGTGTAAATATAAAATATTGTTCTGCTCATTAATTGTAAATAAGTTGTATTAAGTATTTTTTTTAAATATATTTTTAGTAAACGAATTAAGTTATTATTTATTTTCTGTAGAAAAATTGGAAGGAAAAATACATTTATTAGAGAAAGTAAAAACGTATCAACTCTGTAATTTAATCGTAAACAAAACAATAAACATGGAATGTAAATACAGTAAGAGCAAAATTAAATTTATGCTGGCGAAATATAATAACAGAATTTTGTGAATTTTATCTCAAATTATCATATAAACTGCTCATAAATTTTATCAACCTTTATACAAATTTTAGCGGAAAATATAAAATTATCCATTATACGAGTACGTAGACAGCTACGTACGACTTTTCAGCTTGAAAAAAAAAGAAGATTTTTTAAATATTTTAATAAGCTATTTATATGATTTTATTCAGATGAAGAACTTTAAATATTATTTTATTTCGTTTCTTATTTGTAAAATTTTGATTTAAAAACTGTGGAGGGGTCAATGAATTTTCACAACCGTACTTCTCTAAAGCTTTCTAATAGTATAGACTAAAACAAACATTAAAATGGGATATTATAAAAATTTAATTTTGTGTTTTCTAAGATATTACAAATTCCATACATATACAAGCTGTCTCTAAAATGATGGGCTGGCTATACTTTTTCGGATTCTACTTGTAAAACTAAACAAAAAATATCCTTAGGAAAAATGACAATCTCTCTTTCATTCTCTCCCTGTCCGCCATTTTGTTATTTTATATATTTCAAGTTCGGATAGATGAATCACATTAATATTTATAAGCGTCTTTATAATAAAGTTGTAAAATTAGCAAAAAATCAGGACTTAAATTACCTTCGCAAATTACAAAATGGTGGCCATTTTTTTATTTTTCAATTCGTTATATCTTAATAAATATAACTTTTATCAAAATGTATGTTATATGATAAAATATTAAGCCTTTTATTTTGAACAAATGACAATTTATTTTTTACAATCGGTTAACAAACAGCCGAGTTATGGCAGAAAATTGATGTAATTTTGCATCTGTTTTCATGTCCTCCACTTTATGTTCAATTCTATAAAATATTAATTGTTTTTATTTATTGTTAATTCTAATATTGTAAATTTGAGACAAATTAAGTTATAATTTTCTCACAATAATAGACCTAGTAATTAAAAAAAAATAAACAACTTCCTGTGATAATCTTGCGTTAATTATTATAGAACATTAAGTGTAATTAAACAGTTAACAATTCTTAAAAGTAGTCAGAGATGTTCAAAGTGTCTACCATTAGATATTACATAAGTCTCCAGTTTTTTTTTTTGAGAGATTGTTTTAACAGTTCAAAAATTCCGGGAATATTCCTAATTTCTTGAAATTCATTTTGGATCCTTTGTTGAAGATCCTCAATGTTGAGTTGAATAAACAATAATATGTTTCAAATAGCTTCACAGGTAGAAGTCAAAAGGGTTTAAGTCAGGCAATCGGGCAAGCCAGAGCACTGGCCCTCCACGGCCTATCCATTTTTTCTTGGAAAGTTTCACGCAGGAAATCTGATACCAATTGACTGAAATGTGCTGGAGCTACATCGTGATGAAACCACATATTTCCTTTTAATTGTAGAGGTTCTAAAAAATGTGGAAGATTTTCGGCAAATGAGCAAGATAATTTTCTCCATTTAAATGATTTCGTAGAATGACAAAACGCAACATATAGCTATTAAAAATACCTGCCCGTATGTTCAGGTACAATCTTTGTTTATTGATATTTTTGAAGGTACCATGAGAATTCTCGTCCTTCCACATAAGCTAGTTGTGATAGTTTTGAACACCATTCCTGTTGAAAGAAGCTTAATTTTTACATTGTTAATATGATCAGCAGTAATAGTTGCTGTGTAAAATTATTCAAAACTGAAAAATTAATATCAATTGTTTTATTATTATGTAATGTTAAATTTTACTGTGAGAAAATTATAACTTAATTTGATACTAATTTATAATAATAGAATTAACAAAAAAAAAAAAAAAAAAAACAATTAATATTTTATCGAACTGAACGTAAAGTGGAGGACATGAAAACAGACACAAAATTACATTATTTTCTGCCAAAAATCGGCTATTTTTCAACCGATTTAAAAAAATAATACGTAATTTTGTTCAAAATAAAATACTTAATATTTTAGCAAATAACATAAATTTTGATAACATTAATATTTACAGAGATATAACAGATTTAAAAATAAACATGGCCGCCATTGTGTAATTTGTGAAGGTGTTTAAGTCCTGATTTTTTGCTAATTTTACAACTTTATTACCAAGACGGTTACAAAATATTAATGTGAATCCTGTATCCAAACTTGAGATATAAATTTTTATATAAAAATAAAATGGCGGACTCGGGAAGAATGAAGGAGAAATAACCATTATTTTTCCTAAGGATATTTTTTGTTTAGTTTTACAAGTAGAATTCGAAATAGTATAGACAGCCCACCATTTTAGAAATATTCTGTTTATAAAAATGAATGTATGCTTGTCCCATATACGTTTATACCATTCCATCCGATTGCGATGAAACTTTAGTGAGTTGTAGACACGCCCGCGAAGGTTTCTGAATTAATTTGGACCTGCTAGGTGGCGCAGGGGACGAGATATTTCGAAAAATTGTTTTTATAGTCCGACTTGGTTGATATTCAGAATATATATTGGTTATATGAAAAATAAATATTTTTGCAAAAAAATGGACCCGCTAGAAGGCGCTGAGGTCAAGATATTTACGAAACAAATATACAAACGGATTTTCTTCTTCTATTTATATAAAAGGCAATATTTATATGTGTGTCCGGTACCGACAAAAAAAACTAATGGGCCGATTTACGAGCAGGAAAAAGGGGGAAAAGAAAAAAAAAATAGGGGAAAAGTGAAAAATGGAAATGGGGAAAAAGATAAATAGGAGTAAAGAAAATAAAGGAAAATAGGAAATTGGAAAAGGGGGAAAGAGGAAAAGGGCGCTGGTGTCGTGATATTTTGGAAAATTGTGTTTATGGTCCGATTGGGCTCATATTCAGAATACATATTAGTTATATGAAAAGAAATATTTTTGCAAATAAATTGAAAAAGGGAAATAGGGAGAAAGGGAAAAGGGAAGAAGAGAAGAAGGGAAAAAGGAAAAAACGGGAACTAATTTTTGCTTAGAGCCGCCACTGCTAATCGATGTAAAACCTGGTTAGGACTTTTAATCTTTAAATACCTGCTATTTCTGCAACATGAAAAATATATTTATATTCCTGATCTTTCTGTAATTCTAAATTTTGCTGAAGTTGGTTAAAATTGATACAAAATATCACAAAAACTGTTTGTGAGAATAAAAGTATATTTCTCCTAAGTAAGGAGAAAATAAAACAGACTATATAACACGTTTAAAAGGATTACACACTACACACTATTAATTATCGTCATGTACCATTCAAACGTAGAAAATAAATAGTAATTTAGAAAATAGTCAGAAAAAAAACTGTCAGACTGAATTAAAATAGTTAATGGTGCAAATGTTAAAATGTAAATTTAAAGATCTGCATGCAAGGATAATGTTTTAATGTTTAACAATAAATGACTAATAATATATAGTAACAGGTAATGAAGGAATGCTGAAGGTAAAAAGATGTGTGTGTGTGAATTGAGAAAAAAAGTTAATTCCATAATATGCCAAATACGTTTTTAAATGCAGTCAGTGGACTATTTAATAGCAATTGTATTAGATTAAAGAGCTCTTTAAAAATTAAACAACTGCATTTAAATATTTTCGTTGAAGGACAAATCGATGTAAGAACTGGCGAGAACTTTAATCTTTAAATGCCTGCTATTTCTACAAGAAAAATACATTTAAAAATTAAAGCTCCCTGAAAGTTGACTTTTGGTTTAATCGTATTAAAGAGCTCTTTAAATATTAAATAACGGTATTTAAATATTTTTTTATCGGCGTAAGACCTGGTGAGAACTTTAATCTTTAAATACCTGCTATTTCCTATTATATCTGTAATAATAACATTAGTTGGATTTATACTAACTTTAAACTCTTGTTGTTGAAATCTTTTTACATAGTAAGACATATAAAAATAATTTAAAAAAATAAAAAATAAATTTTTTAATTATTTTTTTTAAAATAAAATTAAATAAAAAATAAATTTTTTAATCAATTTTTTTTTTTAATAAAATTTGTTTTTTGATAATTTTTTTTTATTTATTAGGAATTTTCCGGAACGTATTCATCGAACTTCAGGAACCTATTCAGGAAACCAAATTTAGCAAAAAAGTTCATATCGGCATAAGTCCTATTTTGCTTTATTTTCCTTCTGGACGCCATTTTGTGACTTTCAACAAAATCATTATTTTTCAGGAACAGGTGAACATAATTTAATTAAATTTGGCGAATCTAATACTAGTGTCTCATTCTATAAAATAAAAAAAAATTTGAAGACGTCACCTTCAAATATATTTTAGTCATCCTTCTCGAAAAAGGCTAGTCATATCAAAAATTGTTACAGACAAAGGTCTTAGGTAATGTTTAGAGGATTAACAACCACTTTAAACCGATTCGATATTGTGCATATTAAGGGAGGTATTACTTTATTTATAAAAAAAATTTTGTATAAAAACAAACAAAAATGGCGGACCGGGGGAGAACGAAGGAGAAATCGCCATTTTTCCTAACGTTATTTTTTGTTTACTTTTACAAGTAGAATCCCAAAATGTATAACCAGCTCATCATTTTAGTAACACTCTGCATATTAGTTACATGAAAATAAATATTTTTACAAAAAATGGACCCGCCAGGTGGCGCTGGAGTTGAGGTATTATCCAAAAATTTTATTTATGGTCCGATTTAGCTCATATCCAGAATTTATATTAGTTACGTGAAAAGAAAAACCTTTGCAAAACCTATACCCGCTAGGTGTCGCCGGTATCGAGATATTTACGAAACAAAAACCAAATATACAAACAGACTTTCTTCTTCTCTATATATAAAAGGCAATGATCGTAAGTGTGTCCTGCTGGACCGATTTACGCTTTAATTTTTGCAAAATGGCCCGCATTGTCCGGAGAAGGTTTGAAGCTATTGAAATTCTCGATCTGACCAGTAAAAAGGAAGTTAGGGGTATTTTAAACCGACTATTGTATTCAGTGAGTGGTTTGAATTAAACCCGTGATGTTTTGCCAATTGGATTTATTTACATTCTGACTTTCATAAAGTGAAAAGTTAAATTTTGTGAAGTTCCGTAATATTCAGTTTTTTAATGTTTTATCAAACTTTCGAATGTGTTCATTTAATCTGTATATATAAATACAAATAAACACATTTGAGTGTATATATATATATATATATATATATATATATATACACTCAAATCTAACAATAGCGAAGCATTGCCAGATCTGCTAGTAATTAATATTTAAAGTGTAAAATATAATCTGGTTGACAACCCTGTGGAATTTCAAATTTCCCGGTCAAAGAACACGAGGGAAAAGGGAATTTTTGAAAAGAGAAAAAGGGAAACTCCAAGATGGCTGATTGCGACACTAGCGCTCGTTGTGACGACAGGGGTACTATTGACTCAGGTTGCCCACTTAGCGGCTAGTTTAGAGCATTATTTGAGATAGAAAAGCGATTTTACACATTTTCTTTGCTGCAAATATTTGTTATTTTTTAACCGTTAACAAATGTGCCTAACAAAAATATGACCTTAATTAGGCGAAATGTCGAGATACTGACGGTGATCTTGTTCTACAGCATCATCCCCTTGATCTTTTAAATTGAAAATTTAATGGTATCATATAAGTAATCTGGCCAAGTTTGGTAGAAATCGGTCCAGTAGTGCTGGAGATATAACGTGATTTGAGGCCATCACCGGATATACACACGCCAACCGATTTTTTTTTGGGGGGGGGTTCGTTAGGTGTCAAAACGTGAAGATCCGGTGAAAAACTCATATGCCCAAGTTGGACCGATTACTATACTTCCCCTTCTAGACCTATAGCGCTATCTAGAGCGGGAAATAAAAATGTTAGCTTTCAAGAATTCTTTTAGAAAAAATACAAAATAAATTTGGATTTATATTTATTATAAAAATATCGTTGTCAATTGAGAATTTTTTTAAATTTCAAAATGAATTAAAATTCATTAAAATTTTGTAATCGTTTTGTTCTAAATAAATTATTAAAATGTTCTTAGTTCTTGATGCAAAAATAAGATTATAATACATTAATTTTAATAAAACAGACACTAAATGATACATGCTATTTATTTCTACTAATATTCGACGACAATTTTGTTCAACATCGGTCTTTGATATACGGCGTAATAAACAGCGGTACAGATGCTCGTTTCTGCCTTCTTTGCAATTTGTATAGCACAAAACTTACGAGCATTTAAACCTAAACTGACTGGTAAACAGATTCGAAATTTAACTTCCGAAAAGACTTATGTAAACATTAAAAATGGTCGTCTAACTTAAAAGCTCATGAATGTAAATCCATTGCTATGGACTGGGTGGAGTGATAAAAAGAATGTGATTTTAGATAGATTCATTGTTTAAAACTATTATGTGATCTTCCAGCTCATAAACAAAGATCAACATTAAAAAGTAAAAGTACCGACTTACAGATTTTTTAAAGAAAAAGTAGTATTTATAAACGTATGTTTTGATTGTTGACTGAAAATTAAATCAATTCTAATAAACATATTGTATTTTTTCGATTTTATGTATTTTTTTGAGAAATCGATTTTTTTTTTAAATTTCAATACTTTCTTCATATAAGTATATTAAATGAAATTTTTATAAAACGGCGAGTTTTTAATTTATAATTTTTTGTGAATTCTGATTCTTTTATTAACAAATTTCTACCTAATGAATTTTTTAACGTATTACGTATTACCGTATACATTGTGTGAATATATGTACATTGTACATATGTTCGGAGTATGTTTTTAATTTTACTAAAATACATTCATCTATTTTTCTTTAATTTTTGTCTTTTATAAGTGCGATACTTATTAAACAATATATATGGTATATTCATAACGTATGAAAAAACCTTTTTAATTTTCCAATCATCAAACTTTCCATTATCCGAATTACTCATGCAAAGTTAATCCGCGTTCATTAAAATATAATAATTAAAAGATTTGATTATTTTGATAAAATAGACAAAGAATAAAAAAAAAAAAAAAAAAAAAAAAAAAAAAAAAAAAATGGTTATAACGTTACTAAATATAAATATTTTTGCTATAGGTTCTTCACATCTATATATTCCTTCGCAACAATTATTGAAAGTTAAACAAACCGATTTTTACTTTCTCGTCTAGATAACGCAGTAGCAGTGTTATATCTCTAGAAGGAAAAGTATTGTAATCGGTTCAACTTGGGCATATGGATTTTTCACCGGATCTTCACGTTCCATCTTCCACGTTGGGTTCCTTAGATGTCAAAAGGAACCCAAAAAAACTGGATTGAAATTTTCCGGATGTTAATGTTCATATGAACGTATGTGTGTTCGGTGTCGGCCTATAAATCACCTTACATTTCTAGAACTACAGGATCGATTTTGATCAAACTTGATCATATTACTTCTATATATGGGGAATTGATGCCATTAAATTTTCAATTTAAAAGGTAACCACTTTACCTTTTAAGCCTTTTACAGCCTTACCCACTGTAAGGCTGTAGAGCAAGGTCACCCCAGTATCTTGAGATATCTCGAGATATCTTTCTTAGGCAAATATGTTAACGATTGAAAAAATTATTGTAAAATCGCACCTCCTACCCAGAAAATTCCGTTGTAGTTGTTTGCTATGTTGTGTCGTCACAAGTGAGCGGTAGAATTAAATAAATAATATTTAAAGAGTAAAAAAGTAACTCGGTCTGCCTGGATCTCAAAGTCGACTGCCCGGTAGCCGGTGCATCAGGCTTGCTCACCAATCTGCCAACCGTACAACAAAGTATTTGTACTATGTAAGTTGCGAAATTACATTAATTTAGTTAGTGCCGACCGTCGCTTGTAGTGCCGCCACAGCAGTGCGAATTAATACGGCGAGTGCGCGCGCTTTAATTAGAATCATTAAATTAAATAAACGAAAAAAATTATATTTAAATAAAATTATAAATATTTTAAATTATGTTGTGTGTGTAAGCCGCGCATCAGAAACAAATCCACAGGTCAGTTTTTTGATTATGTAAACTGCAATAAAAAAAAGTATAGAATACATGTATATATATATAGGAATAAAATAGTTTATCATTATGAAGTTTTGTATAATAAAACGGATAAAATAAAAAAAAAAATTATAATAGAATTTAACATAAATAGATAATCTCTAAAGTAGTTGCTCATCAATAATCCGCTCCAAACGAAGCGATATGGAATGATTTTCAATAAACACAAGAATTTTGAGGAATGAAAAATGGACAAAACATTATTCTTTTATTTACAAAGACATCACTAAAAAGAAACTTCACGGAAGTGCAATCTATTTGAGCCCACAGAATTTTTTTTAGCTTTTAATAGAAAAAAAAGTATATACTCACGATATAAGTCTACAGTAACTGTTGTAGATAGAGGTGCAATCATATCATTGTTCATTGCTTTACAAGTGAGTAAAGTCCCAAGATGTTTTCTTTCCAAACTTTCTAACGATAAAACATTTTTCACACGACGCTCTGATAGAACCTCATCCGTATCATCTATTAGAACACCATCCTTCCACCAACTAACTCGAGGAGCTGGACGACCTAAAATTAAAATTTTTAATTATTAGTTATTTTTAAAAATATAAATTAACATTAATAAATATTTGTTCATTTACATTTACGTTCGATTAAAACACATAAAAATCTAAGACTTTATTCCTTAATTTACTTTAATTTACAATATTTTTATTATAAATAAATATATAAACTAGTTTAAATAATAAAACAAAAGAAAAAAGAAAATCAAGTATAAAAATACAAATAAAACCAAGAAGAAGATAAATGAAAGAGTTTTTTTAAACAACTTCCAGAAAAATTGTTCAAAGATAAATATAAATAACAACTTAGAGAACAAAATTTTAATTCATGAATCAATAAATAAAGGAATACGTATTTACCATCAACGCAACAGAGAGAGAGAGAGAGAGAGAGAGAGAGAGAGAGAGAGAGAGAGAGAGAGAGAGAGAGAGAGTGAGAGAGAGAGAGAGAGAGAGAGTGAGAGAGAGAGAGGGTGAGAGAGAGAGAGAGAGAGAGAGAGAGAGTGTGAGAGAGAGAGAGAGAGAGAGAGAGAGAGAGAGAGTGTGTGAGAGAGAGAGAGAGAGAGAGAGAGAGAGTGAGAGAGTCAGAGTTTAGATTCTGTAACTGTCTCATTGAAAGTATCCATACAGTTATTGAAATTATACAATTATAGGAACGTATTATTGATGAAAAATAATGCAGGATCACGGTTTGGAAGTAAGGTAGATAAATAAAATCTAGCAAGTTGAACAAATTTAGATACAGTTCGTCAATTAATGTTCACAAGATCCCTCGGACAAGTATAACCCAGTTTCCTGTTAAAAGATAATTCTAAATATTTAATTTGAATTACAATAAGAATTCTAGTTAACAGCCGAATGACACGTAACAATCCGAAAAACAATTTTTATTTTATTTTTAATTTTTTAAATACATCAAATACCACAAAAATAATGTAAGGAGGACTTTAAGACAGATTTCATCCTTCTTTTTTAAAAATAAATTTATTCTAAATAAGCATATTCTGAAACCAGAATAAAAGAAAAACCTTATTTTAAGTTGATTTTTCCTTGTTTTTACTAAAAGTTCTCTTAAACAATAAAAAAGAAGAAAATAGTTTTTTTTTAGAGGAAGGCATCCAAATCATAATTTCACACAAAAAAAATTAAATAGAGTTTATTATAAATAATATTTATAATTTAATTTCACAGTTTTTTTTGTTTTTTTTTTTTTTGTAAATAGCATTTCGATATATATAAATTACACTAATGGGGAGGTAAAAACATGATTAAAAAACACAATTCATGAACTATATAGCCTCTAATTTGTGTCTTGGTAATTGGTTTGGTAAAATAACGTCTAAAAACTACGTATACAGGAACAAATTTTTATATTTAATCAATAGGATCTCTATGAATACAATAAATTTAATGTACAAATTAAATCCAACAATCTTTTTTATAACAAATTATATTTACAATCGATTTTTTACATTAGAAACTATAAGTAAATTTCATAACAATAAACAAGTTTCCCGTGAAATAACTTTATTAAATAAATTTTCGACATTAAGAGTAAATCAATGGTATCATAAGCATTGATAAAAGCAAACCTGTAATGTGCTAGAAATACAATAATGTCCATTTGTAGGAATAAAATCAAACGTAACAAAGGATAAAGTTAAAAATTTTAAAAAACCTACGAAGCCGTTTTGAAAAAACATATAAACTGCAGCGCCCCCTGGGGCCTATAACCATAAAAAAAGTCTAAGAACCTGCTCTAAAGTGATACTTATGTAATGTAAAAAAAGAACCAACGAAATCAGTCCAGTAGCTTTTGAGGAAAATCGTAACAGACACACTCATACACGCAGGCACACACAATTTCTTACCCGAAACGCATTAAATTTTCCTTTTTACCCACGTTCCATCGTGGGTAAAACGAAAAATGTTAACATAGGAACAAATAATGTTAGAAACATAAATTATCATTAAAAATAAATACAAATTCTTGCTAAAATGATGCACAACTTAAGAACAGAGGTCTTGTCTTGACTCTATTAGGTTCCAGTCCAGTATATGTACCCGCTTTAATCGCCTTAGATCTTCTTGTATAACAGATTAACAGCTAATTTACATGGTTAGATTGTTTTTATGGTGGTTAAGTCTTATTTTGTACTGTTGCAAATTCTCTCAAACACACGGTAATCCTAAATATACGTGAATTTCGTCGTTCCGTACGAACCATAGCGCCTGTGTAATGTATCTCGCAAATTTATTCTAGAAACGCTGATTAATCTCTATATTGCTTGTACTCGCTGTACCCCAGAGTTGTATTCCGTATGCCCTTTTCTTTTTCCTGTTTAGCCTCCGGTAACTACCGTTTAGATAATTCTTCAGAGGATGAATGAGGATGATATGTATGAGTGTAAATGAAGTGTAGTCTTGTACATTCTCAGTTCGACCGTTCCCTGAGATGTGTGGTTAATTGAAACCCAACCACCAAAGAACACCGGTATCCACGATCTAGTATTCAAATCCGTGTAAAAATATTCCGTATGTCCAAACTATTTCAGAATCAGTTTGTTAAAAAAAGAGATTGTTAGATAGGATTAGTTGCGATTTCCTGTCAAAAATAATCAGTATACGTTCTTAAATTTGATATGCAGCTTTAGAACTATACATCTTACTTTTGTATTAAATTCAACAATTTGTGTGTAACACCGGTTGAAATTTTGATTTCTGTGAATGCATAATAAAATAGACAACGTGGACAAAATTACCAAATTTTCTTCAATTCTGGAGCAGGCAAACAGGATTTTTAACGTTATATATCATGCTTTAGACGAGAAACAATACTGTTCAGCAGTTTTCCTCGATGTCAGTCAGGCTTTTGACAAATTTTGGCATGTAGGGTTGCTTTATAAACTGAAAAAGGTTTTACCGCATATTTTCTATGTGGTACTAAAATCTTACCAAGAGTACAAGTGCTTTGAAGTTAAACATGGAGAGGTTTTGACAGGTTTGTTCCTTTGTTATCTCAAGGAACCTCAAGGTAGTTCCTTATCTCAAGGAAATGTTCTCAGACCCATCTTGTATGTTCTGTTTACGGCTGACTCGCCAATTACGGCAGACACCACAGCTGCGACGTTTGCTGACGATACTGAAATTCTTGCTGTTCATGAAAATCCGATTACTGGGTCTCTTTTTATTCAAGATTATATCATTCTCCTCGAATCGTGGCTTAAATCTTGGAAAATAAAAATAAAGGAAACAAAATCAAAGTACGTCAATTTCGTTAGGAACACTGTCCTCCTGTTTCTATCTTCAACGGTCAGATTCCGAAATTTCACGACTGTAAATATTTGGGTTTTCATCTTGATCGACGACTTACTTGGGCGAAACATATCCTTCTAAGCTGAAACAATTGTATCTCAAGTTTAAACACATGTACTGGCTGATAGAACATAGATCTCGGCTTTCAGAAGAAAGTAAATTATTGATTTATAAATCCGTTTTGAAGCCTGTTTGGACTTACGGGCTTGAATTGTGGGGCACAGCGTGCAACTCCAGTATTGACATCCTTGAATGCTACCAAACAAAAACACTGCAGAAAATGCTCAACATACCCTGGTACATAAGTAATAGCCTTATATATAATGATCTTAAGTTGCGAACCGTACGGCAGGAAATCTCTCTGGTCAGCTTGGATCGGCACCCGAATTATATGGCGGTCAATTTATCAGATAACAAGATCAGTGATTTTTCAAGATTGCTGAGGAACAATATTCTTGGTTTGCCTTATCGTTTCAATTAAGTGACTTTATTGTCTGGCTGTACGGAGTGCTCTTCTACTTCATTATTAAGTCACAAGCCGGTGGGTCTGTGGCGACTTAATATTAGTTCAAATACATCTTATTTACTTATTATTCAATCATCTAGCTGAACAGATTGTAAATTTGCTGTGTCGTTATAATAAAAAAAAAAAAATTGGTATATATAAGAATGGTAAGCAAAGATATAATCTGAATAGTTTTTAAACAAAATCCAAAATTTATAAGTATAAAAACGCTATGGACATACAAAATAGTTTTAACTCTTTTTTTATTATTGGTAAGATAAATCTTTAGTCCTCCTCTATGAATCATGAGACCTTGACGTTGGTGAGGGGGCTTGAATGCTCAGGGATACAGAGTAGCTGGACCGAAGGTGCAACCATATCGGAGAGGTATCTGTTGAGAGCCAGACTAAGGAATGATTCCTGAAAGAGGGCAGCAGCTCTTTCAGTAGTTGTTAGGGGCGTGAGTCAGAATGACTTAAACGACCATATCAACATCACTCAGTCCTCTGAGTACTGCGCAGCTGAAAGCAATGGAAAACTACAGCTGCTTTTTTTCCAAGAAAATGTAGCTCTCTGCAAGAGAGCTGCATCAAACCAGTCAAATGACTGAAGACAAAAAAAAAAAAATCTTTAGTAGTTGTTTTAAATAGAAAAGATTCAATTGCACTTTTTTAAATTAAATTTTTAAAAAGCATCAGTAAATAACTTTATATTAGTTGCGATTTCATAGTTTTGATTTAATAGATCAGTATTCTTTTATAGTACGCTGAGATCAAACAAGACTCAAATTGAAAGTTGTTATAGTATAAATTTACATAAAATTTTCTAGAAAATTGTTATAAAATCTCTTAACTTTACTCAAAATCTAGTTAGTTAGTTAAAGAAGATGTAAACTTGTTAGTTCGAAGATGGTAAACTTGTATATTTCGCTTAGAATTATTAAAATATTTTTTTCTTTTCAGATGACAATTCCATACAGAAACAACTGTATAATTCGTCCAAATTATTAACTTCCATGAAATATTAAATTTATAAAATTTATTATATTTTTAAGTAATCTTATTGAAAATTAACCTTTAAATTAAGTATTTTCTTCACTACGAATTATTAAAACAGTAATCCAATCTAACTGTTTACAGAGGGTATCAGTATAACCATTATATGGAATGATTTGATACAGGATTTAGGCGGTGAGAAACATGTATAAACGAGATAAAAAGATATCAAGGACCAACTTTTATTGGTTTAAAAAGTACTTTTAAAACTTTTACGATAAAGTTTTTAGATCAAATTGAATAAGCAACAGGATAAGTATGAAATGAGAATAAAATGTAATATTTATATAAATACAGTAAACTTAAAAAAAAAAATACGAATTTTTGTAAAGTTTTTAAGTATGAATAATAAAATTATTGATAGTATAAGAAATATTAAAAATTCCTTTCGACACGCCGGAAGGCGGAGGTAGAGTGCTAAGTAGGGGATAAAAGGGATTTCTACCTTAAAGTTAAAAAAAATTCAAATTTACTTAATATGAAAATGGTTGCATGTGAAAAAAACATGCAACATGTTTTGTTGCAAAAACATGTTTTCAAAAAAAAACATGTTTTCACATGTTTAGCATACGACAAGCCCCATTTTCTTACAATTTTTTCCACCCATTGACCCTTAACGAAAGATTAGTAGGAATTTTAAACAAATTCGATATTTTACTTAATAAGAAAGTTATAGCAATAGTTTATTTTTCTGTTTTGGTCATTTCTTGCCGTAAGGATTGGTCATATCAAAAATTGTTTCAGACAAAGGTTTTAGGTAATTTTCAGAGGAATAACGTATTCTTTATGATTTTTTTTGTCTTCGAAACCCATTTTTTCCACCCCCTGGGCCAAAACAAATACCTTTTAGGCCATTATCCAAAGAATAGTAGGAACTTATATAATAGTAGGAATGAATTCGATGTTTTACTTAATAAGAAAGTTATACCGATATATATATATATATAAACTTTTGAGCTGACGTTGGTTTTGGGGTCTGGAGGATGTGAAACGCGAAGATATGTCGAAATTTTCCGGAAATCGAATTATGGTTCCCATTAAAATAGGTAGCTTCTTATGAAATCTACCTAAAACAATTATATAAGGTGTTTTTAAAAACTGAAAAACGTATTTTCATTTTAAAATTGTTACCAGTATTTTAATGTTAGTAAAAAACGATTAAATTATATTTACATATCTTTACTATGTTGTAGCATTTAACTGATTATTATTATTGTAACTATTGATTAAATTGAATTAAAAATTTCATTTTGCGAAATAAAACAAATCGCTGTAGAATGACATAAAGAGCATTAAGTAAAATTTTACATTTATTTATTAAAATTCAGTTTTATTTAAGGTAAGTCATTTTAATCCAGATTAAACAATTGTAATGCAAGTCTTTTTTTGTAAAATGTACTAGATTTATGCTTTTAAAGTTAAAAGGTATACTTATTTTCGTTCTTTAAAAGTCGATACCTTAATTTGAAGTCTTCTTAAATCATAACGGATATTCCGTTTAACATGCAATTTTATGTTAATAAACGTTTCTGTATCTCATCAAACGAAGATTGTTTCTTAAGAGCTGATATTACATTTCTAATGTAAAATTTTCACGCAAGCGAGAGGGTCCAATTCATATTACGTCGATATAAAGTAATATTTCAGTTTTATTTATAAGTATTTTTTAAAATGTAAATTAAGTTTTGAAATTATAAAGATATTTATTTTAATTTAATTTTCCGATGCTCAAAATATAGAAATTTAGTTAAACAGCGAACGAAATTATAGTGTATTTTTTAACTGAATGTATGTAGTAGCTTAAGCCGATTGTAGACAAAAAGCATACATGATCACTGGATACGTATTGAAGTGTTACCTCTATTTTTTTTAGGAATAACTTCTAAGCCAGACCATATACGTTTACCTCGAACCCTTCTGGCACTAATTATAATAATTAACAATAATTATAATAATGTGTATTTTTATTTTCTGAATAACTTTACGAAGTGTTTTAAATTATTAATTTAATATATAAAGTACCACTGCTTTAATAAAATAAAATTATCCTTTCTTTTTTAGTTTGCATTAATTTACTCCATACACACCCTACATCACCATTTGGTCTCCTGCCGGTAGGAATTTATTAAACTACCCTAATTTCTATTTTAAATTATAACAAATGGAAAAAAAAGAATAACTTTAAAATAGATATAAACTGATTCTTTCTATAAATTAAATTCATTCTTCATCAGTATCTTGTAACGTATCACTTCTCACACAAAACCAAGACAAGCTTATTCCAGATTGCCCCACCACATAGTAATGTAATAGCGCATCGTCCCTTAACATAGATTTATCAAATCACACCTTACTTATTTCCCCTCCAATATACTACAACTACCAAAAAAATGCACAATAGCCTCCACTTCTGTGTCATTTGCACATTGTCCATACCTTTCAAATTGTCTTCCCTGCAGGGGCTTTTTTCTTTTTTTTGTTTAACATCCGGGTCCGCAGTCAAGCAATTCTTTCCGCAGAGGATGAGATGAGTATTTTGTAGCGTGTGTGAAAAATGTCTTCCCTGACCGGGATTCGAACCCAGGAAAGGCCGGGTGAAAGGTTGAGACGCTACCACTTACGCCACGGAGGCCGGCCCATGCAGGCGGTATTATTTAATCCTAACCGCCTAGCTACCCTAACTATATTAAAGATGAACTGTCTATCATACAGTCTACTATGTACGTTGTGTTACCCAAATTCCACCTCAATTTTGAATGCAAACTCTAAGGGTACAGCCACTGCTGTACCCTTTTAATCCAACTCTTTCTACACGTATTATATTGTCTCATACTCCCGACCGGCTGTTCCGTTTGAGCTCATCACCGGCCCACTCCCACAAAAAAACGATCTAATAAACTTGAAAAACCCCCGGTCATATCTAAATATTCTTTAAAACTATCCATTTTCCGTTTAAATTCCATTTTAACTAAATTACAGAAGTAACTTACACTTCAGCCATTTTAAATTCAATACGCTATTAAAATAGATCTGTAATGCATACAACCTT
This sequence comes from Lycorma delicatula, assembly GCF_047948215.1. Classification (NCBI taxonomy): domain Eukaryota; kingdom Metazoa; phylum Arthropoda; class Insecta; order Hemiptera; family Fulgoridae; genus Lycorma; species Lycorma delicatula. The sequence goes on along the minus strand of NC_134459.1, from coordinate 164,086,171 downwards.
AAAAAATTGAGTATAACATTACTAAAATTATTATGAGATAACACTCGAGTAGGGTCCTAAGGATAGCCCCCCGGGCTGGTCTAATGACTAACTCATCGCAAATCAGCTGATTTTGAAGTCGAGAGTTTTAAGGTTCAAATACTAGGTAAAGGATTTGAATGCTAATACTTTATACGGATTTGAATGCTAGATAGTGGATACCGGTGTTTTTTGGTGGTTGGGTTTCAATTAACCACAACTCTCAGGAGTGGTCGACCTGAGACTGTACAAGATCCAACCATCAAAGAACACCGATAATCCACGATCTAGTATTCAAATCAGCATAAAAGTCCTTTACGAGGATTTGAACGTTAGAATTCTCGACATCGAAATCAACTGATTTGGGAAGACACGTCCCCACTAGAACAACCCGGTGGGTTTATTATTATGAATTTAGTACGTTTGAATAACCCACCGGGTCGGTGTAGTGGGGAACGCGTCTTCTCAAATTAGTGATTTCGAAGACTAGAGTTCCAACGTTCAAGTCCTAGTAAAGGCAGTTACTCTTATACAGATTTAAATATTAGATCGTGGATACCGGTATTCTTTGATGGATGGGTTTCAATTACCCACACATCTCAGAAATGGTCGAACTGAGACTATGCAAGACCACACTTCATTTACACTCATACATTCATCCTCTGAAATAATACCTGAACGGTAATTCCCGAAGGCTAAACAGGAAAAAGTAAACTACGTTTGAGTGCAACTTTATTTTGAATACACATACTCCATACGTAGAATAAAAAAAAACCATCACATGTTTATTTCAATGATTATTTATTATTAAGTACATTTTGTTAATTTTATGAAAAATGTTTAAAATTAATAAAAATGTTTAAAGTAAGTAATAAATATAAACAATTGGTTTTTGTAAAAAAAATTGATTTAATTTAAAAATGCAAAAATAAGAAAAAAATTGTGTGGTAGAAACACACGTACGCACGCTCCCGAGTTCTGTTAACGTATAAAAATTCACAAATATCAATCTGAAAACGGAGTACCTTTGTATTGAAATGTACAATGAATTTTCTGTGTTATTACTCAACATCAGCATGTTACGATAAAATAAAAAACTTTAAATCCAAACCACACTGTATTGAAATGACGGATTTGTTTGTCAGCAGGAAGATACATACACTGTATATTATTCTCAAAATAATTTTTTTTTTTATTAAAATTTAAATAAGCAATATCTGAATAAGATATATTGAACTCATAAAACGAATATTGAAAATTTGTTTATAAATATAAAAAAATAATTAATTGTAATTTCAAATAGTTAATTTTGTTTAACTGAATTATCAACTTTGGTACACATCTAATAATGTAACAAAACTGATACGAAATAAAGGAAAAAATATATAAAAATAATCACTTATTTGAAGGTAAAATTATATTAAGGGTAATGGAAAATTTTAGTTTTCCATATCCATTAGCAAAACAATAGTTTTGCTATCGTAAGAAACCTTTTGAAATTGAATAATTATAAATTTTTTAAACAACCACTGTAAAAGACTCTTGTTAAATACCAAACTTATTTTATTATGTAATTTAAATAATAAAAAAAAATCTCTATTTTTAGAAAAGAAAACCCAAGTTTTATGCCACTTTTTAACAATTAGTGAATATAAAACAGCAGTTTTATAACAAAGAAATCTAAATGATTGTTCTAAATAAATTTTACTTTAAAATATGGACAATCAGAAAATTTCAGGTTAGTCATTCATTAATTTCATAATTAGGCCCATAATAAAGATATGTTTTTGTCCTAAGGAATTGTTCAGTCTTTTTTTCTCACTTTGACAAAAAGTTTTACAAAAAACCATCTCAATTTAATCATTAATTGTAAATTTTACTTTAAATCGTTAAATTTCTTATGTTCAAACGTTACATCTCTTTCCGACGTAATTTATTTACCGCCTTTTGTTTTGTAGCTTTCATAGTAGAAATGCCATGACTATCAAGTTTCACATATTTTCTTACTAAAATATTTATTTAATTTTTCTTTTTATTATCTGAATTTTTTTCTCTGGACCTTCGGTACCATATTTTGTATTTCATATTTTTAAAGGTAATTTACTGAATTAAAAATTGCAATTCGCAAGCTTTTAATAATTATCAAATAAGAAAGCTTTTATTTTTCATAAGATCACTTTGTTAACTTCATCTATTAAATTTTATGTTTTTAATAAAAAGAAATTTTAAATTTAAAAAATCTGGTATCGTTCTTATTTTTTATTAGAGTTAACATGCGTTCACGTTTATGATTAAATTGCAGAGATTTTGATTGAATTATTATTTTATTCAAAGTTTGGATTATTTTAATGGATAAATAAAAAAAAAAGTTTCTAAAGGGGGATTAAAACTGAATTTAATACAAAGGTTTTTATACTCAATTATTCTTTTTTCGTGTAATATAAATGATTATTTGACAATGCCGCAAACATCAAATTTGTACATTCGTGATGTGTGAAAAGTTCAACATGATTTATCATACAAACACAAAAGTAGAGACTGATCTTAAAATTACAATTTTTTTTTTATTATGTATATCAACTGTAATATCATATTAAAAGATCTGTTGTGGACACCACATAACTTCCTTGTAAGCCTATTAAATTACATGTACACATTTTTTGCTACACTTCATTTAAATTTATTTGAAAATGAGATACGATCCTCCAATTCTTAAATAACGTGGACAGTTACACAAGTGATAAAATATTAGTTTTTATTAACATCATATATTTATACAATTATTAATTTAACAACCTTCACGAAATATTAAGATACAGTAAAAGTCTCTTATTTGTATTACTAGATCAGTATTACTCGTATCTTCCTAGTTGCTGATTAACAAAAGTTTCAGATTTCTGATGTGTCGTATAAATAGAAGTTTATAATAATAAAACTATCCCGTTTAGTGAACTCCTATATACTAGTTACAAATGTTAATTTCGCCGTTACGGTGAAAAATATTCAGTTTTAATTATTGGATTATTTGTTGAATCATCAAAAATGAAAAAGAAACAAGCATACAGGAAAAAGAAATATAAAATGAAGAAATATATCTCAAAAAAACGACAGCAAGATGAATATGAAAAGGAAGAAAATGTGAAGAACATGGGAAGAATAAAAAAATTGAGAGAATTGAGAGAAGTCGATTTCAGTAAGTTTCTTGGTTAATAATTAAAAATATAATTATATTGTTATTTATAATAATACTAATTACTATAATTGCAATGTTATAGAATCATATTAAATACTCTGAATAGGCTTTTTACAATTATTTCCGAAAAAAAATTTCCTTAAAATTTAATAAGACATTAAGAAAGATTCTCTTCGTTTTAATATATATCGGTTGACAATTTACAATTCGGTTATTAGTTTACAATTATTTCATTCCTAATAAAAGACAAAAGTCGGGTGGGGCTGTATCGGGGTGTAAGGCCGTTGGTTTAACGTGAAACGTTACAGTCCTTGGATGAAGTCCCTACGAGCTACAGACAGACCAACTTATCTGTACAGTTAAATGGGAGAACCATCACCGAATTTTTTTGTACGAACTGAAACTCTGCAATGTAAAATTTTAGTTCCTTCATTTGGCCTACTCTACAGATAAATTGGTCGGTCTGTATCTCAACGAGTCGTTTTTAGTGTAAGGTAATTTTCGTTTAATGATAAAAATAAAAACGGAGCATTGACTCCGTTAAATTTAATTTTAATATAAAACAGACATTAAATGGTACATGACATTTATTTCAACTAATATTCGACGACAATATTGTTCAACATTGGTTTATGATATGAGAAGTAAGAGACATAAAAATAATAAATAATGGTAAAGAGCTCCGCCGTTTACTGAGCACGCCGTGCTAGTTTTGCGACGCTTCCGAAACAGTCTCGCTAGCTCGGCACCGGACAAATGGGGTACCTGTGCGTGGCCTAGCCTTTCGAACGATATGCGTAATTTTAAATTATATTTCCGGCTGTCTTTTGCGCAGGCTGAGGCTGGCGTATTGCATTTTTATACTTTTTTACACGTTTACTTTAATTTTTTACGCATAAATATTGTCCAAAATATACTTATTATTATTTAAATCGATCTATCTCGACAAACTCTAAACAAAAACACACGAATCGCCGTGCTATCACGTCTAATTCGTAAGCTATACGTAACGGTTAACTGGAACCAGTTTTGGTCGATCTGCGCTGTGCCCCTCCCGGCCAACCCTTTCACCAGTGACGAAAACTCAAAGTTGTATCGGTGAGCTGACCATGTAAATTATAATATGAGACCACATTTACGTATCTGAAATTAATAGTTAGGGAGTTTAAGGCAGGACGATATAGACCTCATTACGCTACAAATTTCTGTTCTGGTACCCGTATGTTTCGATGTGATTTTAAAGACGTTTCAGGTCAAAAACACTGGTTAGTAGTATTTTTTATGCTTTTTTTAAATGTAATTAAAAAGAAAATTGTTAGACCGCGTGATTTTTGCGTTCCACTCTATTAACTTCAACCACATCTCAGCTGTTTATAGATTTGAAAAATTAGGCGTCTTTTTTTTCACAATATAATGCTTAATTTAATTGTTTAAACTTTATAATATTTACGGTGATATTAATAATTAAAAGAATTTAATTGCCGTAATTTTGTAATTTTTGAAGATAAAATTTTAAAACTTATTAATTTTGTAGAAGATGGTGTACATGTACCAAACAGCGTACATGTACACCATACTTTATCAAAATATCTCAACCAGTTCTTAAGATATAAATTTTTACGGAAAAACACGATGGTGAACACAGGGAAAACGAAGCGAAAGGCAGCGTATGCTCACATGAATCGTTTTGTTTATTTTAATATCTGAATCATTCATTTAAGTTTAGCCAACACCTTCCGGAAAACAGTTGAGCTACTTCTGTAGGATGAAAAAAGATCAGTATGGATACCGTTATGCCACTGTCTAATGGGTCAAAATTGAGGTAAATTCTGGGATAGCCAAATATTTATGGCAAATTTCACTTATTTTGGTCAATTGGTTGTCTACATTTGAGGCAAAAACTGTTTATAAATAATGTTGAATATTCCCAACCCCTAAATCTGATTGATTTAAAAATTTTGAGTTTTCAAAGATATAATAAATAGTAATTTGTAGTTATAAGTTTACAATAGGCTCAATTTTCTGCTAACATTATAAAAAAATTCAGATATTAAAAATTTGCAAAAACCTACCCGTCTCCTTTTTTTTAAATTTCTATTCAAAATTTAATTCCAACAATCCCCCATACATAGACATTTTTAGAGCTTTTATTGTTGAAGAATTTACGTCGAGCCAATCCAGTGATATTTCATTTATTATAATGCTGTTGCAACTGCAATAGAGCTTTAGCCGGGAAAGTAATAAACTGTATTAATATACTGAAAGGTAATAAACTGTATTAAAACACTGAAACCACGCAAAGGAACGTTGTTGGGTAAGCCTAGCGGACAGTTACGGTGTGCGGTGTCTGGTTTATCTCTCCACTACTATCTCACCTTTTACATTCCCAGCTAGAAAACGATATAATAAAGGAAAGGATTTGCTGCGGCATTAATATTACCCATCCTTATTTGTATATTTTCTTTCTAAGGGAACGATGAAACATCAACTAGTATAAAGTAGAAAAATCCTTTACAAAAAAGTGTGCGAGCGCAACAACGTGTTGCCCTATATTTTATGTGAGGAACGGGTTGATGTACAAACTTAAAATGTGATAAGATTACTTGTATAAACAGGCATTAATGGTGTTTAAATAATTTTTTTTAAATAATCCGTTAAGGGGATTGGAGATACCGATATAAGGGCTGTATAACACATATTTTGTAAAAATGTCTGTAGGTTAAATATTTTACCATGTTTTTGAAAATGGTGTTATTAGCAAAGATTTTTTTTTTTTAAATCTATCCGTTTTCTAAAATATTTCAATTATATTTTTTTCAATCTGTACTTTTTCTACTAATTGTAAAGCGATTTAGTATTTATCTCGTTAAAAAATTTAAGTTTTAGGAATGCTTAAGACTCATTTTAACGGATTTTCAAAAGAAATGGAAAGGGTAAAGTAATTCAGTTAAATTTTACATCTCGAAGTGGATTATTAATTGATAAAACTTTGATATTTAATATTAAGGCGTCAGTAAAGTGGATGTTAATGATATTAAAGTTTTAAAAATCGGTCAAGAGGGAAATTAAAGGTTAGAATAGCGTATGTAAAGATGTCAGAAGGACAAGTTTTTCCTTATTTACTTATTTAATGTTCATTTAATATAAGTAACATTTACGAAAAAAATATCAGAACACATCGAAATATTTCTGTTATATGAATTTTATTAAAATTTGGTTTTCACTAATTTTGTAGTAATTTAATAGTTTATTTCATTTTTAGATTACTATATATGAGAGCTGAAGTTTTAATGTAGTAAGATTTAAAAAAAAAACTGTAGAAAACAACGAATTGCAATCAATAATATCATGAAGTTTAATAACATGATTTCTAAACATTTATTGACGTCAATCAATCTTTAATTTAAAATTAATTTTTTGATTGGGTGGGGTGATTCCCCAACAAATTCTGGAAAATTGTGTAACTCTCTGCCACGTTTTTATATAAAAAATCTATGAGAGTTGGATTTTTCAATAATTAAAAAGTAAATGATAAGAGCAAAATACCTACTTAATAGAATAAACGTGACGTTCAAATTAGCTCTCTTGACAGAAAATATCAGTTTTTTGAAAAAATCTTTCATTATTATAACCTCTTTTATATATTTTTAAATTTTTCTCTGCTTCTAAGTTGCATCGTGCAAAGAGCGCTCTGATATCACATCACGCTTTTAGTTTTTCTTTTTTAAAGGAGTAAAACAAGTCAAAATTCATTCTTGAACGTTAAAATGAAAGTTAAAAAGTGTATAAATCTGAAAGTTTTTAAAATTGATTGAACAGTTTTAAATGGTCAGAACAAGCATCATCGATCTTCATCGAAGAGATCGATGGAAGTTTCAACTGACGCTATGCAAGGTTGTATTAATGATCTTATTTGTAAGAATATATGATGAAAATTTGGAAAATGGTTGCCATTTGTAATATGGCAACCATATTACAAATGGCTGCCATTTGTAAATATAATCATAATTTGAAAGATCAACGTACAATCAAAAACGAGTATTATTGCGATATGTTACAAAATAAAGTGAAATCTGCAAAAAGAAGAAAACGTCCTGGTTCTCTCTTAAAAGGGGTAGGAATTTTTATTTATAAATTGCCATCCCATTCAAAAAACAAGGGAAGTAATTAAAAAATTAGATTGGTAGGTGAACATCAAGCTTACGATCCTGGATTTTGTATCATCGGAAATTTGTTTGGATTTCTCAAGGAGATTTTAAATAGCACCAATTTTCATAGCAATGAGTAGGTCAAGAATTTGGTAAAAAGAATTGCTCAGACACAGAGGTGAACAATTCTTTATTTTTGGAATAAGTAAGATCAAAGAGCGATGGAAAAGAACCTAAATGAAGTTGAGGATTATATTGAAACATAAAATTAGTTTCATTATAACTGAGTAAATAAGAATATTTCTATAGTCTTTTTAGGAATTTAAATATCCGTTTCATCCAGTTTTTTATACGTAAGTAGTTAATCTCAATAATTTCAAAATTTATATAGATCAACATTTTTGTATATAATTTTAATTATTTTAGTGAATTTTCTTGTAAATAAATTCACAAACGCACGCTTGCGCGCGCGCGAATAGATTTTGAGAAACCTGTTACTTGTTCTCACTTTATAAACTTCCAAGCTGTATATTATGTAACACAATGGGTTTTGTAGTTGGGTGTTATAAATTGCACAAAATGATTATGCAAATCATTCCTTCAAGCTCGTCGGGTAATTTCAGTATAATTTCTATATCAGTATTATTACTAAGTTAATGAATATTTATTACTGACCAAAACAATATATTTTAAATTTACCGAATAATAAATATTAATGAAACACGGAAACACTATTAATTGTATCATTGTTACCTGTATTATATTATTTTAGTTAATAATTGATGAATAATGGATGAAAGTCGTAACATTTTGAATCTCTCAGTTGAATAACAATTGTTTCCCCTTAATAGTAAATTATGCAACGAGTCTATAATGATAGCCATTAATGCGCATGTGCAAAGTAATGATACAAGTCTTGGTGATTGTATTAAATTTCGCAAAAGTGCATTAATGGCCATTCTAGAATGTCATACGGTATTTTTTCAACAGCTGAGAAAATATAGGGATTACTGATTTAAATCGACAGAGTACGTTGTTCGCGGAATAGTTTTTTTAATTTTTCAAAAAACACATTTTTATGGCAAAAGGTTATAAATCACAACTTCTATATTTTCTTTAATATCCATCGTTTTTAAACACATCTCTTCCACAGAATCTTGCATAGTTAACAAAAGGATTAACAGTGTAATGTAGAAACTTAGTTACCTACTGGTGTAATTTCAAATTAACCTCTACTTGCTAACTACACTTTCTGTTTAGCCTTCGGAACCACCGTAATGTATTACTTCAGAGGATGAAATGAAGTGTAATTTTATAGTCTCAGGACGACCAAACAAAGTGGTTAATTGAAACCCAACTACTAAAGAAAACCGGTATCCGAGATGTAGTATTCAAATCCGTATAAAAGTAACTGCCTTTAATAGGATTTGAACCTTAAACTCTCGTCTTTGAAATCAGATAATTTGTGATTACGAGTTCACCACTAGACCAACCTGGTGGGTTCTGCTTTGTAACTTAATATTTCGGATTAAAATCAAATTAAAAAAACAGCTAATACATTAAACAATACTCACTGCTTACTGGTTGAAAAAAGAAGGTTTTTGATTGGTTGATTACCTGCATCATAATAAAAAACTTGTTTCATAATGACCCTTCATATGATACAGGTCCCAGCCGCGAAATTAAAACTTATAATACAGCCGTCAGAAGAAATACATTAAGTTTAATACTTATTAAAAACAAAATTTTAATAAAATTATTTGTATAAAATTTTAAGTTTATAAAATTTGTATTTAAATAATCTATAGTTAAAGAACTGGCAAAAATTATCTGCTTAAAGATAAAAGAAAATATTTCATTTAAAATTCAATTTTTCCAATTCGACACAAAGCTGGATAAAATAACAGCTTATCAATTCTTACTATCGAATAAAAGATATCGAATTCAAAGATCAGATAAGATAACATAATAATATGATCGTCCAGAAATTAAGAATCGTTTGCTCATCGCATGAGCGCAGCTCCACTCACATAAGCAAAGGCCAGCTGGTCTCAACTTTTGTTCTGTTAGCGTTCTACGAAATTTCGTAGTTGTTCTGTGTCACGGGGTGATGATTTTTTTTTTAGTGAGTTTCAAAAAAAAATTTTAAATCTCCCGATTGTGAGGTACGATCGGCCATACGTTTTTTGAATGCGCAAGGTATTCGTCCTTTTTTTTTTTTTCCCCCTACTCTCCCCGACCGGATATCGACGATATTCGTCCTGTGGAAATTTATCGTTACATTACTGCCGTACATGGGAACAATTTAATGAATGGTTTTTTGATTCATGGAGTGTGTTTGTTTCATGACAATGCACATCCACAAACCTTTGAACTTTTAAATTTCTGAAAGGTTTTGAATAGGATGGTTTTGATCATACGCCGAACAATCGACAGTTTGGAAACTCTTATAATTTATGTGGGCTACGAAACGTACAAGTTTGTGAATAGGTGACAAAAGGTATTACAAAACTGTCTAAAATTTAACAGTCTAATAATTTAGCTTTCTGAATACTGTTCACCTGGTTGTTTTTTATAATGAATTTAACGGATCAATATTTTTTCCAAACAGCTGCTATTCCTTCTTTGGGTATTCTTGTTCTGTATTTAAAGCTCACCAGTTGCTCTAAATAGTTCGTTTCGTTTGCCCGATGTAATTTCTTTCCTAGCAGTTTTGATTCTTTCTCAACCTGTTAAAAGAAGAGTATTTTTTCATTAATTGGTAAATATGAAAAATTGCCCGGCCTTGTTTTTCCGATTAATTCAAAATCTCTTTAAATATTTCTGAAGATGAAGCAAATAATACCAGATCATTGCAAACCTAAGATTTTTCAGTCTTCTACTTCTAAGTCTAAGACCAATTTTTAGTTATGTCCATTTCAGTTTTGATAAATATTTCTTCTAAGCTGCACTGACTGAAGTCGGAGATGAACTATTTTCTCTTATATTCCTTCTTCCATTTAAAAATATGAATCGAGTTGGTTCATCACTATACTCGATGAATATATATTTTTTACACATTGATGCATTTAGTAGGCAAATTTTAGGTCTAGTGGTCAACTCGTCATCGCAAATCAGCTAATTTCGAAGTCGAGAGTTCTAAGTTTTAAATCCTAGTAAACGAAGTTACTTTTACACGGATTTGAATACTAGAATTGTGGATACCGGTGCGGTGCCCTTTTTTGGTTGTTGGGTTTCAATTAACCACACTTCTCTGGAGTGGTTAACTTTTTTTTTTTTTTTTTTCTCTCAGCTCCCCTGGGCCGGACCGACTTGTTGGTATTACGCCGCCCAGGGGAGTGTCTTTAAACTCAAATAGGCCTCCCCACCTACCGGCTGTATACCGGCAAGGCAGGTCGGCCTACCGGTTAGCTCTTTTTGAGAGTTCTTTATCAATATTGCCCCTCTGGGTACCCAAAAGGGCAATACTAATACACCACATTATTACACCACGCCAGACGCAGTTCGCTGCGACGCGGTGCCGGGTCCCTTCAGTATTCAGTGTGCCTGACTGTTACCCGTGGAGTCCTTGGTGGCTCATCAGTTCCAACACACCGCAGCATGCTGGACCTCATCAGCAAGGCTGTCCACCCAGTCCTATTCTAGCCAACACCTTGTCTTCTCTCATCGGAGTATTTCTGTAGAACAACTTGTCTAACAAAACTAGCAAAATTATTCCAGTTTGACTCGCTTCTTAGCATGTAGTCTATTGTTGTCTCTGGAGTTATACCTGTGAGTGCCTTACTATGTCTAAGTGTGTCCCACCTATTGCACTCAAAAAAAGTATGCTCAGCATCATCTGTCTCGTTGCAGTAGTTGCAAATTGGCTCTTCTCTCTTGCCTATTTTGTGCAGGTAGTTATTGAAGGAACCATGTCCTGTAAAAAACTGCGATAGGTGATGATCAACCTCACCAAATCTTCTCGACAACCGTGGCTTGATGTTGGGGATGAGGGTTCTCGTCCATCGACCCACAGCTTCCTGCGACCATCTTTCCTGCCAAATATTATAAACGACATCCCTGACCTCTTGTTCTGGCTTGCCTTGTGCCCTCTCCACCCTCTTTTTTGCGATTAGGTCAATAGGAGGTGTACCCGATAACACGCACAGGGCAGCATAGGACACTGTCCTGTATGCGGACACAACACCTAGGAGCACACACCTGTGCGTCCTCGCCAGTCTCTCTTTGTTGCGCCTGATGGCTATAGAGCGCCACCAGGCCGTAACGGCATACATAAGCGAAGACACGACGGTGGTCGCCAGTACACGGCGCTTTGGGGCCCGAGGGGCATTCTGCGATGACATAATGATGTTTAGACTTTTTATCATCCTTTCTGCCTTGATGCATACATTGACTATGTGCTCGGTGTATCTACCGTTTTTCTGGAGGATAACTCCTAAGTACTTGATGTTATTCGCTTCTTCTATAGCATGACCGTTGATGGAAATATTGAACGGTTCTAGCACTCTTCTACCCGTAAAGCAATACACCGGCATTTTTCCGTAGACAGTTGCAGACCCCTGGACCTCAACCACTCCTGTATAGTGTCGATGGCCGCATACACCCTTTCCCGCACCACCAAGACCGTCCTTCCCTCTACGAGGACTGCAAGGTCATCTGCATAAGCCAGGACCTGGACGCCGACAGGAAACTCCTTCTGAAGGAGTTCATCTATAATCACCAGCCACAACAACGGCCCCAGAACGGAGCCCTGCGGAACTCCACCGTGCATTTGAAAATGTACTGTTTCTTCCTGTGCTTCAGGAGTGGTTAATCGGAGACTGTGCAAGACTACACTTCATTCACATTACATATCACCCTCATTCATCCTTTGAAGTAATACGTTACGGTGCTCTAGGAGGCTAAACAGAAAAAAGAAGAGAGGAGGCAAATTTTGGGAGCCTAGTGCTCTGTGTAGGAATAAATGGTTTATGGAATACAGTGATTTATGATAATCAAGGAATGTTATATATACAACTGTATTTGACATTCTGCCTCTTTTTCAGTAACCTAATAAACTCTGATGTGATTTATTTTAGAGAAACCTAAACGAAATCCTGTTTGCTCCTGGTTAATGTTTTAACCATTCGTGATTAATTCTGTTAATTTTTGTTTAGAATAAATTGTATAAATAATGTCTTGCTTACGTTGACAATACGTTTTATTAAATATTATATTCATTAATTTAAATAACAATACAGGTAACGAACACTGTCTCGTGTCTGTACGTTGTTCTCCAAGTGTTATATGGTTTTATAAGTTAAATAACTCAAAAATCATTAAAAAATCCGATTTGAAATTTCGTAAGTAGTAAAGAAATATTTATTCTACCTTAAGTATATTTAAATGCGATCAAACAGGCCTTTCAGAATTTAGTCAAATGCGATCTAGTAGGCCTTTAAGAATAAGTGATCAAATTTCATTTATGCAACAAAAAGCGATACCTTTTTGTTTCTCCTTAACAAAATATTTTAAAAATTAGTAGAAAATGAAAATGAAAACTTACAAACACAACATATAATATATTACAAAAACTTTTCAATAGTTTTAAAATCTTACTTTATACCTTTTAGTCATACATTATCAAATTATTATCATACATTGCATGAATTTAATTAGTAGGTTAATTTGGATTTCAATTGATAGTATCATATATTGAAATTTCTAATATATTTATAAATTATAAAACAAATTTTAAATCAAAAATTTATTATACAACTTAACAAATAGTAAAGTTTTATAAGTTGACCAAGTTTTATTAGTGACGAAATGTTTCAAAAATTTATTATACAACTTAACAAATAGTAAAGTTTTATAAGTTGACCAAGTTTTATTAGTGACGAAATGTTTCAAATTCGAAAACACATAAACTCCAGTACTAAGTTTTTGTCATCTTTTTATATTAAACGGTTATCAGATTTATCATCTGCGACCCCAAAATCTCCGCATATCCATTTTTCAGATTTTGCAATTTTTTACACTCGCACCTTTAAATTACCCCCGTATGGGGATGTTTGCAAAAGTAATGGTGGAATATTGAATTGTCACCGGACTTTAGTAACTGTGCAAAATTTCATCAATAGGCATTGTCAGGAAGTATGTTAAATTTTTACACCTGCACCTTTAATTTACCCCCGTACAGGGAGATGTTTGCAAAAGTAATGGTTGAATATTGTTTTGTCACCCGACCTTAGTAACTGTGCAAAATTTCAGCAATAGACAATGTTAGGAAGTATTTTAGATTTTACACGCGCACCCTTAATTTAAACCCGTACAGGGGATGTTTGCAAAATTAATGGTGGAATATTTTATTGTCATCCGACCTTAGTAACTGTGCAAAATTTCATCTATCGACAATACTAGGAAGTATGTTAAATTAAGCGTGCAAGATTTGAGGACAAACATGAAAAAAAAGACATTATTAGTTAAAGAAAAGCAAACAAAATTGTTGTTTTTAAATCTGATGGATGGTTTAATATTTATAAAACCTCAAATTAGAGTGCATATATTTTTTCACAATATCAGATGAGTCGCATTTATTTATAACAAATATGTATTTGTTTGCCACAGTGTATAATTTACAATTGTTTGCAATTTACTGGAACCATAACTATGTTTGATACAAAAAAAAGACGTGCATCGAGGGGTTTCAATTGAAATCCCTCAAAGTTAGCAAAGTAAGCAACTCCATATGTTCTCATATCTTGTACAGTACACATAGAAGTATTACAAAGAAAAATTAGTACATACAAAGATGAATCCAAGAAACACAGATAAAATTCAGAACATAAAAAGCCAAGATAATTTTTTTGGTCTGAAAAAAATAATCTTCTCTACTACACAAGGAATAACTAATCAAAGAACCAACAAAAGTAAGTTGCGAAACGAAAAAGCTGTAAAACGTTTTGACGAAGCACAACATCTTAGGGTATCTGATTCACATCAGATCTCAGAAAACTTACAGCTCTAATGTATGCAGTCACTTTAGCCGCCTAACATCCTCCCTAGGAAGTTAACCGCGAGCAGTTCACATGTTTTTTCAGTCTCGTTATGTATCCTGTACACCTCATCACCTTAACAGTTAGCGATCCGAGATAATCGTATATATCAGTGTTTTTCACAAACTACGGTGTTATATTTTTCCACAGTTTGTTCTGGAATCGCTGAACGACTTCGATGTTATTCTCGCTTGCCATACCCCACAGCTGGATTCCGTAGGTCCAAATCGTTTTTAAGACCGCTAAGTACAGAAATTATGTATATTTATTCGTCAAGAATCTTATAACACATTATATTCGAAATCAAATTTCAAAATTATAAATTTACATCTACTTAAGAACAGATCAAAAAACCTATCGACTAGTTTACACGCTTATACGTAAACTTCAGAAGTGGAAATTATCATAGCTTGAATCCAACCTTAATTTTTATTTAATCGATGTCTGTAGAATAGGTTTTAACATCTAGGTAAAAAATAAGTCCTCGAATAAGAATATTCCTGTTACAAAGATTAAAATATTTACGAGATACACAATCATATATTTTTTTTATAAATTTACTTAAGAAAAGCTTCAAAATTTGATTAAAATAAAACCTTTTTAAGTCTTTTAATAAGCTTTTAAAGTGTTTTTTATGTAATATTTTAATAGATTTATTTGAAACAAATTTTGTTTTCAAATAATTGACTTTTTTAAAAATTAAAAAACCAGTTTAGAGATCAAGCTTGTGCTAAAATTCTAATGTAATATTCATTATTTTCTATCTCAAGTTTATACATGTACATTTCTTTATCAATAAAAAAAGTGCGGTTCAGTTGTCAATTTATGTAACAATAAACGAATGAAGATTTTATAAAAATCATAAACCATTTTTTTAGAAATATTCTTTCAAAATTTTTAAAAGTATTGTTCCTGACAAATCAGGATAAAAATTTTGCATTCAACTTAACCTATAATATTCGGAAAAAATTAAAAAAAAATTTTGCACAGAACATTACAGAATTTTTTTAGGGCATTAAACAGTAAATATACATCGTAAACTGTGATCTCGAATAAAGATTTCATTTTTCAAATATTGCATTAATAATTAAACATTTTCTTGTAGTTTCATTATTATCCGTTAAATAATTTACCAACCATTTCAACAAAAATCAACATTATTTTTGGAAGGAATTTTTTCCAGTAATTTTATTTTTCCAAACGGTTAAACTGAACGATTTTTAGTTATTTATCAATATAATATATTTATTATTATTATTATTATTATTATTATTATTATTGTGGTAGATCTAAAAAAAGAGAAAATATAAACAGTCAGAAACAACGAGAATTTTAACTAACAGCAATTAACTGGATTTAAAACCAAATATACTTGTTTAATAAAAGAAAAGAAAAGAGTAGTACTTTCGAACTATATCGTTTCAACATAAATAGATATTTGGTTAATTGCTAAACTAAAGCAAATTCCTAATTTACTAAAACACGCTTTTTCAAGATAATAAAAAAATATTTTCGAAAATAACATTAACATGCTAATGCTAGTACATTTCGCATTCTTTCCAATTACTAATATTAAACATAGTTACAATGCAAACATTGACGTCACAAAACAACGGACGTTACTATTTAAATGATATCGATTTTTTTTTTAACGCATTGCTGTTGTTGGCACCTCTTCTTATTTAGAACACTGGCATTAAAAAGAGCATCTAACCATAAAATTAATACCAAAACCTTTTTTTTTTTTTTTTTTTACCTAAATACTTATAATTTAAATTTATTTGGAAGTGATAGATGGGTGGATAGATAAAGAAAGAGAGAGATAATGACAGAGAAAGGGATACATTGATTGGTTGCTTTATCTATTTGTACTGACAAAGTTTATGACAAAGATATCGGCTTCCTCCTCATTTACGATACTGAAAATTTCACATTTCCATGAAATTTAAAATGTATACATTATCAAAACGATTGCATTAAGGTAAAATATTAAATAACATTAAGACCTTCCTTTTAAAGAAAGAGAAAATTGTAGAGCGATTAGAAAGGAAAGTAAAGAGATCGGTGGACGTCAGAATTTTGAGCTCTTACTGAAGATATATGTCGATATAAAACTGCTGGATTCCAAACCCCACAGATTTTTTGCAGGATAAGCCCGTCTTTACATTTTCTTTGAATCGACTACGTAATAAAAAGTAACAGAAATACATGACATTTTAGAAATTCATAACCCTGTACAAGGATCAATATTGTGGTACCGAATACACTGTAAAAAAACGTCTGTAACAGAACAGAACGAAAGATACCTTCCTCTTTAACTAAGTACCTAGTAAAGATTTGCTGGGAAAGATTTGTAATATGCAATTTGTATTATCTACATATCGGAAAACGTAGTCGCAGAACTAATTTCTGATTTTAAATGCATACGATCCTTTTTATACTGAATAAAAAGGATTGCGGTAAAGGTTTATTATTTGGATAATGGAAAACAATTTTTTATTCTTAAATTACAATTCATAATATTGCATTTAAGACTAAAACTTTTTTTATAAACAAAAAAATAAATTTTAATAAATATGACGCGTATGATAAGTTTAATTTTAATTACTGATGAAATACACAAAAAAAATATTATTTTAACCAAAATTATAGAAAAAATATCAAAATTTATTAAGAATATTTTTTAAAAAAAATTACGAATTATATTTCGTATGAACTAACTCAGTAACAAACCTTATTTGTGAAACTTGAGTTCTCATTTTTCACAACACGAGTTGCTACTAATAATGCCGTCTTGTACTACAAAACATGTAACAAAATATCTTTTACGTCGTACTTCAGACGACATAAATTAATGACTTTAGCTCGCATGTTCTCTCGTACAATAATAAACACTGTTTATTGAAATATTTCAAAGATGACGGCAATGTCGATATCAATGACGCTTACATAATAATGATAATAATACTATATTTTGCAAAGCGTCAATGTCAGATGGAACATTGAAATGAGTTATTTATAAATGACTTTTTATGATATAAAATTTAGCGCTCTATGTGTCTAAAATTTGGTTGTAAGAAGAAAAGCACCAATATTATAAGGAGAAAATCAAAGTAGGAATCTGATAAATTCTAGAACATAATAAGAAGAAAGCTGACAAAGGATTACAAAAGTTTCTCGATGCAAACCCGAACTTTCAACAATATTTTAAAATTTAAATAAATAATACAAAAAATTAGGTACTATTTCGGAATTTCACAACAAAAAAAAATTACAATTATAATTTGCTGATTTAAAATTAATTAGACGAGGTTGGCGAGCGAAGTGAGCGTAGGTTATGTTGATATACATATGAATCATCAGTAAACGGAATCGTACGTATACCCGCATAACCTATGTTCGCTTCGCTCGCCAACCTCATCTAATTAACGTTAAATAAACAAATTATATACAACCAAATAATATGCTACAGTATAAGGAATCGTGAAAAAAAGGTGAAAAAATTTGGCAGTGAAATTCCGAAAAAGTACCAACAATTAGATTAATCAAATACAAATTGTAAATATTATTATTACCTGGCTTATATGAATTCTAAAGTCAAAAAATACTTAGTAATATGAAGTTAATAATTTTATTAGATAAAATAAATGGAAGGTTGTGAATACTGGTTAAAAGTTGTGATTAAAAGCTATTTATGATTATTATTAGTTTTATTATAATTATAATTATTATTATTATTATTAGTCGATCTCCGTGGCGAAGCGATAGCGTGTCCGTCTTCCATCCGTTCGAATCCTAAAAATTTCTTTCTAGTAAATGTTAATTTACTCCATTTAAAGATTTCTTTATCATTTGTTGTTTTAATTTCATAATTCTATTGTTATTCATTTTTTTGATCATTTCATTTTTATACCCGTTCTTTTCTGCTATTTGCAAAATAGTGTTTAATTTTTTTAAAATAAATTAATGGTAATTAAAGAAACCAGTCTATCTATCGTGAATCTAGAAGCCGCTAATTTATGCTCCAATGGATGATTCGAATCGTAAGTTATGATGATATCTGTAAAGGTTTATTTTCTGTATATTTCAAAGAAATTTTTATTTAATTCTTTAGTAAT
The DNA here is from genome assembly GCF_047948215.1 of Lycorma delicatula. Taxonomy (NCBI): domain Eukaryota; kingdom Metazoa; phylum Arthropoda; class Insecta; order Hemiptera; family Fulgoridae; genus Lycorma; species Lycorma delicatula. The sequence continues at coordinate 164,067,657 of NC_134459.1, read as the reverse complement.
TATAATATAAACATGGCTATAAATACAATTACTACAATAAAATGATTTGTAACTGTAACATAGATGAAAAATGCATATACAACAATAATTGTATATACAAAATAAAATGTAAATGCTATCCAATATACAGAGTGTCCCATATAAAACGCAACCCAACGTTTATTGGTAGGTATTGAAATAATAAAAAGGCATGTGCAAATGTAAATGTAATTTTTATTATTACCATCCATTACCTTACATTTAGAGTAAATTCTGGAAGTGGCCGCCATCTTCTTGAATACAAGCTTCAATTATTTTTACAGCGTTTCTTGCAATTTTTTGAAAGTTTTTGGCTGGATATTTAATACAGCTTGTTCAATACTGACTTTCGTTCGTTTTCGTCGTTTGTTGCTGTAGGCTTTTTCTTTGAGGTAACCCCGTAGAAACAAATCCGCCGCAGTCAAATCTGGAGATCTTGGTGGCCACAAGCCTCGACCTATACCACGATTACCAAAGAATTCCTCAACGAAATCAGAAGTTGAAGCTGCGTAGTGCGATGGCGCACCGTCATGTTGTAGCCAGAAGTGCCTGTCTTCCTCTTCCAAGAGTGCAATGAACTGAAATAAAATACCCTGATATCGTTTTGCATTAATGGTGTACTCGAAAAAAAACCCGATTATTTTCTTCCGCGATATCGCGCACCACACGCCCAACTTCTGCGGGTGTAATTGTTTTTCGTGATAAAACGTGAGGATTTTCAGCACTCCAAATTCTACTGTTTTGGCCGTCTACGTAGCCGTCCAAATGAAATCTTGCTTCATCTGTGAAAAATAACGAATCCATAACATTAATTCTCTCACACAGAAATCGACGGAACTATTGACAATATTGTAGCTGTTTTTCTTTGTCGGGCTCAAGAAGTCGATGAACCGTTTGAATGCGATAAGGTCGTAATTGTAATCGTTTGGTCGCCCGATGAACAGTCGATTTAGACAAATTAATTTCAGCAGACAAACGTCTGATCGATTTATTTGGCGAGGCGAGTAATCGGTCTTTGATTTCAGTGACTGTATCTGTATTCAACACTGACGCAGATCTTTTGTGTTCCTTGTTATTAACAGAACCAGTCTCTCTAAATTTTGCAACTAACCTTAATACTGATGTTTTGTTAGGAGCTGGTTTATCTGGGTACTTACGGCGAAAAAATCTTGTACTGCACCACTGATTTCGTACTGAAGTACGACTCAACAGTGAAAAACACGTTCATCTAGCGAAAACACCAACTTGTCTCTAGCAATATACTGAACGTTATTGCATTGTAGTTACTATCGGTAGTGTTCTACTGCGTCGCCGCGATGTTCAAATCCTGGACGAGTCCATTTCAGTAACGAGTAGGGGAGTAAGCTTGACTTTTGAAATTTCATGGATGAGCGATTGATGGGTTGCGATTTATATGGGACACTCTGTACATTAGAGATTGATTCTCAAACTTTTTCCCCCACCGCCGACATTGAGGATCAAGAATCATCGTCTAAAGCAATAACTAACGGTGGTCCCGGAGATTAAAAAAAAAAAATTAAAAAATACCAGTACAATATGTTTTGACCATGGAATGGTTCCGAAATGCGTCAAAAAGTGTTAAAAAAATGAAGCTAAAAAAGAAAGATGTACAAAGAAGAATTTTTTTAAAAATTCATGGAAGAAAAAATGTAATAGTAGAAACAATGTTCAATGCCACGAAAAGATTCAAAATTTGGCCTGATTTCGATACATTTAAGCGGCGGGCACATGTATGTTAGACGTAATATAAATCGATAAGAAAGAAAAAACTTGCCGTTTTGATTCCACTATTGCAGATACTGATTAAATTTCGTTGAAGCCTTTATCGGACCTATTCCTGTTCTTTTCGTCTAGTAGCAATAAATTCAGGTGTGATTCTGTTTACAAGCAGAAGGACTTCATTTATTAATAATTAAATTTGGAAAATTAATCATTAATTTGGAAGGATTATTAATAATTATTCTACCAGACTAGATGACTATAATATTCGAGGAAAACGATTTTTTACGGAAGAACAGTTAACTGAGGTTGTAGAATGTAGTAATTACGTTTAAGATCAAAATATTACATAGAACAGAACGAAATGGAGGAGAGCTCCAAATCAGTCGAATGACTTATTAAAATTAGTACTTTATTACTTCTGAACGTACGGTTGGTTTAATAATTAGAATGCTGACTTCTGAACAGACAGGGATCGTCTCTCAGCAAACATCATCTTCTCTTTAAAATAAATGTATGTGCAATATTGTAATAAAATAATTGTAAAAACTTTGCTTCATTCATCTTTTGATTCATATTTACATTATAGATCGGTAAAAAAACAAAAATTCCTACCATTCTAATAATATAACACACTATTAAATAACTATAGTTGGGTTAATCATTAATACCCTCATACGGATAAGTAAACCAAGTATACAAAACTGCAATAAAAATAATATTAATATTAATTATAATAACTAATGTATTAATAGAATATTAATATGTATTATAATCAAAAAAGACAATTAATGCAGTTACAGTGAACATTATATTTCAGGAATAAAGTATGTTTGAATCGTCTGGCTTCCTGAAAACACTTAAACCATTGTTTATAATGATCATAATAAAGTTACATATATACATATTAACAACGCAGAACGATACTTGAAACAGTAAACTTTTACGACTATGTATTATTTCAAACACTATTAATTCTTCCAATTACAGTAATGCAGTTTGTTTATACACCGTGTTTAAAAGCAGTGTGTATTAACTTTACAGACGTACGGTACTTTTGTCTTTTGAATAAAGTTCGGTTTAGTTTATTCGATAGTGTTATTATAGTACGCAGTACACAAAGTTATTTTGTTAGTAAGAATTTCATTAACATATAAGTTTACAATCCTCATGATTATGTTGGTGAAACGCTGGGACTCTGATCTTAACAAAAACCAAGAGTTCTCTCTAGAAAACGATCAAATTGCTTTCTATAATAATAAATACTACACATCAAATAATTAATTATACATTGCATTACGTATTTTTTTTTAATTACGTCTACTGTACAGTGAATAAAATTATTTTAAATTAAAAATATTTTTTTAAGAAAGTTTTAAAAAAAAAAAATGAAACGCATATCCATTTCATGAAAAACGTTTTGTCTTCGTCACAAAGGTTTTTTCAATTCAATCGTTTTAAGCTTTATTTCAATCTTTGAGGAAACACCTTAACACCAAGTATAGGGAAGTAAACTGGTTGCTGGGCAGAAACTCACTATATTTAATAAACTGTTGATCTACAAGGTTATCCTTAATCCTATCTGGAAGTATGGAATTCAGCTCTGGGGGACGACGACTAACAGGAATATTGTAATAATTCAAAGATTTCAAAATAAACTGATGAGGTAAATAACAGATGAGCCGTGATTTGTAAAGGGGTAGAGAAACTCACGACTATATATGTATGTTACCTTCTATTTACGAAACGATCCAAAAATTTATCTCTTGGTATAAACAGAAATTAGACAAACATGGTAAATTTTCTGGCAGTAAATGTGCTGGATAACAGCGATGATATCAGGACACTAAAACGTTTTCATATGCTGGACCTGGGGGATGTAACCAGAGGAATGACCTGAAGAAGGAACCTAGGAGTGAACACAAGATGACTTTGTCACTGTAAACGCCTCTTTGATGATAGTATACGAATTATTGCTATTTCTATTTACCGATGAATATTTGTTTTATTTATAGTGTTTTTTTCATATATTGGTACTGATGACATTGTTTTTATTTTTATTTTACCATTAATTTGTTTCTGGTGCTGTATTGAATACTGAACTTTACTATAAATACTTTACATTGAACTTTGTTCATAGTGAACGTATGTATACACATACGTATGTGCGCGAACGCATATTTGATAAAGATAGATGTTTAGACTTGAGAGCTTTCCAAAGATTATTTTTCGAAAATTATTTATAGTTTATGAAATCGTTCTTTTTTAACTGTATCCTTAAGGCAAAAATCTTAAACAAAATACTAATTTAAAAAAAAAAATATTTTTACCAGTACGTATATTTCCCGTTATTGCTATAGCAGCAAATATCGCTACAGCTGGGAAAGTAAAATAATTAAATAGAATTCAGCAAACAAAAAAAAAAAAAAAATATATATATATATATATATATATATATATATATACATATAATTAAGGAAGAACTACGCTAGCAATTAAATAGTAAAAAAAAAAAAAAAAAAAAACAATTACTTCTGTATAAAAGAAATTATTAATATTTTTAGAAAATTGCAAAACATTTCTAAAAAAACAGTTTGCATGATTCCAATTCATTTTTATTTAATCCCTAGCTAAATAAAATTATAAAATTTTTCAAATATTTTAGGTTAATGCCAGAGATATTGGGACCTGCCATAAACCACCCACCTATCAATCAGGAATGATATATAATATCGGCAGGTTTTTCTAGATATTTTTTTATATAAATTTATTTAATGGTTGCATTTATTATTGTCTTATATTTTTATTTATTTTATATGAAATTTAATTGAAGATTTATTTAAAAATTGATTCAGTTTCACTGAAAGTAATGATAACATTGCAATTGATACTATTCAACTAGATTGTTTGTTTATTAACGCAATTAATGTAACTGTTAGTTCATAAACCATACATTGTTATTCATTCCTTTTATCATTTGTAAATATTTCTTAAATACTTATTTGTAAGTACTAAATTTGAAAGAAGCTGCTATACTAATCCTTTAGGATAAGCCATACTTCCAGTTGGTAAAAGATATATATAGCATTCACGATGATATGAAATTTAGTATATTCTTGTTTACCGTAAAATACAACATTACATTTTGAAATCAGACTAGAAAAAGAGGTACATTTTCACCTTTTTTCGTTCTACTGGGCGCAATTGTGAATGAAAATTTAATGTTGCAATTTTGATGAAAATTAATAACACGAAGTAAACCTAGTAGAAATAGAACTTGTTGATTTACAAGCGAATAGGTTAACAGAAACCGAATTTGCAACATCTTTTCTTTCTTAACTAAAACCGGAAATCTGCCCGTTTGACGCACTTACTGCGACATAGTTTTTCTGTTATTTTTATTTATTTATCAAAACGCTCAATTTAGTTCAAATATTAATTTTTTCTTTCTAAAACCAAACTTTATTTTTGACATCAATACATTTCTAATCAAATAAAATGTTTATAGGTTTTGGTAAATTCTCTTTTCAATTTTTTTCCAAAAAAGATATATTAAACTTTCACTAATAAATAAGAAAATTGTAAAAATTTTACTTTACCGACCTCGATTGTGGACTGATAGTGTTTTTGAGTTTCAACTAAAAGATTATGGGTTTGAATACCGTCAGATATATGGTATTATTCATTAGGTACGTACAAAATCAGAACAATGAAAGGAAGAAAAGCAAAATATATAAAGAGTTTCAATAAATGTTTAACATTCTTTATAAACGTATTGTATTCATTAAAATAATGAAAAAAAGCCGGAATATAAGTTTGGAAAAGCTTTATTTTTGAGTAATGGTTTGAAAAAATTACATCCATATTTCACTTCTAAAAGTCAAATAATGCATAATAAACCTCTACGGATATAAGTTATGAGCAAAGCTGGTGATTTTATATGCAATCTTATACGAATAACCCCATTTTTGTATCTTCAATGGTTTACCAGAAAATTATTGTAAAATTATGCTGAAAAGTTTTTTTTAGGTTTGGCGTAAATTTAGTTTGGTAAATTTTTTTTCTTGTTTAGCCTCCGGGAATCACCGTCAGGTATTAATTCAGAGGTTGAATGAGGATGATATGTAAGAGTATAAGTGAAGTGTAGTTTTGTACAGTTTCAGATCGACCGTTCCTGAGATGTGTGGTTAATTGAAATCCAACCACCAAAGAACACCGGTATCCACGATCTTAATAATCAAATCCGCATAAAAGTCTTTACTAGGATTTGAACGTTGGAACTCTCGACTACGAAATCAGCTGATTTGCGAAGACGCATTCACCACTAGACCAACCCGGTGGGTTAGTTTTGTAAATTGTTAACAGCCTAATAAAACGTCAAGACAAAATTTATAGAATATTTAATTCTATTAAAATTGATTGATTAATATCAATAAAAATCGAAATTTTTTTTAAAATCCATTTAAAAAAAAAAACAAACTATAAAAAAACGTTTTTACCTTTCACGAACCCTATACAAACTTGTCAAAGTTTAAAAAACGTTAACAGAAAACTCGCAGTAATTCTAGGTGACTTGTTTGCAGTTGTATTAATAGTGAAGTAGTATGAGTAGTAAAGCGAAGGAAATAAAACGATGACAAAATTTCGTTGGTAGCAAGAAGCCACAAACCCTAACTATCCTTCGTGCCGACTGAGCTTTTTAAAATTTGATGAATAATGCATTACTTAAACTGTCTATTAATGAATAATGTAATTATTTTTGTCTTAATTATGTTAAAACGCCGAATTTTCCGTTCACTTTCAGAAATTTTGTGTCATACTTAACAGGCATATTCGTTCCGTAAAAATATAGAAGGTCTGTGGTATTTTAACCGGAGGTCCCGGGTTTGAATCCCGGTCAGACATGGCATTTTTCATACACGATAAAATTCTATTTTTATAACATATCCCATACACAAACTTCGCACTTATATGGCGACATCATCAAGCTCAAGAAAAAAACGTTTTTAAGAATAAAATGTTTTAAAATCCATTCTAAATTCAAATAAAAACACCCTTTTTTTGTGTGTTTTGCAGGGCGAGAAAAACTTGGGCGATATAATCGCCCTAACACGATGCATGTGTTTTAAGAAACTAAATTTTAAAAATTCACAATTAAAAATGATATAGAAACGCCCGGAAAACAAAACATCAAATATAAATACAAAACCTAATAGAAGAACAAAATAAAAATGTAGAGATTTAAAAACAAGATTGAAACTAAAATATTAAAAACAAGGACAAAATGAAAAACTTAAACTAAAATGTTAAACATAAAAATATACTACTACCGTACAAAAAAATGTAAGAACACTATTAAAAAGTTTGTAAAATGCTAATAGCACGAAGAAATAAAAATACCCGGTCGAAAACTTCTTTATTATTGCCCAGGATTTGACAAAAATTCCTGAAAAATTTAAATTTACGACGCAAGGTCGCATAACGGATGCAATCCACAAGAATGTGGCGCACAGTGAAGCGGCACTTGCATCGTACGCATATTCTGAAAATCTTACATTGTAAGTAAGAAAAAAATTATTTCCGAATTTAATTTTATAATTATATAGGTATACTATAATTACTGTACACAATTATTTGTTTGTTAGTCAGTGGTGCATTTTTAGCCGCTAGAAATACTAATATACATAATTAGTGGTGATTGCAAATATACGTAATTAGTGGTTTATGTTGCATTTCAAAACATACTGTAATTAACCTTTTAAACAGTATTGTAACAGCGAGTACTCAACTCAATTAGGTTAATGTCTAACGTAAAATAGTACTAAAATGAATAAAAACCTTTATTAATGGTTTAACCTTTATTACCGGTTTACCAGCAAAAACTGAAACCGATACCTCAGGATGTCTTCATCGCTGAACCGGAAATGCTGTTGCCCAAAAGCGTATGAAGCTCATTAAAGAATAATTATTATATTCATTCTACATTTACGAGTTAATTTACCTCAAGTTAGTTATAGCTTTACAGATTATTATTTCTATCAGGAAAAAAATCAGGCCGGCAGCTATAGTTTTTAATATGCTTTACCTGCGTCAGAAACGAAGATGACCGTCGCAATAAAGAAAAAGAGATAGCGTTAATGAAGACATTAATAAACCACCGTCTTTTGTAAAGCAATGCGTTCATCGCTCTAATTCTTTACTCAAGAGAAACACAATTATACAAACAAAAGTTACTAATTTAAACTTCTGACGCTTACGTTTGTACATTCATTGTACACTAAGTTTTAATTAGGCCCTAGTTATCAATATTTGTCAAGTTATAACTTCAGTCTATAATTTTCAAATTTCAAATATTAACCCGTTTCTATCCTTTATAATAGCCTGTCACAAAGTTAGTTAGAGTCAAAAGCTTTACAAAGTAAACTTTAAAGGTTAAAACTTTTTTTTTTGTTAATATTTAAGTCCTTTCAATCAAACTTTATTGCTCACCGTAAAAGTTTTTACGAAAAAAGCTTTTCATAGAATATACTCGACAATATAAATGTAATAATAAAATATAATTAACGTTTTTTATTTTGAAAGATTTAATTAACAAATAATTAATACCTTAGTAATTACAAGTACTTGGCGTTTTAATTTTACATTTTTAGGTTAAAACCCTCACAATACTCAATTAAAGAATGATAACTGGTTATATTCGCTCCAGCACGTTTAAATTACTATTTCTGAGGTAATAATGTTATTATGAATATTAAAAATCCATTTATTTAAATTGAAATGAACCTGTATCATAGAGAATTACAAGAAAATATTGCAGCACTTAATTTGTTCTGATAATTACAATTCATCCTATAAATGGTGTTGTTTTAGAAAAGTATTAAAAATTTAAGCTTTTCCTAATAACTACGACGATTAGTACATGAAATTATTACAAAAATTAAAAGAATTTAAAATAAAAAAATAACTTTGGGTAGTTATCTCAAATTTATCTGTAGGAAAATAAGGAGTAACTTCTTGATTTTTATATTCGTATAAAAATAACAAAAGAACAAAAGGCCGGAAAAAAACGTTTAAAAAAGGGCAGGTATTTTTTTTTTTTTTTAATGATTTTATTTACAGTCGCATCAACAACTACAGTCATTAGTAATTAAACACTACATGATCATAAATAACAAAAATAAACAACAAAGAAACATAAACTTATGTTTCTTGTCTATGTTTATTCCTAAAGGAATAAACACAGACAAGTAACAACAACAAATACAAACTAAAACACATAAATCAGACAAAAACCACTAAATTGTATTTTTCATTCCACTGTAGGAGAGAAACCAGACATTTTATACCTTCCGGTTTAGTAGAAATTTCATATCTGAACCCAGGTCTAAGTTTTGCTGGATGGTTTCGAAGATTGGGCAATCAAAGAGCAGATGATGCTCAGTCCATTTGAACTTGCAACCTCACAGATTTTCCGAGGAGAGCCAAATAGGTGAGCGTGGGTAAGCCTGGTGTATCCAATCCTTTACCGAGTTAAGATGGGGCTCGGTCTCTTCTGTTGCATGAGGAAAGAGGTTTCTCGAGCACATTCTTCCGGGTGTTATATAATGCCGTGGGAGGACTCAGTAGCCAGAACCTATTCCAATGAGCCCGCAATTTTACACGGACTGATCTCATGAAATCTCTCTTACATGTCGATTGTATTCGGATGCAATTTATTGCAGCTCTCTTGGCAGCCTCATCGGGTTGTTAGTTTTTGAAGATGACACAATGACCAGGGACCCATGCCGATACCACAGTATTATTTATGCTTGAAAGGATAACATGAATAATCTGGACGGTAGATTCAGAACGTCTGCAGCTCAAGCTCCCAGGTACACTCAAAGAGTCGGTAATTACTTGGAAGCTGTCATCAGTTTTGATTTCAATAAAGGCGGAGTAAATTGCATAGGCCTCGCAAAAGAACACAGAAGAACAGGCATATTATCTCGGTGTACAATAGAATAGCCACATCCGACGGCCCAGACAGATGAAAGTGTACACACACATACGACATCCGTCGTTTATGACTTTCAGAATCTACGTATAAGATCTCTGGAGACGCGGGTAACCAAGGAGCGCCGCATCCTATTCCGTTTTCAAGGATCTTAGGGGCAGCCAGATCTAGTTGTTGGAGATTTGTGTAAGAAATTTTGGAAAAACTTGTGTAAAGGAAAAAAAAGAAAATAAGGGTTTGTTTATCAGCATGAAGCTCAGATGACCTATAATTTTTTTTGTCCAGTCATTTGACTGGTTTGATGCAACTCTCGAAGATTTCCTTTCTAGTGCCAGTCGTTTCGTTTCGGTATACCCCCTACATCCTACATCCCTAACAATTTATTTTAGATATTCCAAACGTTGTCTTCCTACACAATTTTTCCCTTCTATCTGTCCCTCCAATATTAAAGCGACTATTCCAGGATGCCTTAGTATGTGGCCTATAAATCTGTCTCTTCTTTTAACTATATTTTTCCAAATGCTTCTTTCTTCATCAATTTACCGCAACACTTCTCTTAATTTGTCAATTTATCCACCCATCTGATTTTTAACATTCTCCAAGTTGAAAAGTTTTTGAAATGCGCCGCATTTCAAAATCATTTCTAATCTTTTCTTCTCAGGTACTCCGATCGTCCAAGTTTCACTTATGGAAGTGAAACGTAGCTTTATATGGATAAAGCTACGCTCCAAACATATACTTTTAAGAATGTTTTCCTGACATTTAAATTAATTTTTGATGTAAACAAATTATATTTCTAAATGAACGCTCGTTTAGCCTGTACTATTCGGCATTTTATATCGTTTCTGCTTCTTCCATCTTTAGTAATTCTACTTCCCAAATAACAAAATTCTTCTACCTCTGTAATTTTTCCTCTTTCATTTTTATATTCAGTGGTTCATCTACATTTTATTACTTTCGTTTTGTTCTTGTTTATTTTCATGCGGTCGTTCTTGCGTAGGACTTCATCCATGCCGTTCATTGTTTCTTCTAAATCTTTTTTTATCTTCTAAATATTTTTTATATATACTACTACATAAAGCTAATAGAAATTAAAATTATAGCACGGCATTAAGCAAAAAAATATTTACATGGACTAGTAAGATATTATATCTCTAAAATATCTGATATTTTAAAAATTAAAAGTTTAGAGAAATTAGCTAATTTTTAAAAACTTTTACGAGTTGTGACTTCATTTTACAATTAATTTATTGATATCTCAAATTATATTTAAAAATGTATAATTTTATGAACTACGAACATGCAGAAGCAAAATTTTCATTAAAATATCCAACCCTCAAGGGTTGGGTAGAATTGCCGAGGAGATATTGAGGACTCCTCAATATCTCCTCGCCCAACAACTGAATTTTTAGAAAAAATTATTTCAATCAAATGTTCATGTTTTAGAGATTTTAAAGTTATATTTTATGTTTTCTCATTATAATTTAAAAAAAAAAAAAAAAATATATATATATATATATATATATATATAATAGAAACTAATAAATATATATATTGACAAAAATCTTTTGGTTTAACTTTTTGTTAATATAAATCAAAAAACGTTGAGAAATACAATAAAACCCTGTAGTGAACAGAATTTTGTTGACTAACACCAGGTTTTTTTTCTATCGCTTATAAATAAACTAATATAACAAATGATAAATTGTTTCTTTGTACTAATAAAAATTTAAGCAATATTTAATTTAATGTAAAGCTACGATTCAAATCCATTTTTTTATATTTTACTGTACTTTGAAGTTTTGTTACAAATAAAATTATTTATTAATTAAAAATTGTTTTTTGACAATTCATATTTATTTTATTATTAATTATTTATTCCTAATTCAGAATAATCATACACTTTATTACCATACATTAAACGTGAGTTGTTACTGTAAACTTAATTGGAGAAAAATACTATTAAAAGAAAAAAAATTAATAAAAGGTTTTTTTTTAACATTCAGTAATTTGTGGTACAACATTTAACGCTACTGAAAAATCAAAAATCTCTTACCTAGACTGCAGTACGTCATTAATCACGCTTATCCCTACCAACAATCAATAAACTGTACAAGACTCGCTAGCCGTACGGTTACTTTCATCTTGGTGTTGAATATAAAAAAAATAATGCTTTGAAATTCTATATGTATTTATTACCTCTATTTGTTTATAAAGCTGATAATAATAATAAAACTTAATAAAAAGCAATAACATAAATAATGTTTTAGCCTTTTATATGAGCCAGTATTTATATGACAGTAGAAATTACAAGTATGAACCCAAAAGCGTGTGTTTACACTGCTCACATTTTTTAAAATAATATCCCTATTTCAATAAAAGCTAAAACCTGTTATTTTCTCACTTGTAAATAGAACATTTTTTCCCCACATCCCCGAGCCGGACATCCAATTAAGTATACTCGGCTCGGGGACGTGTCCTTTCCGGATCTTTTAATTGCCTGCCTCTAATCTCCGACGGAAGAAACCAGACCCGGCTATGCGGTTCCCAGCCACTCCGCAGGAGACCGGGTCTCGGTCTTTCCTTTTGCCAGCCTCAAACCGACGGCGCAGGAGTCGAAGCGTATCTGGGAATCCACATCGCCGAAGCGTATCCGGGAACCCACACCGCCGGCCGGGTCTCGATCTTTTCATTAATTCACACCTAATGGACCCCAGGAGTCCCCGCTGGATCACGGGAACCCACACATCAATAGAAACATTATGTAACATCGTTTTAACCGAATTAATACAAAAAGGTTACCGAATAAACTTATTGTTAATTATAAACTGTGTCTTAATTCAATATAATTTTAGTTTACTAAAAACTAGAATTTAAAAAAAACCAGTAAAACTAAAAATGTTTTCCCGTACTTATTAAATTTTAGTTTAAAAAGGTAGTACCCATCGGGTTTGTTTAGCGGTGAACTCGTCATAGCAAATCAGCTGATTTCGAAGTCGAGAGTTTTAAGGTTTAAATCCGTTCCTCCGGAACGGTCGACCTGAGACTGTACAAGATTACACTAAATTTTCAATCATCCATATAATTCTCATTTATCCTCTGAAATAATATCTTAACAGTGGTTCCGGAGGCTAAACAAAAAAAAAAAGTTAAAGAAAAATAAAGCCAAAGGAATAGTAAGTAAATAATTAGTTATCAAGGAAATATTTTTTGAGTTTTTACATTTTTTTTGTCAGTTTCTAAACGTTTAATACAAAAAACAACAATTTTTTAAGTACTTTATACGATTTTTTAAAAAATATTTTATATTTATAAAGTTTTATTTTTATTTACATTATATGTAGACCAATAAAAAATACTATCCATATTAAAAAAACCCCTTGAAAAAATCTAAAAGCGAGACAACTGCGTCTTAACAAAATCTAGGAAATATTAAGCGAAACTATGAAAAAAATACTGCTACAATACTCGAGATAAGTAGCAGGAATCGTATTATTTTTCTTTAATCTTTTAAAATATTTTTTTTTTAATTCTTTAATTTTCTTTATTTTTTGTATGAAAATATATTTTATTCTACTAAATATTAATACTTAGTCAATACAGTTATTGTTAATGTTCTTCCAGTATTGATGGTTAATTATGTAAAGAAAAATACATATAAAATTATAATGATTATATACACAAAATACAGATACATCAAGTGGATTATTAATAAATCTATTTCGTTATGTGAAATAAATTAGTGAGAACAGCATACAATAAAAACTATTACGATTGTAAAAATTAAAAAAAATATCATTAAATCCTCTATGTACAGTGTAATTTTTTTCATTTAAAAAAACTTTTCCACTTAGTTATTAAAAAAAAAAAAAACATACAATCTGTCTAGTTATGAAAATCCCCTTTTAAAATTTAAAGGTCGTTTAACACAAAATTAAAAATATTATTCTACGTTTAATATAAATAAATTTTTTATTTATTACCAGAAAAAATACAATCTAGATTTACAGCCAAATAACATCGTCAAATCACATAACGATATATATATATACATTTTACTGTAGAACAAAGCACATGAGATTGCTGTAAGCAATTAATTTGAAATTATAATTAATTTAATTAAACATTTACCTTAAGAATAATATCAACAGTTGGATAGGAAGACGGATTTGTAAATCTGGAAGTACTGTCGCAACAAAATATGATATTCATGAAAGGAAAGCACTAACAAGTATGATAACCAGAATAATGTAAATGTAAGGTTATGTAAACATACTAGAGTGCATAGAACAAAAAAAGAGGGAAACCTTGGGCAAATATTAGAAAAAGAAATGAGAAAAGTAGATTGAAAATAATACGAAGGAAAAAAGAAATTAAAATATATAACTATAGAGTTATACAGAATATCAGTCGTTACGGCAAAAAAATTTCAAGGAAAATATTAATGTAACGATCGATTAAAAAACAAAATTTAATTTAAAAATTGTGACAGATATTATCTCGTAAATAAAATTTTGATCAATATTAAGTGCGTTTCTTTTTTGCCTACTCACTTCTTAATAAAGATAAAAAATCGTAAGTGGTTTCATTTTATTTCTTTATCTGTTTTGTTATGATATTTTATTTATTTTATTATTTATTACTCAGTTACATAGTAACACAGTACAGAGAAATTGTGTCAACAGTATACTGGAGAGATTTCAAGGCATCTGTATGCAATTAGCTAAATAGAAAGTCAATTAGTAAAATACAAAAAGTAAAAAATAATACAAAAACATTACAAGAAATAAAAAAGTATAAGAAAATAAAAATTAATAAAGATAAAACAAAAATAATGGTATCCAATTCTGTCAGTTAAATATTCATCAAAGTGAAATACAGCCTTAATTCTAGTTCATTCATCTTATACAATTTTCTAATATTTTTTTAAATAATTCCTTGATACTAGACTTTAGGTTTCAAGAAACAGTTTATTAAAATGATGCATAGCAATAATGTATCAGATAATTTATTAATGTATTTCTGATAACTATCCTTTTAATAATTGCTTTTTAACTTAACACGATTTAAGCTCTTGACAATTGACAATTGATTAAACTTTTCTCATTGTCCTCGCCCGATTTAGATTTCTTCGAATTATTTCCAGTTAGCGGCCGTTTTTAAAATGACTATTTCAGTCACAAAAGATAATTAAAAACAGCGGCTAAAAAAATAAATTATAAAATAACCAGCATTAAGACCAGGATGAACAGATATTTATAAATAAAAATGTGATTAAATATTTGATGGCCGTTTAATCAAAGTACAGTAATTTTCTTAGAGAAAGGAATCTACCACACTGTTTAGAAGTGTCATTCCCTGATAACTTGTCAATATAAGTCACCGATACAGAACTTTTGTCTCTATCCAACTCTTAATGTTGCAATATTTTTTTCCTTTTTTCATCTGTCATCTGACCAGACGATGCCAGGTTTCTTTTTCCTCTTTCTCTTGGAAATATTTGAAATCTTGTACCAATTTTCTGAATATTGTTTTATTTCTTCAGATATTTTCATTTCTTTTAAGTCTTTTTGAACTATTGAGGTCCACTGATATCTATCTATTTTTTTTTTTTTTTGTTATAAATGTAGTGAAGATTTGTTTTGTGAGTCTGCTATCATTCATTCTTATAAGATAACCGAAGAATTTTGCTCTTATTTTTGTAATAAAATCTGACATTTTCTCAGTTTCATTGTATTCGTAAAGGTTTCTCTATTACTTATAAATTTGTATTCGTTTTCCTCTTCTTCTATTAGTTCTAGGAATTTCTCAAGATTTTTCTCTATTTTTTCCATTGCATTTATTTCCCCCCGTTTCAAACTAATGATGTATTCTGATGAGTACAGATCTTCTAGTATGATTAACGAATTGTAATGCCTGACTTTGGCTTTCCTGAGATACTCTTTTTGTTATCTTCTGTAATTTGGTTAGACAATTCTATTTTCTTTTTTATTGACTTCTTTATTTAAACCATTAAGTTAGACTACTTCTAATCACTAATTTGGATTATATTTAAATTTGTTTACTGTGCTGATTTTTCAATATTTAAAATTTAGGGACTTGGGGGAACTTTTGTTGTTGGTCATGAATTCCATTTTTGAAGGACATTTGTTCTGAACTACTTGTTCTGAATTTCTTTTAGAGGGTTTAGTTTTTATGCTGACGTTTTGAGATTTTCCGGAAAAATTGCGATATCGACAGCAATTCTTAAAATTTCAGACCCAATTTTATTTGGTTGTGTGTTCAAATTTCTTTCAACTCCTTTTCCTGTTCTCTTTTTACTCTCTCTAGGAATTTTTTGAGAGTACTACCAAAAATTTTACTTTTGTTATTGTGTTTGTAAGAGTCTGTTTAATAATATTAATTATTTTAGGATCGTCACCGAATTCTAGGATGTTAAGTAAGGAAGTTTTATCAATTGAGTTGTATAATTTCTTGAAATCTACAGACGATTACGTCGTTTTTTATGTCTTGTCATTATATCCCTTACTATTGTACTAAGGTTCCAATTTTGTTCTGTACGTGATTTTCCCTTTCTAAATCTCCTTGGTATTTTCGCAGTTGTTTGTCTACAATTGGTTTGATTTTATTCTGAAGCGCATTTGAGAGGACTTTATGTGTTACTGGAGAAGTGGAAATCCCCCTATAATTATTTACATCTATTTGATCTCCTTTGTTGTTCACTGGATATATTAGTGAATTTTTCCAATCTTGCAGAATTTTTATACATATTTTTTTCGTACTTCTAGAATTTTGTTCAATTTTCCCCTCTTTTTTGTTTTCCGTATTCTTTCCATAATTATTCTACGCTCAAGTAGTATCCTGCTACCTTGTTGATATTTAACTTCTGGATGATTTCGCTACCTCATTAGGTGGTCGGAAATTTTCGATTCGTGACGTAATTTTATGGAATTAGAATCTTTCCTTGGGTATAATAGTTTTTTGTATAAGGAAAAGCAAAATGGACGCTAGAAAACAGAGAAAAGCGGTAAGCAGTAACTGGATTGCAGGCGTTACTTTTTTAAAAAATCAAGTTTTATTTTTTAAATACTTCATAATCGTCATTAATAATTTCTTTTTCTTATTTTTACTTTTTAATACTTTATACTAACTTTTAATACTTTTTTATTATTAACTTTTAATAACTTTTTATTAACTTTTACTTTTTTTATTAACTTTTAATACTTTTTCTTATTCGATTGTTAAAACAAATATATTAGTATTTCTTACTTTTTTAATTAATTTTTTTTCTAAAATAATAATTCCTAACTGAAGTAAATATTTCACGAAAAAAAGGTTCGATAAGTAGGAAACCGTTTTTCAAAAATATCCAAATTAAGAGAGAAAAATGAGAAAAGATTAGTTATTTGGGAGTTTTAAGACATTTTAGTAAGGTGTTTTTGCGCGTTTCACAATAGTGGTAAACTCGTTTTCCGTTAAAAGACGATACTTTAAGGATTTTTTTCATTTTTGAAGAAATTATTTAGTAAAGAAAATAGAATAAGATTACCTGACTTTTTACTTCTTTTGATTTTGGTCAGCTAAGCTAGTTTCTTTTTTTCTCTTAATGTTTTCCCACTTTTTTTTATTTCTTCTGGCTGTTTTTCTCTGCTTTTATGGGTCCATTTTTCTCTTCCTTTTTTGGCAGCGGATTTTAACGAAATCCTATCATGTTTTTGATAATCTTTCTAAATGTTTTACTATTTTTAATATCTTGTGGACTCATTTATGTTTATATCTTTAGAGTTTCTTAAACTCATTTAGTTCCATTTTTTAATTGAAAATTAATCAAATATGTTCTTTGTTAACCTTTTATAATTCATTCTGTAAAGGTGACTGTAAAATTAGAATATTTCCCTTTAAATCAGAAAACATTTCATTTTGTTCTTAAGTTTTATTGCCTTCTTCGGAATTTTAGATGAGAAGATTTCCCGGAAGATTCTTCTTTCGCCCTTTTCAATATTTTTATATTAAACCTTTTTATGAAGAGATAAGTATTTCAGAGGGATATATGCATTATGATATCAATATAGTATTATAGTCTCTTAATTTTTCATTTCTGGATAACAATTATTTCTAATTTTATTATAAAGCAAATTATTAATCATTAAAACGATTAGAAAATATATAGTGCCACAATGCATCTAAAAAAAAGTATATAAGGAAAAAATTACTACTAAAGGGTCTTTCATTTCAACTGCAAAAAGTAAAATTGCAATAAAACAAAATGTTTTTGTAACACCGACCAAATTTTTTTTTAATTTAAAAATATAACATTACATTTTTCGAAAAACAATATCATTCATATGGCCATACGGTTTTGCCTGACATAGCTAAATCTATCAACAAAAATTTGCGTGACTTTCCCACAAATCAGCTTGAATTCCACTAATAACGCGTTGAATATTTGCTTTTAAATCATCAATCGTTAGTGTTCTGTTAATATACTATAGATTTGTGACTTAACATAACCTTAGAGAAAAGGTTTAAGTGAGTGAAATCATATAACCGGATGACCAATTGACAATACCATTTCGTAGAATTATCGAATCACCAAACGTTTAACACGATTACTGAATTGTTTCAGCAGCTATGTGACGTGTAGCACGATCCTGTTGAAACCATTTCATATTCAAATAAAATTTTTTCAAACTTTAAAAATAAACCGCCTATGCAAAGAATGGTCCTGTGGTTTTAATTCTAGAGTTACATGAATTTTATATAGATATAGACCAACACCTTGATATAATTGTTGCTATATTCTTGTTGAAGAAAGACCCGATTCTAAAAAGATAAATTTAAATTTTCACCAACACCTGCACTTACAGTATTAATTTCCCTTTACTCCTTGCATTTCATTTGAAAATTAGTATTTCAACATCAAGTAGGGAAAGTTCTCCTCGAATTTTTAAACCAAACGATGACTTGTGTTTTTGTTTGGCCGATTATGCACAAAATAAATATCGAGAAGTCAACACCGATTTCAACACCTATCGAGAGTTAGCTGTATATTTTGATATATAATTTTTATGATGTGTAGTCGTTGTTGAGGTGTGTAGGGTACCATGTTGGTTTGTGAAAACTAATGAAAACCAATGACGGTTGAAAAATAAAAAAAATAAAAAAATCAACCTCACCACCACAATGTCAATTTTTTGCACTCAATTTGAAAGACTCCTATTATTTACCCATACCACCATAATACAATGCAGAAAATTACAGTATTAGGAAATTATACGAAACAAATTTTTAGTTTTCAAGTATATAATGAAAAAAATACTAATTAATTGATTTCAAAGTTGCAAATAACCTATTTCAAAGATAAAAGACAATATAACTTAAAACAACCAACAATATATAAATATAGGAGAAAATTTTACTGTCAATCCACGACTAAAAATTAGGAATGTAAACTGTAGATAATAACTTAATGTTATATATATTATATAACATCTTATTTCAAAGATACAATTATATATAAAATAATAATTTTGGATTTACAAAAGATAAAAAATAACTTTATTTTTTATTTGTTTGATTATTGTTTTATCGAACAGTTGGACTGCAGATAGAGATTAAGCCCATTTATACTTCGTTAAATATTTAACTCTTTAAATTAATATCCCTAGTAACTAAGCCAACCTGCAGTTAACTTCTAAAATCCACTCTACTATACATAGGTTTAAAATAAAGAAATACGCACAAAACGACTTCTCGCTTCCCGTAGCAGCCATTTTCTCTACTGTTAACGCCTGGCGAGAAAATGGTTTACTTACTGCCTAGTATACATGGAAAAAAACTATTTGAAGTATTCTTTCGTACAGTTCTTGTTTTAATCTTATGAGTGAAATAGTTTTCTGTTAATGAATTTTCGAAACTCAGAAGAAAATTATGAAACGATCTGCATAATAAAACAAAAAAGAGGTATAACATTCAATTAAAAAATACTATCATACCAATTATTAAATAATTCACTCGTTAATATTTTGTGCATATCGTATAAACTTTGTTCGCTACTTCATTTAATAAATGGGGTTTTAACGTCACTAAAATACACAATCTGAAAATGGTATAATAGTCAAGTGAAAGGATGAAATCGAAATTTTATAAAAAAATAATAAAAATTAAAAGACGAATATTTTCAGTAAAACATCACTAATATATTTTGAATCAGAAGCAAAGGTTACCAGAAATATTGAGTAAAGTACGATGTGATTAAAGGAAGTAATTCAAATAAATCGGTATGCCCATTCGAAAATGGACATACCATAAGCGTCATTAGTGGTACGTATATCACCGACATTTGAGTAGTAATTAATTGTGAAGTGGAGAGGATGAGTAAACAAAACAAACACCCATGTTACATCTACAGATATACATTAACAACACTACACGAATCTTGTAATTATCCAAATTACAACGGGGATAAAGCGGAATTCCTTCATTATGTAAATTTTACGACAAAAAAATGAAGTAAAATGTCCTGTTATGTTTTCCTATTGAGTAGTATGATAGTATTAAGATTTATTTATCTTTATAATTAAATATTAATATTTTTTTATTTTTTTTTGTCAACACCGGTCACTGTAGGACCTAATAGAAAAATTGATTTTTGGATAATTTTTTAGCTCTACAATACTCCATTCCTACACAATACTGGTTTTCCTTCTTTCTTCCAAAGAGTTTAGGTTGTCCCATTCTTTTTCTCTTTTTCTGGATCAGTTTGTATTCTAAGAATTATTTCTAAACACCCTTCTGTTTTTTTTTAAATCCTCACGTTTATGTTTGATACTCTTGCTTGAACCACTTAAAGTTCGTCATGTCACCATTATACTTGTCAAAAATTCTCCCCGTGTCTGTTTGAATCTATTCTTGTCAGATGTCTCCAGAATGCCAATCTTCGCTTACGCATTGCTTCCGATTCAATTTAACTCCCGGTAAAGTTTCTTATTTATCTCCTTAAGCCAATCGGGTCAGTACAATTTTAACGCATTTATTGGATCTTCATATTATTTCTGAGACTAGCAAATACACTACATCCTAAATCGTTATTATTGTCAAATAAGCATCAGGTTTTCAGATTATGTATAGTGAATTTCCAGCCAGTTCACCGAATTCACGTCTAGGCCATCCAACTACTCACTGATCGCTTAACTGCGAGAATGGTATTACAACTGTTTTACCTGGATTCTGATTTTATGTAACCTTACCTCCGGGGCCTTTTTTTTAACCTCCGGGGCCCGCAGTTAAGCATTACTGTACAGAGGATGAGAGATGAATGATTTGTAGCGTGTGTGAAAAATGCCATGCCTGACCGGGATTCGAACCCGGGACCTCCGTGTGAAAGGCCGAGACGCTACCACTCGCGCCACGGAGGCCGGCATGTGACTTTACCTTGATTTTATTAAACCTTACGCATTATTCAGGACTAAAGCTCAATTCGGAAAAAAATATTTTCAGGGTATCTCTCAAGAAAGTTTCTTTGCGACATCAGTAACTCTTTTGTGTTTTTTTAAGGAACTATCAAATCCCCGATTGTCAAAGTTTTTTCAGCCCTATAAGAATTAAAAAGAGATCTTATTATACCTTCAAGTTTCAACAGGCTTATTTTAATTAATCGATCGTAGAGCTAATCAACTGCAGAATCACGATTCAGTCTCTGATAATACTAAATGTTAAGGGGTTAAATGAAAGGGTATATCAAAACTATTAACTTATATTACTCTAAAAAAATTCTGATACATGATGACTAATTGAAAAATCTTTAATACTTGTAATGACATTAAACATTTCCCCCAAGATTTTATAAATCCTTCATGTCATAATTTCTTAAATACAACCTTTGAAGCAAAATTCGCTTTGGAGGAAAATTAAAGTATCATTCAAGCAATAAACATTTTAGGTTAAATTTAAATACAATAAATATTTGTTGAGTTTTAATACATTTTTCATAATATGTAATTTTTTTAAATTGTTTGAAGAAAAATGAATTTTTTTAAAGATTATCACTATCTTATTTTTAAAAAAATATTAACTAAAACTGAAAAAGATCTTCACCGTTGGCAAACATTACAAAATAATTACAGAATAAATCATTCATAAAAAACAAACTCGTGAAAGGAAAAATGAGACTTTGATAAAGATAGAATATTTAAATTAATCTATTGAAATAATAAGTAGAAAAAAATTGAATTCAAACCAGGAGAAAGGGTAATGTTAGGATGTAACATAATCCGTTTATAAAATTTACCGTCAAACTAATTTTATTGGAATAAATAAAAATATGAAAAATATTAACTTAATATGGAAGAAGAAATTAAGTACTTTATAGAAACATATTACATACGCATGCGCGCGCGCGCGCTCCATCACACAACACACACACACACACACACACACACACACACACACACACACACACACACACACACATATATATATATATATATATGAATCAAGTTCATTCAAAATAATGTTATTGAATAAAAATTTGTTTACTGAAAATAAAACCAGAGAAAATATTTGATTAAAAATATAGAAATTCATTGCTTATGCGCAACGATTTTGGCTGTGAAAAAATAAGGCAAACAACTGAACACGTTTTAAAAAATGCACACTTAGTCTTTTGAAAATAAAAAAAACAGAGTTTAATAAGTAAAAAAGTAATAAATAAAAATAACAGAAATAATAAAACCATTTCATAACATTACAATATATAATAAAAAAAGTATTCCTTGTGGTTTAACATTTCCTTTTCCGTAATTTTTATAAGCGCTGAAGATTACAAAATTTTCTTTTAAAGTCTAGAGGCTTTTGTAAGAGGTAGCAGGTGTTGTAACCACGAACAATAACTAAAGTAAATAATGCATCACATTTATAATACAGAACAAGTAACTCGAATGCAAAACGTATTCCATTATTTTGAAGAGAATATATATTCTGAGTTCATTCATTTCAATACAATAATATCATTATTTAGATTCCATATCTAAAGACATCTAATGATGGTCTCATTATGCTTCTAATCTGTGATAATTTATATAAAATGATAAGCAAAGTATGTAGCGAGTATTGGTGTAAAAATTTATAAAACCAAATTATATTTAAGTTATTTTTAAATGTATAATTTGTTTTATTTACTAACGGGTTAACTTCAGAAAATAAATTTATTTTTTCCGATACAAAATTGTAATGAACATTATAATATTAGATTAATAGAATATTTATGTCAAAAGGGAAATGAAAAGGAATAATATATCAAAAGAGAATTAGAGTATTAACTGTGTTACCTTTATTTCAGTTATACAAGGTAATACCTACTACATATTCAACAACGGTAAATGAATCAATTTTTGATTAAAAATTCAACAATAAATAGATTCAAGTTTGTTACATCACGGCTGTTCATTGCGGCGGATTGAATATTTACGTAATCATTGTAACATGTTTTTTTTTCTCTTTTTTTCAGTCGATTGATGTTTATTTTCATTCTAATATTACACTTGGCTATCTGTATCTTTCCTAAAGAAATTGAAGAGCAGCAATAAATCGCTTTTTAATAACGTTAAACAATCGAAAATAGTTTTACTTTTCTCCGGAAACAATTCTCTATTAATCTGTACAATTTCATATTATTACTAAAATTTTCTTTGAAAAATATTAATTAAAGAAAACTACTTTTATAGGACTAATTTTTATCGTAATTAGAATTTATACTCGTGTGAAGTACATATAAAAATATTTCCAAAATATAGCCTGTAATTGTGTAACAAGAACTCACTTATTTCTTTGATTCGTCCAATTTCCAAGTTTTTAAAGTAATAATTTTAATAGGCATTTTTTTTTAAAATGAGATCTATTCAGTAAGGAATAATTAGTTTTAAAAATGAAAACCTGATACGCTGTTTTTGAAGCCGATTGAAAATAAATCAACTCAATAAAAGTAATTAGAAAACGAAGAAATTAGTACTTGAAGACAAATTATTTTAAATAAACGTTACATTAACTGTTGCAAATGAGAAAATTAACGTAACAACGACTTTATAATGCAATCTTTGTAACTGTTATTGTGATCTACTGTTATTAAGACAAAGTCCTCGCAAATAATTTTTTTACAAAAAATTTAAAAATATAATTTCATCCACATCATACTACAGGTTGTTTTTAATTATTATTCACATTTTCTTACTCGCCTTATAAAAAGAAATACACCTTTCTCTTTAAATTAAACATATACAAATAAATAACTATCCCTATAAAAGACACGGCAACACGAATTAATCTTTTAGAAAAAATACGGTAAAACAGGTTTAAGAATTTCTGGAAAAAAACTAAATTCACGTCCAACATTAAGAGTGAACAAAGATTTTTGTTTGATATTTGTTAACAAATATCGGCCAAATAAATAAGGTTAACAAATTTAAATATCTAGGACAGACAATCCAAAAAAATGTATTAAAGAAACCCTCCATAGAGGATAGGATTCATAGAATACAATGAAGTTTGACTAAGAATATTTGCAACAAAAAATACTTATCAAATAATGCAAAAACAACGCATTATAAAATTGTAATAAAAAAAAGAATGTTTATATGCTTGTAAATGCCAATCAATTAAAAATTAAATTTGTTAGAGGGAAGAATTATTAGGAAAGTGTAGAAGTAATGATGAAGTATGTAAAAACGTAGAAAAAATATCGGAAATATTTTAAAAGAAGATTGATCTTCATCGGGCACTTGAACAGAATGAATGACAACACGGTGACGAAACAGATTTTCAAGTACCATAGGGAATATAAGTTAACAGCAAGCTGGATCCAACAAATTAAAATAATATTAAGAAAGAAACAACATAAAAGAGGATGGAATAACAGAAAACGATGTTTCTTTGTGCGAAAAATAGGATTCCAAGGTAGGAAAGATAACATAAATGGAACAAAGTGGTCCGAGAAAAGGAAAAAAAACGCATATCGAAAAGAAGAGGAAGACAAGGAAACAACAAAGAAGAAGGAAATGAAATTGTTACGTGTTCCTTAGGTGGCCGTAAGGGTGGAAGACCAAATAGTCATCCGTAATTAAAATTGCTACTTCTTAAAAGACGAAAATTAATTAACAGGAACGTTTTTGTTCAAAACACCAAAAAAATATGAAAAAACTTTTAATTTTAGTTATTGAGTAATTAATAAGATAAATTTGGAAAATTTTTTATACGTTTCTAACAGGTGTACAATATATTTTACATAATACAAAAAAAAACATAATAAAAAAAAAATTTCTTGTAAGTATTTAGTATAATAACATTTAGAGAAGCTTGAGGAAGAGGAGGTAAAGAAGATTTTTGAGGAGGACATCGCAAGAGGTCTGAGTAAAAAAGATAAGGTAGTAAATGTAGAAGAAGAATGGGAGAATGTTAAAAAGGAAATTCTTAAATCAGCAGAAGCAAACTTAGGCAGAATAAAGAGAACTGGTAAAAAACCTTGGGTTTCAGACGATATATTGCAGCTGATGGATGAACGTAGAAAATATAAGAATGCTATTGATGAAGAAAGTAAAAGGAACTATCGGCAATTAAGAAATGCTATAAACAGGAAGTGCAAACTAGCGAAAGAAGAGTGGATTAAAGAAAAGTGTTCAGAAGTGGAAAGAGAAATGAACATTGGTAAAATAGACGGAGCATACAGGAAAGTTAAGGAAAATTTTGGGGTACATAAATTAAAATCTAATAATGTGTTAAACAAAGATGGTACACCAATATATAATACGAAAGGTAAAGTCGATAGATGGGTGGAATATATTGAAGAGTTATACGGAGGAAAAGAATTAGAAAATGGTGTTATAGAAGAAGAAGAGGAAGTTGAGGAGAATGAAATGGGAGAAACAATACTGAGATCTGAATTCAAGAGAGCATTAAAAGATTAAAATGGCAGGAAGGCTCTTGGAATAGACAGAATACCTGTAGAATTACTGCGCAGTGCAGGTGAGTAAGCGATTTATAGATTATACAAACTGGTGTGTAATATTTATGAAAAAGGAGAATTTCCATCAGACTTCAAAAAAGTGTTATAGTAATGATACCAAAGAAAGCAGGGGCAGATAAATGTGAAGAATACAGAACAATTAGTTTAACTAGTCATGCATCAAAAATCTTAACTAGAATTCTATACAGCAGAATTGAGAGGAGAGTGAAGGAAGTGTTAGGAGAGGACCAATTTGGTTTCAGGAAAAGTATAGGGACAAGGGAAGCAATTTTAGGCCTCAGATTAATAGTAGAAGGAAGATTAAAGAAAAACAAACCAACATAATCGGTGTTTATAGACCTAGAAAGGCATTCGATAACGTAGACTGGAATAAGATGTTCAGCATTTTTAAAAAATTAGGGTCAAATACAGAGGTAGAAGAACAATTGCTAACATATACAGGAACCAAACAGCAACAGTAACAATTGAAGAACATAAGAAAGAAGCCGTAATAAGAAAGGGAGTCCGACAAGGATGTTCCCTATCTCCGTTACTTTTTAATCTTTACATGGAACTAGCAGTTAATGATGTTAAAGAACAATTTAGATTCGGAGTAACAGTAGAAGGTGAAAAGATAAAGATGCTTCGATTTGCTGATGATATAGTAATTCTAGCCGAGAGTAAAAAGGATTTAGAAGAAACAATGAACGGCATAGATGAAGTCCTACGCAAGAACTATCGCATGAAAATAAACAAGAACAAAACAAAAGTAATGAAATGTAGTAGAAATAACAAAGATGGACCGCTGAATGTGAAAATAGGAGGAGAAAAGATTATGGAGGTAGTAGAATTTTGTTATTTGGGAGGTAGAATTACTAAAGATGGACAAAGCAGGAGCGATATAAAATGCCGAATAGCACAAGCTAAACGAGCCTTCAGTAAGAAATATAATTTGTTTACATCAACAATTAATTTAAATGTCAGGAAAAGATTTTTGAAAGTGTATGTTTGGAGTGTCGCTTTATATGGAAGTGAAACTTGGACGATCGGAGTATCTGAGAAGAAAAGATTAAAAGCTTTTGAAATGCGGTGCTATAGGAGAATGTTAAAAATCAGATGGGTGGATAAAGTGACAAATGAAGAGGTATTGCGGTAAATAGATGAAGAAAGAAGCATTTGGAAAAATATAGTTAAAAGAAGAGACAGACTTATAGGCCACATACTAAGGCATCCTGGAATAGTCGCTTTAATATTGGAAGGACAGGTAGAAGGGAGGAATTGTGTAGGCAGGCCACGTTTGGAATATGTAAAACAAATTGTTAGGGATGTAGGATGTAGAGGGTATACTGAAATGAAACGACTAGCACTAGATAGGGAATCTTGGAGAGCTGCATCAAACCAGTCAAATGACTGAAGACAAAAAAAAAAAAAAATTAATACAATTAGTAATAACTGATTACTAATGTTTAATGTAGAGCAGTCTATGACTTAATATGTCCACTATAAATAAATTAATCAAAAACTCAAAAGAATTTTAAATAAAAAATGTAGGAAGTAAAGAAATAAATATACAAAGTACTGTAAATAAAAATTGTAAAAAAAAGGAGAGAAATTGTTTGTTTATTCCGACATCTTTATAGTATAGGAATATGGAAGCAGTGATACCAATGAACTATGATAATTTTGTTTTTAATGCATGGAAGGGAACTAAAGATGTTCTTCATTTTATTTGTTCTGCGAACTCTTTTCAAAGAAAATGTTTTTAAGTACTGTAGATTTACGCTTCAAAGAGATTTAAAGTATAAAAAAAAAAATAAAATAAAATAAATCTGATAACAGGAATAAATTGCAAATGAACGAATAAATGACGTTGAATTTTGCAAAGAAATTATGTGTATACGTTTACATACATGTAGGCACTAGAAGATTAACGAAGAATGTAACAAACATTTAAAACACGTTCTACTGGTGAAAATGAAGCAGAAAGTTCGTCGTATAAACATGACTAAAAATTTGTCCAGATTTTTCCACCTTTGGTAAAACTAAGCTAAACTACAATTCTTGGGATTCAAATTACGGGATAAATTTTGTGATTTTATATAAAATATGATCTGACAAATTGAAAAAAATAAATAATAAATCCCAGAACTGTATTTTAGTAGTTTTTGTAAAATCTGGGCCAAAAGACAAAGGATCGGAGTCGAATAACATAATATTTTATGATTGGGGAAAAATAACTTTTTACATCGGAAAAAACGCAAAAAAGTAAAAAAAAAAATTGTAAAAAATTTGATTCTACGTAAAATAATTTAAATAAAGTCCGCAGAAACTAAATAAAGTCAGACTTTTGACGTTTAATAAAAACAAAACATATCAAAATGCGTCATAAGAATTAAAGTCTAGTTGTGGCAGTTTTTAAAGTCCTCAGTGTGGTACAACTAATACAAAACAACCTTGCAGAAACACCCCTCCAAAAAAAAAATCACAAAAAAACTGTTCATCGAGCACAGTGCTGAATCCACTCTGGAGGAAAATATTAGCCTATTTAATTATTTGTGTTTGCATTTATTATTTTTCTAAAAGATTAAATTCTTTTGTTTTGTACCGTTAAAAATTTTGTTATATTTAATACCTGTTTTAAAAAATCCATTACATTTTGATTTTAATAAACGTTAAATTTCTTGGGGCAAGCCGTACTCGGATAAATATTTTTTATTAGTTTTATCAAAACAAGAAAGGTTTATATTTTTCAAAATTATTTATGAACAATTTAAAATATGAAACACGGATTTCAAAGTTTACAAACTTTTTAAGACTTGAATACCGAACAGCATCTCAAAAGCCTTAGTTAGGTAAAGAACGGTTTGCAGTGGAGTGATAGCGTCTCCGCTTTAAATTCGGAGGTATCGGGATTAAATCCCGGACAGTCATGGAAAATTTTACACGCTAAAAAATTCATTATCTTCGGTCGCGACTAGATTATGGCATCGGCCTCTTGTTGTTATAATATGAAAATAATTGTATATGTATTATATAAATAAAAAATAATACTATACATAATACAGTAAATGCAACTGAAAATTTAAGAAAATTAATCTCCCATAATTTAAGCATTATTACTCTCAGAGAAAGCAGATTAGAGTAGTTTAGAAAATTACTGCAACTCTTATTCACAAAATAAAGAGTTTAGTGCATTATTATAATATATCAACTCAATATTAAAAAGTAAATGTTATACATCCATGATTTTTATCATCAAATTAGGAAACATCGAAAGTATTTTACTCAAGTAACCATACCAGCAACTACACACAAGCAGGTTTTTTAAGTGAATTTAATTGCTCTTCTTACAATGTGATTTTAGTTAGTTATTTATTTTTTCAAATTAAGAAGAAAG
Organism: Lycorma delicatula; assembly: GCF_047948215.1. Taxonomy (NCBI): domain Eukaryota; kingdom Metazoa; phylum Arthropoda; class Insecta; order Hemiptera; family Fulgoridae; genus Lycorma; species Lycorma delicatula. The sequence goes on along the minus strand of NC_134459.1, from coordinate 164,038,515 downwards.
AAATTTTATGATAAAAAACATTTTTTAATTTTTTAAAATTATTATATTGAAGTTCTTTTTGTATTTTTCATACTTCATCTTCAGCTTCATCTTTTTTTACATCGGACAAATAGAAAGTTTGTTCGATGTAAAATTTTACTCTGTAATAATAATTTAAAGTATTGCGTTTAATTAGCAGATTCTGTGTGTCATTATTTATCTGTTCTACTATTTATGCTAAAATTTATTTTATAATTTAATTTTTTGAATTAATTTAAAAAAAAAAAATATTTTCTTTATAAATATTTAATGTTACATTTTTTATCTTTTGCCTGTCTTTGTTTTAGTTTTACATTTTTTTAATATCACGTAGGAGTAAGATTATGTTTAACTGGGTGTGGCAATTGTCAGTGAAATAACATTAAAAAAAAATATATGACCTTTTCTGCATAAAAAATAAATTAAATATAAATATAAATAAAATAAATTACTAGAATTCATAAAATAAAAATAAAAGAAATCAGAGATAGAGAAAAAATATAATTCTTTTTTTGACCTTTTATAAATTCTAATTATAAAATTTATCATTTAAATTTTGTTAATTGTTACATTATTAAATGTTACCTCATTTAAATATTGTGTTAAAATAATGAGAACAATAAAAAACTTATATACGAAATATATTTTGCGTAAAAAAGTTTTGGATTGAATACATATTTAAATGAGCTCAAAAAAATATTATAATTAGTTATTTACTAATGGATCTACATACACCGATTCTTTATTTCAAATAAAAACAGTAGCAGAACAGCGCAACATATTCATTTGTTACCTGTTTAAAAGATCATATACGGTATTCATATTAAAGTGTTCTACTTCCGGCAATTACAAGCTATAATTTCACATAACATGCATTTATAAAACCACTGAAATGTTGCTTTTAACAAAATGAATACTTTTCAGCAATAAATAATGATTTATAAAAATGCTATTCTCGCAATATACATTTTAATAGAAATAGATAAAATTAAAACTGAAAAAAATACGGTATGTTAACTTTCATTATAGGAGTTTTATTGTTTCTCGTAAAATAAATTCGCTTGATAAATGATAAACATTAATTTAGCTAATACGTCACTAAATATAATATATAAAAAGTTTTCACGCACATCATATTTATTGTCATGTTGTTTTATAAGTAAATTTTTACCTGAAACTAGCCGGTCTGGGCTCGCTTCGCTCGCTCTTCCTGTCTACCTTTCTCGTTCTTTTTCCTGCTTAGCCTCCGGGAATTACTGTTCAGTTATTACTTCAGAGGATGATATGTATATGTATAATTCAATTATTTTAAATGAAGTGTAGTCTTGTACAGTCTCAGTTCGACCGTTCCTGAGATGTGTGGTTAATTAAAACCCAACCACCAAAGTACACCGGTATCCACGATCTAGTATTCAAATCCGTATAAAATTATTTGTCTTTACTAGGACTTGAACGCTTGGGAAGACGCGTTCACGACTAGACCAATCCGGTAGGTTTCCCATCTACCTAAGTCTAACAAAGAAGCATCCACTTCAGCAGTTTCAGAGGGCCAAGTTATTCTGATTCTTTTAAGAGACGTTTGTAATAATAAACAGACTTTCATAATAAGAATTCATAATAGCAAACTTTCATAAAAAGAAAGGTTATTTCTCTTTCTCAAAAATATATTTTTTTAACTTTTGATTATTCAAGATCGACGCCAAAATAAACAATCAAAACCCATAAAATTTCGCTAAATGTACTATTAACAACAATAGTAATAATAATAAACTATTAAAATATTTTATAGATATTCATTAAAAAAAAAGAATTACCGTAATCCTTTTAATTGATTATGTTCTTGTTGCCACGGTAACGGAAATATAATGAAGTAAAAGGATCTTTTCTTCTTCAATGAACATCTTTAATATCATAATCTCCATTAGGAATATCGTGATAATTCTAATTGGAGATAATAACCAACCCTCTAGGGTATAAATCTACAGTTTTATTAAAATCTGTTAGTAATTTTTACGCGATATGCTCACCGGGTGACTCTAAGTTATTGTTTTATTCTGTGTATAGATTAAGTAATAATATTTAAAATTCATATGCCGGTATTTTTTTTATCTAATTATTTTTTATGACCATACTGTATTTTATATTTCAGGTATTTTATATTAGGATAATGGACAAATAAATTTGCTTTATAGAGAATTTATTTGTCCACTGCCTCCTGCCAAATATACAAAGTAACCTTATCGGATTACACCAAGAACAAAACGCTGTAAAAACTCCGATATTCTTAGCACACAACTAGACGAATTCCCCCTACAACATAACTCAGTAAACGAAAAGAAAGGATATAGCATAAGGAAACGGTGCGGATATAAAGAGACTAATACTCATTATAGAAAAGAAACCACACAACAAACAAATTCACTAAGAGAATAGTTCGAAAATTTTCCTGACAGCAGACGCCCAAAATCTGGGGTTATAGAGAAATTTTTTCCCAGGTTTGGAGAAGCATATTATAAATGAACAAACCTAATTTAAAGAGGCATCCTAGTAAAAAATTTTAAACGAAGATTTAGAAGAAGCAAATAATGGCATGGTCGTTTGCAAGAACTACCACATGAAAATAAACAAAAAAAAGAAGAAATTAATGAAATTGTAGTAGAAATAAAGTAAATGAACTACTGAATATAAAAGTAGAAAGAGAAAAGATTACAGAGGAAGAAGAATTTTGTTATTTGGGAAGTAGAGGTACTAAAGATGGACGAAGCAGGTGCAATATGAAATGCCGAATAGCACGGGCGAAACGAGCTTTCAGTCAGAAATATAATTTGTTTAAATCAAAAATTAATTTAAACATCAAGAAAGCATTTTTAAAACTATATGTTTGAAGCGTCGCTTTATATGGAAGTGAAACTTGGACGATCGGAGTACCTGAGAAGACAATATTAGAAGCTTTGGAAATGTGGTACTATAGGAGACTGTAAAAATCTAGGTGGATAAAGTGACAAATGAAGAGGTGTTTCGGCAAATTGATGAAGAAACTAGCATGTAGAAAGATATAGCTAAAAGAAGAGTTAGACTTATAGGCCACATATTACATCCTGAAATAGTCGCTTTAATATTGGCGGGACAGGTAGATGGGAAAAATTGTACAGGAAGGCAATGTACATAAAACAAATTGTTAGGGATGTGGGAGGTAGCGGTATACCGAAGTTAAACGACTGGCAATAGATAGGGAATCTTGGAAAGCGGCATCAAACCAGTCAAATAACTGAAGACAAAAAAAAATACTATGAATGATGTAATTTTTTTTATTTTTGTGAACTGTATATGTTGAGTTAAATATAACGTTTAGTTGAATACATAGCAAACCATATATAAGTGATTATAAATTGAAATTTCATCAATAAAGAATTTTATTAATCGGCAGAAACTGATTATTATTATTTTTCTTTATGAGTTGGAAGATTGTTGTCAGCAATATATTTGCAACTTTAAAATAGGTTTGATCTAATCAAGAATTTTCCTCCCTTTTCAATTCGTATATATATATATATATATATATATATATATATACGAATATATATATATATATATATGAACTTGTTGAGATGAAATACATGTATTTAAAAATACTAATAATACATTTTGTCGTTTTAAAACTAAGTTAATGAATTAAATGATTTAAAAAAAAATTAATTTAATTAAAAATTTATGATTTTCAATCAGTGTACGAGTTAATTTTGTTACATAGATAACATTATTATAATTATTTTAATTATATGTAAAAAGATAAAAGAGATAACATTTCTGTTTTAAAAGTCTAACAAATATTAGAATTCACACCTAGAAAAACAGTCAAGAGTTTTGCTTTTATACCAGTACTTTTACATTAGATTAAAATATTCATACATTTATTTTGACAGTGAAGATGGATTACCGTTCGTCAGTTGGTCTTATATATTCTAAGAACAACTTATCCTGTTATATTGCCACTGATGATGAGTGTTTTACCATCTGGTCCATCTCAAAACACAACCAGACTGTAAACCAATCGATCATCTGCCAACCTTTACATTTAACAGTAAAAAAAAAAAAAAAAAAAAAATTAAGTCAATGATATTAAACTCGTATCTCTGATATGGACAATCAAACTCGATTAAATAACCTTTTAATTATTTTGGATTTGAATCAGGATATTTTAGCATTACAAACTTTTTTGTGACTTTCAAGACTTTTTTCATTTAACAAAACAAGGAGGAAACTAAACTGTTCGAAAGTTTTTGATACTCAAATGATGTTAAATTTTATCACATTATAACATGATATTATATAAGTGCGGTGATTAAAAGCTTACCATTTCATATGGTATGTATATAGATCGAAATTAAATATTTAAAATAAAAAGCTATCGTTTTCTAGTTTCTGCTTCTTGAACACTACCCTGCTGTTAAGAAGTAAGTAAAAAAAATCCAGGAATCCTAGCTGTCTTACACTCTAGTAGTTATAAATTTTCACTTCATGAACAACTGTTACTTTTACCTGGAGCTCAAAATTGGAGAACGAAATGAACTGAAATTTTCATGTAATACAACGAATCATTGACAATTGACATTCGATTTAGTAGTTTTATGAAAACACTATGGAATACAAAATAAAAAAATTCTCCAAAACTAGACTACGTAAATTTTAGTCCACGAGATAAATTTTAAGGGACTTCAATCTATAACCCAGGGTTAACCTATGTCAGTCCTTTCTTAACTTAACCAAGATATTTTACCTTGTCTAAACTACAGTTATACTTTTATAAAGTGTAAAGTGAAAGAGAATGATATAATGACATATGGTTAACAAATAATTATAGCAAATAAAAGGTTGTAAACCGGTGACAATAACTGTCCCTTTCTGAAGGTTGTAAAGTAATAAAATAAATACAAATAAAATGTACTACAATTATACTTTCTTATTTGAGGATAGCATGTCTGTGGTCATAAAATTGTATTATAACAATAAAGAAACTTGTTAAATGGCTTTATATCAATCTGATAAATCTGGCTCTAAGTTTCAACGATAATTTCATTAAAAAAAAAAAAAAAAAAAAAAAAAAAAAATGGAATTAAAAAATTCCTTTCTGCACGCCGGAAGGCGGAGATAGATTTCACCGGTGCTAAGTAGGAGATAAAAAAAATTTCCACCTTAAAGTTAAGAAAAACTGCAAACTTACTCAATACTACAATGGTTGCATGTAAAAAAAGTTTCACATATTTAGCAAACGATAAGCCCCATCTTACAGTTCCAGAAACATTTTGGTCATCCCTTGCCGTAAGGGTTGATCATATAAAAAATTGTTTCAGACAAACGTTTTAGGTAGTGTTTAGAGGACTAACGACCACTTTAAACCGATTCGGTACTGTGCCTATTCAAGGGAGAGATGATTGTTTTTTGTCTTCGAAAACTCATTTTTTCCACCCCCTGGGCCAACGGTTAGTGATATCAAAAAAGTTTACTTATATACGTTTTAGGCCCTTATTCAAAGAATACTAGGAACTTTAAACGAATAGGATATTTTACTTAATAAGAAAGTTATAACGATATTTTGTTTTTTCGAAAAAGCCCCCCCAATTTCCACCCCCATGGTCCGATTTTACCCATTAACGAACTCGATCGAGATTTTACATCGTTATATTTTATGTATCACTTTGAAAGTGACTGGCGCAAAATTATTGGAGTTATAAAAGAAAGTGAAATATATATATATATAAACTTTTGAACTGACGGTGGTTTTGGGATCTGGGGGGTGTGAAACGCGAAGATAAGTCGAAATTTTCCGGAAGTCAAATCATGGTACCCATTACAATAGGTAGCTTTCTTATGAATTCTACCTAATATAATGGGAGTACTTTACTTGCCACAATATATGAGTTATGAGTTTTCTTCTTTTTTAAATTTTAGCCATTCTTTCAGGATAAAATGCTTTACAGATTAATGTGGTAAGATTTTATATTTTTCCTTTACAGATAAAAAAAAAAAAAATGAGGGCTCATTTGATAGTAAATGGGGATCAAGCACTAAAAGAACGATATCTTTGTTTATATTTAAAATTGTTTATATTTATATTTAAAATCGATATTATTAAGCAGAAAATATATTGCGTTCGGAAAGTCGCTGTGCAGTATGCTTTGTAATTATGTAGTGCATTTTGTTCTTTCGGCATTAGGTTGGTTGTCCTGTGGGTTCGTTGAGTGTTACTCAGTAATAAACCAAGACGTCAGTCAGATGTTGAGTTGAAATTGAACGTGCTTCGTTTGGTTTATCGGAATCAACAGTTGCGAGAAACTTAATGGTTCTTTCCATAAAGGATTTCTCTCGTTGAACACGCCTTTCGTGAAAGGGTTAAGTGTACTGATTTAATGAAATACAAGTTTTCTGAAAATGTTTCAAATAGTCCTGTTCCTAACCGCAATGCAGTCCGGACTCTTATTGAAAAAGTTTGGGTAACATGCTCTGTTGAAGACGCTGATCGAAGTTGAGACCACCGAAACTAAACGAATAGAAATTACTTGATATTTTGGGCCGAAAGTCCATCAAAGTCAATGTGTAAATTAGCACAGAAAAAAGATATCGGACTTGCTACCGCACATAAAGCTGTAGGTTTCAGTTGTTGAACTGAAACCTACAGATCATACTGAAAGACTAAATTATTATCTATAGTTTAAACATTTTATTGGCCAAAATTCCGTCGCAGGTATCCTCGAGAATACGTTTTTTCCGTTGAAGCGTGATTTCATCTTGAAGGGAATATTAATTAACAAAATACACGACTGGTCGACAACTAACCCTCATGAATTACACGAACAATCTGTATACGAAGCGAAAATTGCTAACTGGATCGGTGTGAAAAGAATAGATATAAATCGATATAGATCGGTGTGAATAGAAAAAAAATATATAAAAAAGAATAATATATTAAAAAAATCAGAATTTTGTCTACAAAGGAATTCTCAGACAATGATTCTTAGATTATTTAATTTTATTAATAACTTATCTTTCTTTAAATGTCAGTCCTGAAAAAAAAACACAAATTTCTAAAACAATTTATACTAGTACCAAATACGAGTATGTTTTTACGATTAGATTAATGTCATTTAGTTTCCCGACAGTACCAACATTTCAAACACGATTAAGGAATTTTTACCAACAAATATATGTAGCACAGTATATTTTTTCAAGACCATAAACTTATCATACAGAAATAATGAAGTAATAACTGAAATTAATCATGCGTTTCAATAACTAAGTAACAAAAAGACGCTAAGATTTTCTATTGAAAAACAACTTATTTATTCTATGGACACCATAACATCATGAATTTTGAAGCAAAAATTTAATTTTTCAACACAGGTACTTAAACTATAATATAATTCAAAGTTAGAATCTATCACTATTATTGGTAGGACAGGTATTACTAATTTTTTTTATTAAGAACATATTCTGAGGCCTTGACTAGTTTATTTCAAACTTCTTTACTCCTTTGTTAATAAATATAATGAATCATTCTTTACACATGGAGAATAATCAATAACACATTCAAAATATGGTGTATTTTCATAAATCAAGTCAAGCGGTGATTGAAAATCACTGAAAAATTCTTCAGGCCTTTAGTTAGAAGGAAATTTATTTACTTGTACAAAGAAGTGCTGGACATTATTTAATTGTTAAGAAATGATGGATTTATTATTTTAACTCTACGCTTGAGTGTACTGATAGAAAATCACATTGATATCTCTACTGGATTCATTCTTACATAATAAATGCGTTACTCTTTATGTGACGTAATTATGTACACATTATATTGTATTATATATTAAAAGGATCAAAGATACGTGGCTTAAAATTACAAGGAAATGATATTCCAAAAATGAAAATATGCTACCGGTTGACTAGATTAAAGAAGGTATAGTTAGAGAATCCTTCCCACTTTAGGAGGAAAATGGCGTCTCCTTCCATTGAGTTCTTGATAGCTAAATTGAAAATAATCGAAGTTAATAAAAAAAATTACATATTTCCTAATAAATGTTTAATTTAAATTCAATTAGGATAAATCATTCAACATTATACGAGGTGGGTGAGAAAATTAGTGAAATTGGTAACACTGCGAGCGATTTGGCAACGCTGTGTCTACCGGTCTGTGCAAGACCGGTTAGTTTATCCCTTCCACATGCTCAGTATGAGTTTCAACTCCGTTCAGCCAACACATTATTTTTGACAGCGCCATCAGTGAAGTTGTGTTTTTGTTATGTGTTACAAAAATGGAGCATCGGAATTTAGAGCAACGCTATGCAATCAAGTTTTGTGTTAAACTTGGAGAATCCACAAGTGTGACCTTAGAAAAGTTGAAACAGGCCTAAGGGGAACTTTGCTTGTCAAGAGCACAAGTTTTCCGCTGGCACAAACCATTTTTGGAAGGCCGGGAACACGTTGAAGATCAACCTCGCTCAGGGAGACCTTCAACTTCAAAATCTGACGAAAACGTTGAACATGTGAGGGTTCTTGTGAGATCAGACCGTCGTTTAACAATAAGGATAATGAGTGAACAGTTAAATTTAAAAGCTTTCACCGTACATCAAATTTTGAAAGACGATTTGGACATGCGACAGGTTTGTGCGAAATCGGTGCCGAAAAACCTCACAACGGAACAGAAGGACAATCGAAGAAACGTGTGCGTTGATCTTCTTGAGAAGATTGACAACGACCAAGAATTCTTCAATCGTGTGATCACAGGTGATGAATCCTGAATATTTGAGTACGATCCTGAAACAAAGCGGCAAAGCGACGAGTGGCACACTCCGTCATCTCCTCGACCGAAAAAATGTCAAATGAGCAAATCAAAGATCAAAACCATGCTGATTTGATTTTTTGACAGTAGGGATATCGTGCATAAAGAATTTGTTCCTCCAGGACGAACTGTCAACCAAGTGTTTTACAAAGGTGTCCTTAAAAGGCTGAGGAAAAGAGTGATTCGCGTGAGACCAGACATTGCAGACAAGTGAATGCTTCATCTTGACAATGCCCCGTGTCCCACGGCCTGATAAAAGTCATTTAAGTACACTTTACTTATAAAATAGTTTTGATTTTATCATTTAATTTAGATAGTTAATACTTCTCTTCAGCCAAAAAAGTTAAGATTGACATACGTATATCTATTTGGTAGATGTAATTAATCTCTCCGTCTTTGTATATATTATTTGTATCCGGGTTGATTTTTTACATAAATTTCCTCCATAAAATGTAACCTAAATAACAATATTGATATTGGAACTTCATAAAATATAATATAAATTGATTTCATGAAAATATTTCATTATATTGTATCTAAGATGAAATTTATATAAAATATATCTGATATTGCCGGTTATTTGTACAACCATCTTAATATAATAAAATATATTGGAAAACTGAGAGCAATAAAAACTGTCTATCGAGTTAATAATAATGCAACGAAAAGTAAACCTGTATGTTTTCTGTAATAATGTAGTGTATACTCCAGCCAATTCCAAACGAATCGCGTAAGATAGATTTATCAGCCGTCTTTTATTTGTTTCTTTTAATTGTTAAAAATTTTAACAAAACAAATCATTTTTAATAAAAATATAAAAAATAATTTAAATTTTAAACAATTCATGAATTTCTATAATCTATTTCTATAAGATGTATTCCTAAGTAATAATAACCAATTCCGGGTATATTGCGGAAGAATGAAATAATAACCATTATATATTTCAGCTTAAATTTATAAAAATATCAATACTTGCTTTGTATATAATAATAATAATAATAAAAATATTATACAAAAATTTAAATATATCTTACTCGTAAGTAAGATATATTTAAAGTTTAGCAATCAATGAAATTTAGTAAAATCAACTATTTTTAATGTATATTTTAAATAAAATGAATGACGATTTTCATATTATAATATTAAAACGATATATTATATGATCACAGTATGCAGGAAAACGGTGCAGAACTTGACTCAGGATAAAGATGAATGTTAGGCAGTAAAATCCATGGAAAAATATAAATTTGAAAAGTTCAGTAAACCCAATGACAGTGCAGATAAATATCGACATTAATAGTTTGAGTGAGATAAGAGAGTCCAACCAATCAGCAATCGCAATTACACGTCATATATCTAGTGTTATAAATTCTCCAGTTATACATTCGAATACCAATCTAATTAAAAAAAAAGAAAAACCATTTGTTATAACTGATGGAATGAAATAAAAATACAAAGGCAAACCCCTTCCGTTATTTAAATTTTACTTTTAAAATATGTTAACGATGTAATATCACAGCTGGCCGGTTTAGAGTTTTGCGACCCAGATTACCTGGTAAAATCCAAAAGAAATGTTATAAAATCAATAAGAAAACTCTTTAAAAGTGACAAAAAGTTCAATAAAAAATACGATTATATAAAAATAGGAAACGGGAAAAGAAATAGTCACATTTTAGAATGAGAAAACAGTTTCAAACCAATTACCATATCAGGTGAATTATGGGGTTGCATTTACCTTTTCCCCTTATTTCTTCAAGTGTTATGATCTAGATGAATTAAATATTAAAATTTCGTTGTTAAATTAGGAGGTAACTCAACTGCAATAAAAATAATATTTTATGAAAAATTATTTTTATCATTTAAATCTAAACTGAGAATAAAAGGGATTAGAAGATACAGGAAATCATAATAAACGGCTGCATTAGACCTTCATGACTTAGTGCATACGTTAAAAGTAGAAAAACGCTGAATAAAATCTATTGGAAAAAACAAAAATTATAAAACATATCTGTTCAGATTCAAATCATTTCTTTTTTATTAATTAAATGAACTGCCTTCTTACTCCTTAATATATGTTATTATAATTCAGTCACCAGCGGACATTTATTTTACTTATTACTAATCTCTTATATTGTTTAATGTTAGTCCAAATTTCATAAATTTATTCATAAAATAAACATGTATATATAGTAAATTATATTTATCAATGTTATATTGATTAAAAAAAAAAAAGTGTTAAATCGGAGATTAAATGAATATTTGTTAATCATAAGTATCAATCAGCGACTTCAAAATCAAGGAACCAATATCCGTTAATAAAAAAAATCATGAAGATTATATATTTTTCCGGTTTGGCTTTTTACATTCTGTTATAATTAAAATGCTAAAGTTATCCCATAAAATCACTATTTTCGAAATAGTTTCGGAAATCGTAGGATATACAAGATGATTTCAAAATTATAACATAATATGACAGAATATACAGCATGGAAAAAACTCTGTTAGAGTAAGAGAAATAAGCCGATGAATATCTGTACAAAAAGAAGAAAAATTTTAATAGAAAGTAACAATTATTTGTTATAATATAGAATTATGTATGCTAGGCATCCACCGTCACGGCTTCACCCGACCTATATGCACACAGAACTTCAAATATTGAAAACGGTTTTTAGTAATAATGTATGACTTCTTTTTTTCAAAGTAATCGATATTCACAACTTAACATATTTCTCAAAGGCTAAACTCCATTCTGAGTCAACATAAACGTTGCTCTTCCAAGTCTTTGAGAACACTCTGACTTAGATTCAAATTGATAAATATATTAATATAAAACTGAAAATCGAATTCATGCCGATTATGTAAATGGCTTATCCTATAGATTTCATAAATCAGAATATTAAAATCGTGAATTCTATTTTACTTGTGTGAGGATGAGTTCTCGAGTTGTCGGCAGATTAGACGATGACATTAAATTTGGTAAAACAAATAATAACGTTCTTCAGACAGTTTGAAGTAATCAATATTAACGTAGACAACGATCGACAATGTCATTATCGATATAGACGATGACGTTCAACTTACTAAAATAAGTTTTAGTTTATTTATTTATGATTTATATGCTACTGAGATTGGTGAGATTTGGTTGAACAGTGGTAAAAATGTCGGGAGTCATAAGAAAGGTACAGTTAAAATTACGTAATTTTTTCTGCTATTGAGAACAAACGAAAAAGTCGTTTTTACATAATAGTGAAATAAATCGTTTTGTAAAGTTTTATACATGCTGTGCTCTCCTATGTGAATGTAAAACATGAATATTCAGAAAAAATGAAAAAGAAATTTAGAATATGAAAGTGGAGGAGATTACAAAATTAAACGGATAGACAAAGTGAATTATAGGGAAGAGAAAAGTTAAAAGAAATAAGGAGAATAAAGAGTTAACACTTCATCAGAATAATTTAGAATAGGAAAACTATGAAGTTCTAATAGGAAAGCTCTAAAGTAGAGACGTATCAAGAGATGTAAAGAGTCGATTAAAACAATACTAGAAGGATCAGTAATAGGTTGAAAAATACAGCATAAAATAGAATAAAAAAATAATAGGCAACCGAAAAGGAAATGGGAATCTTAAATATTTAGCTAGAAATAGAGGTGAAGATTACCACGACACAACAGACCTGCCTCAAGACAGATAGGTTTTATTATTTTTATATTAATTTCCTCGTATAATTAATATATTAATTAATTATTTATATTTATTTATTTATTTTATATTATTTATATTCTTTACTTCCTTGTACTATAATCGCGAAAAAAATCGTTTTTCAGATTTCAAACGAAGTATCCATTTTGACCATCCCTGAATTACGTACGTATGTATCTCACATAACTGAAAAACGATTACACATAGAATGCTGAAATTTTGGATTTAGAAATGTGGTAACATCTGATTGTGCACTTCCCCTTTTGATCAACTTGACCAAAAATGTCCAAAAAAGTCCAAAATCATAAAAAATTTGGATTTTTGACTTTTTCTTAACTGCAGTAACTTTAAGCCCTCATTGAGAGCTTTTTAACGATATATAATAAGTGGTACTTTTTTCCTTGCTTGCAGAGTTATAGTCAAATAGAATTTTAATTAATGAAATAAATGGATCTTACAAGGGAAAAAAGGCTCAACGGTTCGACTTCATTTCCTTTTTTTGTTTTAACTTTTTTTTATAATTTATGAGTAAATTTATTGATTTAATAATAATTATTAACCTCTGATTGTAAAAACGTTTTACAAAAAATATAATTCAATAACACCAATAGAAAAAAAAAGTTAATATCAGAAGTTACTAGTGAAATAAAATTTTATGTACTTTTGAAAATGTGTAAATGTAATTTAATAGGAAGTCATGTGATGTCCACTTTTATATTTAATTTTTTTATTTAGGTTTATAAAATCCGAGAATTTCCCCTTAAGCTTATATTTTAATTATGGTTTGCAGTATCTTAATTACCATCAACATAGACTTATTTTATTCTCCACCCGTTACAACATTTTTTATAATATTGTCATTTATTATGTATTTTTTTTTTGTTGTCGTAGAAAAAAGATTTAAAACCATTCGTTCGTCCATAAATATGTTAACAACGAAACCATAAGTAAATAATATGTTGAAATATCACACGAGAGAGAGCCATCGGATGATGACCCTCGCTTTCCACGAAAACACAAGCAATAAATGTTTAACAGTAACCGTCCAAGTTAATAAACATAGTCACAACATGACACAGTAAACAATAATTATATCATAAACACTATTATTGTCATTTGATTCTAGAACTTGTCCAGTCTATGGAAGACATATATCCAACATATTCAGTTCGCAAGCGATGTTATTATCAAATAGAAGATACTCTTGCGAATACGAAAAAAGATATTCGTATGAATATGAAAATATATTCGTAATTATTTGTATAAAAATTAAATTATATAATAATTTATATAATTATATAATTAAATTATTATTATATTCGTATATTATGAATATGAAAATATATTCGTAAGAATTGAGAGGAGAGTGGAGGAAGTGTTAGGAGAAGACCTATTTGGTTTTTGGAAAAGTATAGGGGCAAGGGAAGCAATTTTAGGCCTCAGATTAATAGTAGAAGGAAGATTAAAGAAAAACAAACCAACATACCTGGCGTTTATAGACCTAGAAAAGGCATTAGATAACATAGACTGGAATAAAATGTTCAGCATTTTAAAAAAAATTAGGGTTCAAATACAGAGATAGAAGAACAATTGCTAACATGTACAGGAACCAAACAGCAACAGTAACAATTGAAGAACATAAGAAAGAAGCCGTAATAAGAAAGGAAGTCCGACAAGGATGTTCCCTATCTCCGTTACTTTTTAATCTTTACATGGAACTAGCAGTTAATGATGTTAAAGAACAATTTAGATTCGGAGTAACAGTACAAAGTGAAAAGATAAAGATGCTACGATTTGTTGATGATATAGTAATTCTAGCCGAGAGTAAAAAGGATTTAGAAGAAACAATGAACGGCATAGATGAAGTCCTACGCAAGAACTATCGCGTGAAAATAAACAAGAACAAAACAAAAGTAATGAAATGTAGTAGAAATAACAAAGATGGACCACTGAATGTGAAAATAGGAGGAGAAAAGATTATGGAGGTAGAAGAATTTTGTTATTTGGGAAGTACAATTACTAAAGATGGACGAAGCAGGAGCGATATAAAATGCCGAATAGCACAAGCTAAACGAGCTTTCAGTAAGAAATATAATTTGTTTACATCAAAAATCAATTTAAATGTCAGGAAAAGATTTTTAAAAGTGTATGTTTGGAGTGTCGCTTTATATGGAAGTGAAACTTGGACGATCGGAGTATCTGAGAAGAAAAGATTAGAAGCTTTTGAAATGCGGTGCTATAGGAGAATGTTAAAAACAGATGGGTGGATAAGTGACAAATGAAGAGGTATTGCGACAAATAGATGAAGAAAGAAGCATTTGGAAAAATATAGTTAAAAGAAGAGACAGACTTATAGGCTACATAAGGCATCCTGGAATAGTAGCTTTAATATTGGAAGGACAGGTAGAAGGGAAAAATTGTGTAGGCAGGCCACGTTTGGAATATGTAAAACAAATTGTTAGGGATGTAGGATGTAAAGGGTATATTGAAATGAAATGACTAGCACTAGATAGGGAATCTTGGAGAGCTGCATCAAACCAGTCAAATGACTAAAGTCAAAAAAAAAAAAAAAAAAAAAAAAAAAATTTTATATTCAAGTCTACTTACGTATAACCTATTTAATAACTAATCAACTCTGTATAACTTTAATAAACGTGACGTCATCGATGGTATTCGCACTTTAATTTACGTGTATTTTCAAAATGTTACTCCCAGTGTTTTTCTGTGTGTTGCAATTACATAAGTTAGACTGTAGTTTACACCACTTTACCGATGTTTATTGTATACATATACTGGATGAATACATTGAAAATAAATACAAATACATTAACTACTTATCAAACTGCATATGCGAAAATTAGTTAAATAAAACGGAATAATTTAAACAACAATTTATTAACTTATTTAAAATTAACTGATGTATTTTCATAAGCTGTTTATATACAGTAGATTGAAATACAAATGAAAGGTCTAAAAATAACAATATTTGCTCTAAATAACATTGCAGTTAGAGAAAGGAGATGAAATATCACCCGTACGCTTTTTACAGCTTTAGTAGAAACTTTACTAGTGTGTTTGTACAGCAAATTTTGGTGTTTTAATTGAATTAAAAAACAATACTTGTTTTACTAAAAAAAAAAAAAAAAAACTTTAATGAGGATCAGGCAAAACGTTTTACAATCCAGTTGGAATTTTCCAATCGGTATACAATTTCAGAGACGGGATACGTCTTTAGCAATAATATACTTCTTCTCGAGTTGTTTTATTTATTTCTGAAGAAAAAGGATTTTCTTTTGTATTATACTCGTACATTTATGCAGTTTAACAAAAAATCTTAATTAGTAATACTCTTCTCTATTTCTGATTAAAAATACTCTAAGTAAAGTAGGAATTCTGAAGGGATGAGCGCCTACCGTTTCAAGGAAAAAACGCTTTTCTCTAGATGGATATTTATCTTATTTTTCCGGTTTTAGTACACGCATAGAATGTTGAAATACAAAGAATTAGTACATTATATTCGTAATTTTGTAAGGGCTTATCTGTTAATCTACTAGTGTTTTTTGTCGGCATGCTGCTCATTATCTTAATTCGCTAAGTGCCTGTAGAATCAAACTGGGTTTCATAATTCCTTATAAAGTGTTAAATATAACAAACAAAAAAACGGATATTATATACGTATTTGATAAAAAAAAATTTACGTGAACACCTCATGATTTCCTTGTACGCCTCTTAAATTTACACATTTTTTTAAAATGAAAAGTACATAAAATTTTATTTCACTACTAACTTCAGATATTTTATTTTTTATTATTAAATTATTATTTATTGTAAACAGTTTTTTTAATAATTATTAATAAATCAATATATTTAAGTTAAAAAAAAAGCAAATGAAGTCGCATTCGAACCGATGTGTCTTTTTCCCTTGTAAGATCCACATATTTCATTGATTAAAATTCTATTTGATTATAACTCTGGAACCAACGAAAATAAGTACCACTTATGATACATCGTTAAAAAGCTCTCAATGAGAGCTTAAAGTTACTCGGTTAAGAAAAAGTCAAAAATCCAATTTTTTAGGATTTTGAGCTTTTTTGGGTATTTTTAGTCAAGTCGATTGCAGTTAAAAGAAGAGCTGCACAATTAGATGTTACAACAGTCCTAAATCCAAAATTTCAACATTCTACCGCTAATCGTTTTTGAGTTATGCGAGATAGATACGTACGTACAGACATCACCCCGAAACTAGTCAAAATGAATTCAGGGATGGTCAAAATGGATATTTCCATCTGAAATCTGAAAACCGAAACTTTTCGCGATCACTATATTTCCTTTACCACGTACAATGAAATAAAAATACCTATCTATTCGTCGTATAGAATAACAAAATAGTAAATTATTTGGTAACTGGTACATAAAAATATGGGAAATAATGGCTGAATGTTGGGAAATTAATTTTTAAAGTACAGGTAAATTAAATTAGAACTTTGGAACTTTACTGAACAAAATCAATCAATAAGCTAAAAAACATATTTTCAGTTAATAACACGTGTATTTTCTTGTGAGAAATTTATAATATATTTAATATTATAAAAATACAGATTGTAGCATTAATTTGTTACTTCCTCTCCTGATACGTAAGTATAAAATATGAGTACATTCAAGAGCCACAGGAAGGTTAGATTTAAACGCTAAGTGGTTTTAAACGCTAAAGCACACTTTAGCGTTTAAAACTAAATATCTGGTACAATAAATTATACAAAATAAGGAAAAAAAAATTGAAATAAATTCTGAATTATATTTGCTACCGTTGTAAATTTAACCACTCCGAATCAACAATTTAGATGGACTTTATACATTTCTAATATATGGAGGAAAGAAAAAAAGCAATCAATACAAGATTTAAGGCCTTTTAATGGTAAATCGCTCAAATAAAAATTAATGCACAAAGGATTTGAACTACAGAAATTAACCGGTGAAAGCGTACTGCTGACAAAGTCAAAAGTCTGTATAACTTCATTTACCCAAGAGGTGAATGTGATAAGTACTTTAAGTGAATAATTTTATTTTCCTAAAATTTTCTTTCATAATATAATCTAAAGAGGAAAAAAAATAGTTATATAATAACTCTCAATGGTTTAAATATACTGAAAATTTACGGAAACATACAAAGCCTACAACTTACATGTTTTTAACTTTTGAAAATTCATAAATAAGATTTTTTAATTATGCATTTTATGCTAAATTATATTTATCGCTGTTATACTTTTGTTAATAGAATGCGCAAATGTAAACCCAAACGTTCTACATAAAAATTATAAAGCGAAAGATAAGTGGTGTGTATAAAACACTTACCTATACAAAAATATAAATAAAAAAAATAATAATAATACACTTACAAACATCAAATACAAACTCTGAAAATATTTTCTCACATACATAAACTCTATAATGAGTAGTGCAAATGTTATTAATACGTATGCTGCACCTTATTTAAGGCCATTTCTTTTGTTTGTATATAATACAAATTTTCATAACTGTTAAGAGAATAATATAAACCGTTCAATGAATTTAATTTTTTAAGCACGCGGATTATTTTTTTGTATAATTAATTTTTAAGTACATTTAACAACAAGAACGTGAAATTCATTGAAATAAAGTTTCGTTAAAATACATAAAAAAGATTTTAATTACATTAAAAACTTTGAAATGTTACACTAATTAAAAAAGATTTTTTATAAAAATTTAAGCATATATTGTTAAAAAAATACCTTTTACTGTTGAGTATATTTGAATACTTTATGAAATGTACAAAATTCTGTAACTATTTTAAAATTATTAAATATCTGTTATAAAGGGGAAACCTAAAAGGAATGGTAGATGCTATCATTCATCCGCTAAATAAGGAAGGAGATAATTCGCGGTAATTCTCTTTTACTTGTTCCGTATAACATATTATACGGATTCAAATAAAATACTACCTAAAATAGAAAATCATCTGGGAGAATATCAAAGCAGATTTCACAGGAATGAGGTGGACGGAACAAATTTTTATTTTTAAACAAATGACAATAAATTTCACAAAAAATATTAAAAAAATATTTTTGATGATTTTGAAAAACCGTACAATTCGTTACATTATGAATCTTTTAAAAAAGTCCTTGAAGAGTTTAAAATTGACAATAAAACAATAAATAAATATAATTAATTAACCCTGACAGTAACGTTTTCAAAACTCAAACTTCAATGCGAATTATTAGATCCATTTTAAATAAAAACCGGTGAAAGGCAAGGCGATGGATTTTTTCCAACGCTATTCAACCGAACCGTCAAAAAGGTAATACGAAATTAAAGGTAACGAGGAAAACCTAAAAATTTCAAAAACGGTAAAACTAGGGATGACATGAAATGGATTTTGAATTATTTTTGCTTTTGCAGATAATTTATTAATTTAAACAAATATATAAGAAGAACAAAACTAAATATCTATCTTAGAAAAATACGCAAATAAATAGGTTTACAAATTTCAAACGAAAAACAAAACGGCTTTCTAACAGTTCAATTAAAAACAAAGAAATGAACGTAATAGAAAATAAAACAATCAGAAGGAAAATAAATAAAAATATTTAGGACAATAATAACCCCAACCCACAACAGGATTAGAAAACGAGCGAATAAAAGCGAGAGAACAGAAAATGGAAGTAGTCTATCATTTAATTATATCCTGCACAATAAAATATTAATATCAAGAAAAGCCAAATTAAGATACTATAAAACAGTAATCCTTCTAGAAGCCTTCTACGGTTAAAAAACAGTACACTCTCTAGCTGAAAGTAGTGTTTGATCTGCCTGAAAGAAAAATATAATGATGGATGTACCAACTAAGAAAAGTTAAAGAATGAGATCAAGAAATAGAAAATATTGAAACAACAATGAAGAAAATAATGATAAAATTCTATGAGCATCTATAAAATAGAATAAACAATAACAGATTGACAGAAACATTTTTTATTTTATTAATGTAAAAAATATAAAACAAATTGGTACAAAGAGATCGAAAAAGACCTCGAGGAACTAAAGATAAACAAAATATGTTAAAATATGAGATACGTTTACGAAATATGTTGATAAATCATAGAAAATAAATCCTTATAGAAATTTCTAGTGGAGCGAAAAAATAAGAAAAAACAAATAGAGATAATGAGGAAGTTTTACGCAAATTATAAAAACATAGTCCAAAAAAAAAAAAAATAAGGGAAATCGTTTGAAAAGATAACTTTTTATAAAGTAGCATATAAAACACGTACTATTCACTATATTTTGAACTTTAAATAACAAAAAAATAACAGTATATTCTATTAAATATCCCAAATCTCTTATTTTTAATGCAAAATTTGTAATTATTTTTGGAATACAAGATTACTTTTAAAAACCGTTACCGAAATTTTATTTAAAACCTATACCAAGATGATAATTTCGTGATTGCACAATCATCTTCAGTAATCATTATCGAAAGATTTGATGTAAAAAACTGTTTAAACAAAAAGAAGTTTATTTAAACAATAATAAAAAAAACAATTAAACAATTACCGAATAAATAGTTCTAATAAACACTATAAAGCAATAAAAAATTAACATAAATTTTATAATAAAAATAAAAAAACAGACAACGGTTGTTGTTTTAGGCAATTCCAGTAGTTGTACTAGATAACTTTAGCTGTTTGTATTTTTCACCCTGTCTTATTTTAATCTAATACTTAATTAATAATACTTATTTTGTAATCTTTTGTAAGTAAAATTTATTAAATTTAAAAAAATATTTTTCTCTTATTTCTACATTCCCGGCTATAGCGATATAGCAGCTATAGTTACAACGAGAAAATATTATAAGGAAAGAAAGTAAACTGTTTTAAAATGCAATCCCAGCAAAATACTCTTTAGAAAAGTAAATATAATAATTTCGAATGAAGACGTTGGCTATTTTTGTTATTTTAATAATCAGCTGATACAATCTCTTTTTCTTTTTTTGTGAACAGTTATTTTTGGTTTTTTTTTATAAAGAAGTAATGGTTTTTAACAGGGAACAAAGGATTTTTATTGTGGAAAATTATTTAAATTTTTTGTTTTATGCCCAGTAGCTTTTCAATTACAGTTCATGGGTAAGAATGTACCAAATAAAACTTCATTGTTTGATAAAGAAACATAAGAGGGACTGGTTCTGTAAGCAATCAAACATAGCCGGAAACATTTAGCACTTAATGAGGAAGCAGATGTTAGAGTAAGCTTTAGAAATTCACCTAACAAATCATTACGAAAACTTGCGCAACAAAAAGGAATATCTCTATAGTGCCTTTAAAGCTACCCGGTCACATAACTTACACCATCTTATAGAACTGTTTCTATAGTCACTGCAGGTGTACTGGCGGGGGTTCCACCCATTCACCTCCAGGCCCGGAGAAGAAAGCGAGTCTACAAAGTCATGAACAAGGATGATGCTACCAGATTGTTACATCAAGAATGGCAGGAAGAGTGGCACACGACCCGTACAAGTTCTTGGACGCGAAGGTTAATCCCCAGATTAAGACCATGGCTAGAGAGGAAACATGGAAAGGTGGGAAACATCTCTCAGTTCCTCTCCGAGCATGGGGAATTCGGTGACTACCTGAATAGGTTTAGAAAGAGAGAATTCGCTGTGTGTATTGAGGAAATGAAGACTCCCCATAACACAGGATATTTGAATGTGTCAATGGTAAGAACACAGAGAAAGAGAACTTGAATCTTGGATGTCACTCCAGATACAACAGTAGCACTTATGCTTAAAGGTCAACAAGAATGGAGGATAGTTGAGAACCTAGTCACCGAGATCTTAAAAAATTAGAGACAGATTGTAAGTAATGGATCAGAGACTTTAATGTCGAGATAGAATAAAAAAAAAGACCGAGACCCGGTCGCTGGGTGAGGCCCAGGAACGACATAGTCAGGCCCGATTCCTTCCGTCTAGAAGTTTGAGGTAGGCACAGAGGTAAATAACATAAAGTGTACAGACATAAAATCCCGGCCGCTGTGGAGGGACCCGGGAACGACATAGTCGGGCCCGCTTCACCCATCTCTGGTGGTTTGAGGCAAGCAAATCGAAGAATAAAACGATCCAGACCGACGAGCCGACCTGCCGTGCCGGACATGTTGCCGGCGGTAGACGGGAAGACTTATTTGAGTTAAAGGACACTCTTCTGTATTGAGCTAAACTTGATTGCAGATCCAGTCCAGGAGAGCACAGGAAAAATTTACTTAACTAAAGCCATGTCGAATTCATGTATCACATGAATTGCACCACGTTGGTATGCTGCTAGGCTACACTACAGTCAATTGTTTAATTTCTTTGTTTGAGAGAGCACTGAAATGTTGGATAATGTATTTTTTACAGATGAGGCTTGGTTTCATTTGAGTGGCTACGTTAAGAATCGGAATGATTGCTACTGGAGCTCCAACAATCCTCACATCATCCATTCATGACCACTATATCTACAGAAAATTGGTGTGTTGTGTGCAGTTTCCAGGCGAAGAATAATAATAGGTCCCATATTCTTTGAGTACATTCTTAATGCCAATAAATTGCAAATTTAGAATTAAATAAGAGAGATTATGTTTTCAAAACTAGATGGGACATGTCATACGACAAGAGCAACAATAGATCCATAAATTCTTTTGGACAAAGAGTAACTTGCTTTGCAGGTCAAAGAAAACGAAAGATCAGATGATATAGCAGGGCTATGTCATCTGATCTTTCTCCTGCAGAATTTTTACTCTGGCGATATCTGAAAGGTTGTATATTCAATAATAACCAACATGCCATTGGAGAACTTAAGGAATTATGAGAAATTGGAATAGGTACACTTCGAAAGGTTGCATGGAATATGAAAAAGAGCTTACATTGATGAAAATGGTGGACACTTCCACAACATTTGTTATAAAAAAATTTGATCTCAATATTGTTTTGCACAAATAATTGTATTATTTATAATTAATCACATTAAATATAGCACATTATTTTTGTTTAAACTTAGTTCTTCTTAAAACGAACTAAGTATACAGATCGGTAAAAAAAATTGGTCTTTTTGTATCTCTGTGCCTTAAGTAGACATTTAAATATCTTTAACAAAAAGAATAGATTTAAATAAATTGTAAATAACATTTGAAAAAATAGGTTTTATTCCAATGCGTCCAAGTTCAAAAAATACGTTTCTTCAAATCGTTTATACGATTGTTTGTACGCTGTTTGTATAGTAGCCTATATTTGCTCTTATAACTGTGGACAATTGTGAGCAATTTTCTTTAAAATTGGAAGAC
Source organism: Lycorma delicatula (assembly GCF_047948215.1). Lineage (NCBI taxonomy): Eukaryota > Metazoa > Arthropoda > Insecta > Hemiptera > Fulgoridae > Lycorma > Lycorma delicatula. The sequence goes on along the minus strand of NC_134459.1, from coordinate 164,015,620 downwards.
AGGTGAAAAAATTTCTGAGGGAAAAAATGCATTAAATTTTTGCAAAAATTGTAAAATGGGGTGGCGGTGTTTTGGCTGAAATAAGATTTTGAAATCTTTACTGGAACAATTCTGCAAAAAAACATTTAAAAGTTTAAGTTTTTTTTTAAGATCACAAATTACCAAAAAACTATTTAATAATCATCTCCTTCCCAAAAGATTACTTATATATTTATCGTTTTTTAACTCTATATCTTTCTTCAGAAAAGAAGTTAATTGGAGGTTTTGTATCTATATTTTCTTCATCATTAATAAATTCAAATCACTATAGAAAGTTTTAGTCCATCTATAGTAACAGATATACTTAATTTACAAAAAAAAATAATATATTTTAAAAGTGATCCATTGCATTTAAAATGTAATAATCTTAATTGTTTGATAGCCCTTAGTTTTTAGTATTTCTTGAAAAAAAGATTTGCCAAATATTTTCACCACTTCCTAGAAAATTACAATTTTGTTTATTTAGAATTAAGAGTGTATTTTTTGTATTTTTTTAACAATTTCACGGAGTCCTATTTCAGATTTATTATCACCACTTAGGGACTTTTTTTTTGTCTTCAGTCATTTGACTGGTTTGATGCAGCTCTCCAAGATTCCCTATCTAGTGCTAGTCGTTTCATTTCAGTATACCCTCTACATCCTGCATCCCTAACAATTTGTTTTACATATTCCAAACGTGGCCTGCCTCCACAATTTTTCCCTTCTACCTGTCCTTCCAATATTAAAGCGACTATTCCAGGATGCCTTAGTATGTGGCCTATAAGTCTGTCTCTTCTTTTAACTATATTTTTCTAAATGCTTCTTTCTTCATCTATTTGCCGCAATACCTCTTCATTTGTCACTTTATCCACCCATCTGATTTTTAACATTCTCCTATAGCACCGCATTTCAAAAGCTTCTAATCTTTTCTTCTCAGATACTCCTGTTGTCCAAGTTTCACTTCCATATAAAGCGACACTCCAAACATACACTTTCAAAAATCTTTTCCTGACATTTAAATTAATTTTTGATGTAAAAAAATTATATTTCTTACTGAAGGATCGTTTAGCTTGTGCTATTCGGCATTTTATATCGCTCCTGCTTCGTCAATCTTTAGTAATTCTACCTCCCAAATAACAAAATTCTTCTACCTCCATAATCTTTTCTCCTCCTATGTTCACATTCAGTGGTCCATCTTTGTTATTTCTACTAAATATCATTACTTTTGTTTTGTTCTTGTTTATTTTTATGCGATAGTTCTTGCGTAGGACTTCATCTATGCCGTTCATTGTTTCTTCTAAATCCTTTTTACTCTCGGCTAGAATTACTATATCATCAGCAAATCGTAGCATCTTTATCTTTTCACCTTCTACTGTTACTCCGAATCTAAATTGTTCTTTAACATCATTAACTGCTAGTTCCATGTAAAGATTAAAAAGTAACGGAGATAGGGAACATCCTTGTCGGACTTCCTTTCTTATTACGGCTTCTTTCTTATGTTCTTCAATTGTTACTGTTGCTGTTTGGTTCCTGTATATGTTAGCAATTGTTCTTCTATCTTTGTATTTGAACCCTAATTTTTTTAAAATGCTGAACATTTTATTCCAGTCTATGTTATCTAATGCCTTTTCTAGGTCTATAAACGCCAGGTATGTTGGTTTGTTTTTCTTTAATCTTCCTTCTACTATTAATCTGAGGCCTAAAATTGCTTCCCTTGTCCCTGTACTTTTCCTGAAATCAAATTGGTCTTCTCCTAACACTTCCTCTACTCTCCTCTCGATTCTTCTGTATAGAATTCTAGTTAAGATTTTTGATGCACGACTAGTTAAACTAATTGTTCTGTATTCTTCACATTTATCTGCCCCTGCTTTCTTTGGTATCATTACTATAACACTTTTTTTGAAGTCTGACGGAAATTCCCCTTTTTCATAAATATTACACACCAGTTTGTATAATCTATCAATCGCTTCCTCACCTGCACTGCGAAGTAATTTTACAGGTATTCTGTCTATTCCAGGAACCTTTCTGCCATTTAAATCTTTTAATGCTCTCTTAAGTTCAGATCTCAGTATTGTTTCTCCCATTTCATCCTCCTCAACCCTCTTCCTCTTCTATAACACCATTTTCTAATTCATTTCCTCCGTATAACTCTTCAATATATTCCACCCATCTATCGACTTTACCTTTCGTATTATATATTGGTGTACCATCTTTGTTTAACACATTATTAGATTTTAATTTATGTACCCCAAAATTTTCCTTAACTTTCCTGTATGTTCCGTCTATTTTACCAATGTTCATTTCTCTTTCCACTTCTGAACACTTTTCTTTAATCCACTCTTCTTTCGCCAGTTTGCACTTCCTGTTTATAGCATTTCTTAATTACCGATAGTTCCTTTTACTTTCTTCATCACTATCATTCTTATATTTTCTACGTTCATCCATCAGCTGCAATATATCGTCTGAAACCCAAGGTTTTCTACCGGTTCTCTTTATTCTGCCTAAGTTTGCTTCTGCTGATTTAAGAATTTCCTTTTTAACATTCTCCCATTCTTCTTCTACATTTACTACCTTATCTTTTTTACTCAGACCTCTTGCGATGTCCTCCTCAAAAATCTGCTTTACCTCCTCTTCCTCAAGCTTCTCTAAAATCCACCGATTAATCTGACCAATCTAACCATGATATAATCTATCTGATACCTTGCAGTACCGCCTGGCTTTTTCCAAGTGTATATTCTTCTCTTATGATTTTTAAATTGGGTGTTGGCAATTACTAAATTATACTTCGTGCAAAACGCTATAAGTCAGTCCCCTCTTTCATTCCTTTTGCCCAGACCGTATTCACCCACTATATTTCCTTCCTTGCCTTTTCCAATGCTTGCATTCCAATCTCCAACTATTATTAAATTTTCATCTCCTTTTACGTGTTTAATTGCTTCATCAATCTCTTTGTATACACACTCTACCTCATCATCATCATGAGCGCTTGCAGGCATGCAGACGTTAACAACCGTTGTCGGTTTAGGTTTTGATTTTATCCTTATTACTTAGGGACTATTTTTTTAAAAATTAATTTTACCCGAATGTTTCCCTTGAGTATGAGAGCTAAAAACAAAAAATCCACATTTTTTTTTAATTCACTCAAAATCAATTTTAGTGGTTGGGAATTCATTGCCGGCGTTTCAGTGACTTTTTTAAGAAACGTACGGGATTAATTTCGGTCAGATGGTGTTAGTGGGGAGTGAAAATGAACTTAATTTACGTTTTGAAATATGTGGAGTACGAAAATACCCCATTCACTTAAAGTGTGGTTCCCTTACATTTAAGACGTTTAATTTTTATAATTTTCTTCTTAAAATAAATTAAATTAACGTTACGAGAAAATACGAGATATATCTCTAAAGTAAAGACCGCTGGAAAATTTCTCTCCTTAAGGTTGGCAAACCTGTATCGTTTATGGCCACGCTAGTAAAGTACACACTGTATTGTTGTCGCGTTGTAGTAGCTTTGATTAAGTGTGAGTTATTACATTATATAAAATGAATAGGAAAATCGATGTTGCCGCCGACTGTGAAATTTGTAGGTGGTCATACATTTTTTAAACCATCAAAACCTTAAGCCGGCTGAAATTAATAGACTTGGTAGCTGTGTTCGGTGATAATTTAATGAATGAAAGAAGCGTCTGAAAATGGTGTGAAAGGTTTAGAAATAGCATAATTAATGTGCATGATGAAGAACAATCGAGGAGGCTCTCGATAATCACCGAGGGCTTGTTGGAACGCGTCGATAATGACATCAGCAAAGATTTCCTCAACGATTTCCGACCTGGCCGTTCTTTTTCCTGATGTTTCGAAAGCTGATATCGGTTAAATTGTTTAAGAACATTTAGGGTTCAGAACGGTTTGTGGACATCGGGTGCCGGACGTCTTAACGGAACGTCACAAAAAATCCGAATGGGATCTGCTTTGGAATTTTTGATGTGCTACACAGAAAAAAGTGATTGTTTCCTTCATTCATTTGTTTCCTTCATTCAAGGAAACAATCACTTTTTTCTGTGTAGCACATAAAAAATTCCAAAGCAGATCCCATTCGGATTTTTTGTGACTTTCCGTTAAGACGTCCGGCGATGAAACATGGATTTCGTATTACACGCCAGAGAGAAAACGACAATCAAGTGAATGGCGTCATCCTCAATCACCAACCAGACCGACAAAGATCAAGCAACAGCCATTTGGACGCAAACTGATGGCCACATTTTTTTGGGATCGGTTTGGCATATTGCTAATTGATTTCACGGCCGGTGGAACGACTTTAATGCAGAAGCCTATTTCGAAACTCTACATAAGTTACGGCTCACCATTCAAAATCGGCGACGTGGGCGACTGACCGACGGCGTCGTCCTGCTGCACAATAATGCACGTCCACATGTTGCGGGTCCGCACGTGATTTACTGAGAACATTTGGATGGAAAATTTACCATCAGCACCATACAGTCTGGACTTAGCTTCTTTTGATTACCATTTTTTTTGGGAAGTTGAAAGAATTTTTGAGCGGTAAGCAATTTGCGAGTGACGATGAACTTATTAGTGCTGTTGTTAACTGTGCTGTGGCTAAATGAACTGACAGCAGAAGAATACGATGAGGGAATATTGAAGCTGGTGTAATGCTACGATAAATGTCTTAATTCATGTGACGGTTATATAAAGAAGAAGTATAAGTTATGTAGTTTAGAGAAATAAAAAATATTTATAAATTTTTCAGAATAAATTTTTTTATAATGAACCAGTCTTTACTTTAGAGATAACCTCTCGTAAAATACTCAAAAGATTTTTCATAAAAAAGATCTTTAAGTAGTTTTTTAGGGATAAATGAAATGAAAAATAATTCAAATCAAAGCTGTAACAACATAATTAACTTTAAACTTTTGTGATAAATTTCCTTATATAGCTTCTATTTGATAAAATCTTTCTTTCCATATACAAATAATATATGAAAACAAGACAAGATGAAACAATTTTGTTTAATAAACTTCAACACTGAAGTGCCTTGGTTCCTTTTATAACGAATACTTATTATAATAAAATATATAAAAGATTAATTGCCTTAGTACGATACCTTATAATCCGATACTAAAGTCTCTAAGTACTGTTTCTTACAAATTGGTTCAAAATAGGTCATAATTTTATTTTAACCGCTTTTTTTTTTGTCTTCAGTCATTTGACTGGTTTGATGCAGCTCTCCAAGATTCCCTATCTAGTGCTAGTCGTTTCATTTCAGTATACCCTCTACATCCTACATCCCTAACAATTTGTTTTACATATTCCAAACGTGGCCTGCCTACACAATTTTTCCCTTCTACCTGTCCTTCCAAAATTAAAGCGACTATTCCAGGATGCCTTAGTATGTGGCCTATAAGTCTGTCTCTTCTTTTAACTATATTTTTCCAAATGCTTCTTTCTTCATCTATTTGCCGCAATACCTCCTCATTTGTCACTTTATCCACCCATCTGATTTTTAACATTCTCCTATAGCACCAAATTTCAAAAGCTTCTAACCTTTTCTTCTCAGATACTCCGATTGTCCAAGTTTCACTTCCATATAAAGCGACACTCCAAACATACACTTTCAAAAATCTTTTCCTGACATTTAAATTAATTTTTGATGTAAAGAACTTATATTTCTTACTGAAGGCTCGTTTAGCTTGTGCTATTCGGCATTTTATATCGCTCCTGCTTCGTCCATCTTTAGTAATTCTACTTCCCAAATAACAAAATTCTTCTACCTCCATAATCTTTTCTCCTCCTATTTTCACATTCAGTGGTCCATCTTTGTTATTTCTACTACATTTCATTACTTTTGTTTTGTTCTTGTTTATTTTCATGCGATAGTTCTTGCGTAGGACTTCATCTATGCCGTTCATTGTTTCTTCTAAATCCTTTTTATTCTCGGCTAGAATTACTATATCATCAGCAAATCGTAGCATCTTTATCTTTTCACCTTGTACTGTTACTCCGAATCTAAATTGTTCTTTAACATCATTAACTGCTAGTTCCATGTAAAGATTAAAAAGTAACGGAGATAGAGAACATCCTTGTCGGACTCCCTTTCTTATTATGGCTTCTTTCTTATGTTCTTCAATTGCTACTGTTGCTGTTTGGTTCCTGTACATGTTAGCAATTGTTCTTCTATCTCTGTATTTCAACCCTAATTTTTTTAAAATGCTGAACATTTTATTCCAGTCTACGTTATCGAATGCCTTTTCTAGGTCTATAAACGCCAAGTATGTTGGTTTGTTTTTCTTTAATCTTCCTTCTACTATTAATCTGAGGCCTAAAATTGCTTCCCTTGTCCCTATACTTTTCCTGAAACCAAATTGGTCTTCTCCTAACACTTCCTCCACTCTCCTCTCAATTCTTCTGTATAGAATTCTAGTTAAGATTTTTGATGCATGACTAGTTAAACTAATTGTTCTGTATTCTTCACATTTATCTGCCCCTGATTTCTTTGGTATCATTACTATAACACTTTTTTTGAAGTCTGACGGAAATTCCCCTTTTTCATAAATATTACACACCAGTTTGTATAATCTATCAATCGCCTCCTCCCCTGCACTGCGCAGTAATTCTACAGGTATTCCGTCTATTCCAGGAGCCTTTCTGCCATTTAAATCTTTTAATGCTCTCTTAAATTCAGATCTCAGTATTGTTTTTCCCATTTCATCCTCCTAAACTTCCTCTTCTTCTATAACACCATTTTGTAATTCATTTCCTCCGTATAACTCTTCAATATATTCCACCCATCTATCGACTTTACCTTTCGTATTATATATAGGTGTACCATCTTTGTTTAACACATTATTAGATTTTAATTTATGTACCCCAAAATTTTCCTTTAACCGCTAAGCAGCAATAATATGGTGACAACTCATTAAGTCATTTCATTCTGTTTATTAAATTTCGTTACCGATTATATACGAGTATTATAGGACGTAACATAAATAGAACAGAACTTGTATAATATTTCGAAAATAATAATAAAGTTAATTTTTTTTATTATTTTGAAGTTATTTGTTTTTCTAATTTAAATAAAATCTTACACATATAATGATTGTATATATCATGTTCATGTAAAACAAATTGTTAGGGATGTAGGATGTAGAGGGTATACTGAATTGAAACGACTAGCACTAGATAGGGAATCTTGGAGAGCTGCATCAAACCAGTCAAATGACTGAAGACAAAAAAAAAATAAATAAAATTTAAGCGATTTTTTTTTTTTTTTAATGGAACGTTTGTACAACGTTAACCTAATGAAAATAATGTATTATATTTTACGATTACAAAAAATAACTTAAGAATAAAGGCAACTTAAAAAATCTTCAACAAAAATAAAAAATATTTTTTAAATTCTTTAAATTTTGGCTTTCAAAGATAGTGTCAATAAACATCTTCCAACAATTTGTATAGCCATAACTTGACGCCAACTTCTAAAAGGCAAAACTTAAAGAAAAATTAAAAAAGTATAACTTTTTTACGTATATTTTATTTCACATTCTTCTTATATGTATTTAAAATTAAAATTGACCTTTAAAAACACTACCCATATTCCAAATAAATTTGATGTGGACACCACATGACTTCCTTGTACGTAAAATATACGTTTTTTTTAATGAAAAATACATTAAATATAAAAGACAAAAAAAAAAATATCATGTTAATGCAAAATGGATCTTTACTACGGTTAAGTTCTATATCCATTAATAAACAGACGGCAATTTCTATTTCTTACTGAACGCTTTATTTGGCATCGCTATCTTTTTTATTTCCCTTACGCTTTTCCAGTCCTCTGTCAACATAATCCCCAAATATCTGAAATTAATTTCGGTTTACTATTCTTCCTTCAATTAAATACTCTTTGTTTTTTACTTCAATTACTTTAATTTTGCCTATATTTATTTTCATTCTATTCTCTTCCATTCTTTTCTCTGGCTATTAAAAGTGCGTTTTTTAGAATAGCCGTAACATCAGTAACTTATTTTTTATCCTCCTATACTTATTCTTCCTTCTTTTTTTAAACACATTCCTTATCATATCTTCAAGTATTATTCAGCGCAGGGGAGTATCCTTGCGACTGTAATGAGCCTCCATATCTTCAATCAGTAAACTGTGTAGGTGAAAGGCAGAATCCTTACACCTCGACCTAGACCCACTAAGTTATATTCTTAGTATTTTCCTCCAGTAGTAATTTACCATCTTTATCCTTAATTTCTTTTAGTTTACTATTCCCTTTCTATTTACCCCGTGTAATGGTCTTCACTTTCCTACACGTATTATCGTACCGCCCTTTCTTTTGTAGATTTTCATTATCATATAGATTTGCATTCTTCCTTCAATCATGTTTCCCCAACTTTTTATGTTTCCTTTCATAACTTAATTGTTTAATTTGCATTACATCTCTCTTTCATTTTCTCCTGTCTTATTCTTACATCTCCTTCATCAGTTTGCGCATACCTCCTTCTTCTGTAGTTTATATATGCGTGGACATTACTACGTAGTTTGTTTACATTAAAAAACACTATAATATCGATTATTTATCACAACTTTTGAAATTATGGTGCACAATTCTTATTTATTTCTAATTTTTCGGTTGGGAATAGGAGTCAGTCTGATAAGAAGTTATTTTTGTGGAGCTATTACAATCTCTGTTTATTCGCTTAATAATTATTATTTAATACAAATAAGAAACATGAAAATGTAAAGCGGTATTCTATTCTTGTTTTTGAACACAAAGGAACACGATGTATGTCTTTTTCAATCGATTTTCCTGTATTTTGGCCTTGCAATTCAAGTTTATTTCATAATTCTATATCTGCTATACTTCAACTCTGTTTTTATAAATGAAATATTAAAAATATATTAGTTTTTCTTTCCAGAGAAGAAATATAGCTTCAAGTTGGATTTATTTACGGTTTATTTTTTGTTTTTTTGGGTTTGGAGTTTATTTTATTAACGTGCTGTATCATCAAGTCAGAAATGCACAAAAAACACTGTTTCATAAATTATGTTCATTAGCAGCAATTGCAAGCATGCCGCAAGTAAGATGAATATGCTTGTTGGCAATTGGCTTTAGAGATTTCCCTTATAATATTTTAGTACGATTTATTTATTCCTGGATGCTTGAATTAACACCCGTGAAATAGTATCATGAAGAGTTTACAATATATCTATTTATACTAGTTTAGATGTGGGAAAACTACAACGTGATTCTGTCCATTTTTCAGGAAATCCTGTAAAGTCGAGAAAATGAAAAGCATCTTCTCAAAACTAAAGGTGAATTCTGGAAAGATATTCAAAATCTAAGTAATAAAACTGTGAAGTGTTTTCGTTTGTCAACGATTGACGAGAAAAACCAAACAAGTATATGAAATTTTACCTATTTTGAAGTATACGAATATTATTAAACCTGAATCAGTTGTTTATTACTCTATTTAAATATCATAATTTATAGAAAATTTTAAATGAAGTTGATAAAGATTAGTAACACGGTTTACCCTTAACGGAGCAATATCTTAATAATTTTAAAATATATATTTTAAAATAAAATATAAAATATATTAATATATATTATATTTTAAATCAAACATTAATTCACTACTTTTTGAAAAGCTTTTAGTTGCTTGAAATGCATTACGTAAAAGCCACTTCTTTGTGTTCGTTGAACCATTTTTAAAATCTTTTTATTGAAAGAAAAAACTAAATATTACAATATGATATAATTATATTGTAATAAGAGAACCAGAATTTCTCCTCAATTTCCTTAGTTAAATTTTATCTGAAACGATCTTAATATTTAAAAAATAAAATATGAGAAGTCGTTTTAACAACAAGAATTACTCTAATTATTATTTTCTTTCCTCAAAGAAATGAAAAGTAACTTCCTAATAAATGAAATAATACAATGTTTTTGAGTTGGAAATCCAATCTAAATATTAATTAAGAGAGCGTAAGATTGTTGTGTTTCCTGAAATGTAAGGAGGTGTAAGTCAGTAATTACGGCGCCGTTTGCCCAGTGTTTTCGAGAGAGTAGAAGCAGTTGAAACAATAGCGGACCAGTACACAAGAGGAAGGGTTGTGAGCGCGCCAATTCTCTAATAAGGCGGGATAGTGGAAGTAGGCGCCCCTGGTGATCTTTGTTGCAAGTAAACGCGGTAGCTCTTCAAGTCTTGCTCTACCTCATCCGTTACAACCTCTTCACAACGTTATATACAATACACTCGTACTTTCTACTTGATGTTGTTTACACACACTAATGAAACGTTACTTATTAAAAAAAAAAAAAAAAAAAAAAAAAAAAAAAAACAATGTTCCATCTAAAAAAACATGTTTTAATTTATTCCTTTTTAATAACAACCACATTTATTATTAGATTACGTAACTTAAAACGTAAAAACAAAAATTAAGTTTAGTATTACAAGGTTTGTTTTTCTGCAATATCTTTAGGTAATTTTACTTTCATTACTACATTTTTCTGAAGTCATCATTGATTTTTTCATTTTCTTTTAAAGAAAAAAAAAATTTATTCTATCAAGATTATTTTTCTGGAGCTCAATGCACATAAAAAAACTTAATTCAGATTAAAGTTAATTCAGATTTTTTTGGTTTAATTATTTAAACTATCAAATTTTAAAAAAGATCGCATCTGGTCGCATAATTAATAAGAAAAAGATTATTAAAGAAAAACAAAATTTTTCCATATTATAATATTTATATATTATTATGAAAGATCCATCAAACGAGAAAAAAAAATTATCTAATATTAAATTATCGAATACATTTTCAAGTTTATTTAATTTAACTACACCTGAGGGGGAAGGGGCGTAGGATAGTCCCCTGTGGAGCCGTCATGCGTCTGCAATTCTGCGAATGGGCGACAGTGATGAAGCACGGAAACTCCCCCTGGAACCCTGGGCCCTAAAAGCACCTTCTGGGGCCGCGCAATGTTTAACTGTAGGACCGGCCCCGGAGGGGGAGAAACGGTGGGATAGGAATTTTAGTCGGTAGAGTGCGGGTGCATATAGGCTCTTAATAATATCTAGCCGAACTCACCCCCCCCAAAAGAGGGGGGGGGGTGCGTAAATGGCATTTTTCAAACTCATCTATTAAAAAAGAACTACAACTTATCATAATCTTTATGATTACCAAAACGCATTTCTACATAAAAAGCTTCAAAAGAGCATAAAGAAAGGCTGATTTTAGAATTTTAAAACCGAACTTTCTGAACTAGCAATTGATATATTTCAGGCATAACCTTAAAAGAAATTTATCGTTTATTAATTTTTATAAAATCGACATCGGTTTTGGTTGTATTATTTAGTTTTATTTTGTGTTTTTTTTTCTGCTTTAGTGTTTTTCCGCGTTTTTGTCGCATATGAACTCACTGTACCATTCGGGTAGCTAGGTGATTCAGTTCCTTCGACGACTATAGTTTTCAGTCTTAATAGCAACACCGATGGTAATGTCGCTTGTGGCATTCGCATCAGTGGAATCCTACGACAAGGCGACTGAGAAATTTCATTTGCCGAGGTTTAAAAGATGAACTTCGGTAAAGGCAATCAGGGCTAGGTACGGAGAAGATTGGTTGGAGGGTGTCTTCATCTAGCGGATATGGATTACACTTTTACAGATTTTAAGTTAGATTAAAAAATAAAATTTAATTCAGATTTAAAAGTATATTTACGATTTCTACAAACAAATATATATAATAATATATGTTAAAATAAAAAGATTTATTGATTTAATCAAAATACGAGTATTATTTCAATTAAATTAAAATGCCGGAAAAGTAACATTCCGGCTTTGCTATTACAGAATTTTGTTTCAAATACGCTATAGCTTTTTTAAATAACTACTTAATTATGTAATATTAAGGATATTTGCAAAAAAATATTTAAAATGTTTAATAGAAAAATTTGGATTCGATTTAAGCGACTTGATCAAATGATGTTTTTACGTTAAAAATTATGTAGTATAAGAAGAAAATGAAGAAAACTAATAAAAACGTTTTAGCAAAAACATTTCAGTCCCATTTGATCCCCTAGCTTAACAGTTACCTATATCACTTTAAAAAACGGCTAAAATTTGAAAAAAAAGTAAAATATTAAAAATTACAAAAAAATAAAATATTTTTAAAACTCTTAATTCGAAAAGAGTTAAAAGAGTGGAACCCTCTTAAGAGGATTCCACAGGAACCCTCTTTTTTGAAAAGTCCTATATAATCTATATTAATTCTACACACAGTTGAATATTCAATCATAAACAATAACAAAAAAAAAAAACTCTAGGCAGTTCTGGGCAAGAAGACCAACTTTCCGTTATTTTATTTTGTTTCCTTTGGAAATAGTATCGACTAATTCTAATCTAAAATTTTACAAAAAAAGGAACAAAGAAATAAATAAAAAAACCAGAAATAAGTAAAGAATCAAGAAGTAAATTAAAATAAAATTAAACTATACAACATAAATAATAATAAAAAAAAAAAACATTTTAAATACTGCAACAAGAAAATCAGTAATAAGTTAATAATTCTGACGCCTTGACTATTTCGTAGTCAGAAACGCAATGATTTTTGGAGTACAATGCACAACATACGTTCGATTAACCAGTAGACCTTACACAAAATGTCAACCGAGCAGATCTTAACGAACCACGCTTCTAACCTGTCCCGTTCAAATACTTTAGATCTTAAATTGAGAGTAACTCAAAAACGACTCGACCAATCTTCATCAAATTTCAAAAACACAACTTCAGAAACAGTACCACAACATATATAAATTGCAATAAATTTGATTTTTAGTAGTTTTAGTGATTTTTGAGCGAGAGAATTTTATACATAGACCTATTATTAAATAAACGTAAATTAGAAAACCACAATTTAAGTGGATGGTATTTTTGTACTCCTCATATACTAAAAGTAAAGAAAATTCATTTTCATCCCTCACTCACAACATGCGACCGAAAGTAATATCGTCCTTTAATTCGAAAAAAATCTACACCTTAAGTCGGTCCCATTCACCCACTCACCCCTCTTGTTTCTTGGGGCTTAAAAGTTTATTTATTGAAGTAATGATTTAATTCTAAACATTTTGGCCCAATCTGGTGCAATGATAATGTTGGTTACATTACCAATAAAAATATTATAGATTACTTAAAATATTCATATTTAAGCATAATTTATTAGCTATATACATACAACAAAATATGTTTTCCAAATCGAGATATGAAGCAAAAACTGTTTTTTTTTTTTATCATTAATCCGATTTACTTAAAATTTAAGAATTTTACATAAGTTAATTTCATCAACTAAAGCTCAATTTTTTCGTTCGCTATACAAAAATTCAAAACAGCAAAAACTACACTCATTATTTTTTTTTCCCTAAAATTTGATCATATCGATACCTCACATATATAACTTTTTTGAACGAATTATATGGAGTCAGTCTGGAGTCATTAATCACAAAAGCCAAAACACCTCCGTACATGTACTTACCGAAATTTCTGTAACATTTTTTGTGATTTTGAACTAAGGGGGGGGGGGTCTTTTGAAAAATGTTGCCGTTTGTAAAAACTCACTTAGCTTAAAGTTTGGCCTATAATTTCATTTTCTAGCTATGCTGTTGCAGCAGCAATAGAAATGTAACGGGTAATTAAAAATATATATTATATATAACAAGAACTGATTGTTAAATCAGTGTCATTATTTATATTCTTGAAATATATGTTTAGAAAATTAAATAAATTACGCAAAACGAGTGGTTTCAAGATGCAACAAAAATATTAGCAAAATAATCTTCTAAACATCTACGATTTACACATAGATATAAAGTTTTTCCAAACTTTTTTAACCGTAAAATATCATGAAATCATCAATAAAAATAAATAACAATCAAATGTTTAAATATGCAATAATAAAATGATTAAATTTCCTGTAGCCCGAAATTTAAAAAAAATATATTACACATTGTTTTTTCCCCCTAACGTGTGTTACAATCCTTTCAACTAGTGAACAATAAACATTTCCTATTCATTTTCCAGTGAGATGAGGTTGATATATATGACACGTAAATGAGGTGTAGTCTTGCACAGACTTATTCCAACCATTCCTGAGAAATGTGGTTAATCAAACCCCAACCACCAAAGTACACCGGTATTCATTGTCTAGTATTCATATCCAATTCAATATTATACATACTGTATACCAAAGATTGATTCTTAAACCAGTATCATATGGTTGTTCTTATTCTTGAAACATTTAAGAAAAAATTAATTAGGAAATGAAAGATTCTTGTGTTTATTTTAGTTTTATCACTGAAAATTCATATTTCATACTATAGCTAAAATATAAAACTTTTAAATTTGATAATTTATCCTTGAACAAGCTTCGGTAGAGAAGGGTGTACGGAAAAGGGATACGGTACAACAGACTAAGTTTTCTAAGTTTTTAATATATTATAACATATGCTGTAACAGCTGACGGGTATTAATATAAAAATTTTCGTAAATGATTTTTTTTTAAATTTAATATATACGATGAATAAATATTACCGGTAATTTTAAAGTTAGATTACGATTAATAATTAATATTAATGCGGTAGTAAGACTGTTTGAATAACTAACTTCAAAATTTTGCTTTAGTTTTAAATTTAAATATCATAAGTTTTTCTATAATCTAATAATTATATAATTGTTTAACTAGCGATTTTAGTTCAACATGACTGATTTATAAACAACTAATAAAACTTCCAAACTGACCTCATTTTTAATTTAGAAAATCCTGTTGTTTTAAGCATTTTAATTTAACAGCAATTTCTATATCCTTTAATATGTAATACTACATCCTATGGATTAAATAAATAATATATTACATTGAATATAAATCCTTCTTCTTGTTCGTATCTTTCTATTTTAATGTTTCTTTTCAAATCTTACTTCACTGTTATCTGCTACTATATTTTCTCTTTTAATTTTAAATATTTTAAATCATAAATCAAATTTAAAAGAATCTTCTTTTGGTTTTTTACCGTTTACTCTGTAACGCAGTATGAACTCTCTTTTAAAAGTACAGATAATTTATTAGTTTATATACTTGTATATAAAAATATATATACATATATTTATTCTACTTAAAAGCAGGGCACTTAATCTAATTACAGTAAACATAATATTAAAAAAAGTAAGCCTTTTTATTTAAAAACTAAACTCTACTCTTATTTTTATACATTAAGAGATAACAATTTTCATGATTAATGAACATTAGAATTATTTAAGGAAAATAGAATTAAACATGTTTTTTTTTTCATTTTTTTCAAAATCGTAGTTTATATATAAAACATTTCGTTATAATTTAAAAAAAAAAAACACATACAGAGTGTTTCATTCCTAATATACGAATTATTCCATTTCATCAATTTTCATGTTATACGAACCTTACAAAAATGTATTTGTTTTTCATTGTTATGTGTATTAGCTAACAATAATAAAATAGTTAAAAAATTATTATCTTCACAATTCTATAAAGGTAAAAGTAAATGTTTACGGTAGCAAAGAATTTTGATAAGGCATCGACAAGATGCAATAACATCAGCGTTTGCATAATCATATAGAACATTTTTAGACGACTTTCAAATTTATAGTGTTTAAATTAATTTAGTAGAAAAATATAAGCTTAAAAAATATAAATCAAGAAGGAAAAGTGACAAAAAGGTGAAAAAAAAACACAAAAACATAAGATTTAATGAAAAATAAAACGATTCTCATAGAAAAAATATTGGGAATTTAAAAAATGCCTCCATTTCCCTCTAGTAGGAATACACAATTTTGTGGTAAAAACACTGGAAATACATCTAAGAAATAAAAACTCAGGTACTTGAATTTATGAAAATAAAAAATAAAAACATTCGGAGATTTTAATTAAGGGTCCTAACAAATAAATAGAAAAATTCATATCAGGTCAAATGCCGAATACAATAAAAATATTATTTTTCTTATTTTTTTTACAAAAAAATATTTTGTAAATAGAAAAACAAAAATAATTTTAATAATTTAAATTAAAATATTTTTTCTATCATGTGTCAAACATAACAAAAACATATTTAAACGCATAATTGTTACTTAGAATTATTATTATTATATTTCTACTGAAAAAAATCATATCCGCGCAAAAAATCCACTCATATACAGTGTAATCATACTCATTAATATATTCTCTAACTAAAAGAAAATTAAAAAATTTTTTTTTTAGACGGGTCAACAATTACAGTCATTAGTGACTATCTCTATCATGTAGTGTTATATAAAACAACAGAAATCACAAACAACAAAACTAAACAATAAAGAATAAACATAGATAAGTAACAACAACAAAAACAAACTAAAATACATAAATTGGACAAAAATCACTAAATCGTATTCTTCATTCCAATGTAGGAGAAGAACCGCAACAGACGTTTTATACCTTCTACCTGATTTAATAGAAATTTCATATCTGAACCGAGGTCTAAGTTTTGTCGGATGGTTCCAATGATTGAGTAATTAAAGAGTAAATGGTGGACGGACTTTTGACTTTGCAAGTCTTACAGATCTTAAAAGGAGAGCCAAATAGATGAGTGTGGGGGTATTTTAATATATATGTATTTAAATAACAATAATAATTTTCATTAATAATTTCTAAAACATCGTTTATGTATTAACAACTAGTATTCGGTTGATAAAAAAAGAAACTATACTACATGCAAAAAGAAATCAATTTCCAAATCTGTCAACTAAATAAACAATTTTTAACAAAAAAAATTACATCAACTTAAAGATTTGCAGTACTAATGACGGGAGTAGTTCTGTTAAAAAAACCGATCGTAAAAAAAAAACGTTGTTTTTCTTTACAAAGAGCTGTGGGGACGAGAGGTTATTTTTTAACAAATCCATTGATTCAATTCTCAATCATTATAAAAAATAGGATAAGCATTTTTAAGACAAATAAATATTTTAAGGTAAACATTTTAAAGTTCGATGAAATCTCGATCTATTTTTAATAAAACGAAATTTTCAATAATAAATAAGTAATATTCCAACATTCAATCCGTAGTTCAGCATTTAGTTAACAAATAAAACATATAAATTCTCAAAAATATCACTCGGCCACAATGTACTACTGTCACGTTTCACAGTACAAATGAAAAATTATTTTCAAGGTAGAAAATTAATTTAAAAAAAGTGCACCCGATACGAAACATTTTCACAAGGGAGTATATATCCACAGTAAAACGTGATTTTTTTTTTTGATTGATTGTGGTTTTAGATTGTTTTGTTCAATAAGTTAATAATGTACTGGTCTTTGCGAATAATTAAGGTTGATGTTTAGAGGAATATGCATTTTTGAGCAAATGAAGATTGAAATATAACATAAGAACGGGGCTAATAATATAAAATTAGGTTACAACAATTCGATGATTTTGGAGGATATTTTTTGGTATTAGATATGGATGATTTTTTTTTTTTTGCTAGTTAAGATTTAGATTAAATTGGAAACTACATATAAAAATATGATCAACACAAACTTTTCGGTACAGTTTAATAAATTTTAATGATAAAATTACTAATGAAATCTCATTTGAAACTCAAATTTGAATCTAATGAAACTCATTTCAAATGAGAGTTCCAGACGCTTTTAGGAAAGTTATTGGGACTGTTGACCAGATATAGTTAATAAATTTCTTTCCTCTTTTCTCTACGTAATTCGTACCGTGAATTTTAGTGTACGTAATCAAGGAACCAGGCTAAACTTTTCAAATTATGTTAGGATTTTACTTTGGGTGGAATGGTTGATGCAAATTTCTTCTGTAACCTTATTGTACTCAATGCACACAACCTCAGATGTTCCTGGTGATCTGGTCTGTTAGAATATATTCCATATGTTCTATAAGCTTACTTAGATATTTCTAAAGGATGTAGCAGCGGGTAGATAATTTTAAGAGCTGGTTAACAGAGAAAGCTGAAATCATCGCATGTGACCTTCCTTTCTAGTAGGTTTACGCAGTAATTTATTAGGTAGGTCTATTACATTTATTTCTCATTTTATAACATTATAAGATTTTGTCATGCTTTTATGAACGTAGACGAAACAGAACATCATTAAATAAATCATTAGTTAGATAATCTGGGTATTATTTAAGGGTAACTTAGTTAAGTTTATTTAAGTAAGTGCAAGTTAACCCATCGGGTTGTTGTCTAGTGGTAAACGCGTCTTCCCAAATCAGCTGATTTGGAAGTCGAGAGTTACAGCGTTCAAGTCCTAGTAAAGCCAGTTATTTTTACACGGATTTGAATACTAGATCGTGGATACCGGTGTTCTTTGGTGGTTGGGTTTCAATTAACCACACATCTTAGGAACGGTCGAACTGAGAATGTACAAGACTACACTTCATTTACACTCATACATATCATCCTCTGAATTATTATCTGAACGGTAATTACCAGAGGCTAAACAGGAAAAAGAAAAAGTAAGTGCAAGTTGATCTGCAAAAGTTATTCCCGCATATTACAAAATTTGCAGCTGTCAATAATTAATATTTGGGATAATTTAATAAATTAAGTGTTACAGCTACTTTAAAGTTTCATTAAAAAACACTTTTTTTTACAGATGTCCTATTTTTATATCAGTGGAGAAAGTTGCAGATAATGTAATAATAACTTACAACTAACTGATATTCATTGAAAGTTTCCTTTTTTTTATAGGAAAGAGAATATGTACCAATAAAGAATGCTGAGTGTATTTATAATTTTCTTTTGCTTTTCCTTTTCTTTTTCTTTTGGTTTCAATGAAGAGGTATTATGGTAAATGAGTGAGTGAGCAAATGCATGTGTATGTTTGTGTGTTTGTGTGTGTGTGTGTGTGTGTGTGTGCGTGCGTGTGTATGCGCGCGCGTTAGATTTCTTCTACGGTGAACGTACTCCTACTGATTATAGATAGAACGATTTTTGTTAGTTTTTCATTGATAAGATTTTAAATTTTAAAAATAGCTGTTACAGTTTTTTCTTCACCGAGTTGTAGTGGTCAACCACTTCGTTCATACTCCTTTACCGATATCATCATTCTAAATTTCTCGATTAGAGCTCTATCTGCGTGTACTAATTATCCTCACGGAAGACGTATTCAGAAAGTAATTTTCGCTATTATAAAGTTAATACTATTCTGAGGAAACACAGAAAGATACGTTCAATGGTTCAAATGCAACGAACACACAATCAAACACAAATTTTCATGTCAAGCTCACCATCCTAACTGGCTCACGGAATCAAACTGCAAACAACGCAGGGATTAAAAAATTTGGCAGAAAACATTATTCGCAGCACACGGAATAAAATCCTTCAACATATAATTGTGTTTTTATATACTACAGGTACTTTTAGAATATAGTGTATTATTTTAGGAGTTTCAAAATCTTTAAATTAAGAATTTAAATGAGAATTTTTACCTACCAAAAAAAAAAAATAATTAGAAAGCTAAAATTCTCCTGATACAACTTGACATTTAAAAATTTTGATAAAAATAGAATTTTAATATTATATATATACGAATATGTAAACAAACCTGTTCTTGCGGTTTTGTATACTTTCTTTGCCTGTTTAACCACCGGTAACTACCATTTAGATAATACTTAAAAGGATGAATGAGGATGATGTGTAAGTGTAAATAAAGTGTAGTCTAGTACAGTTTCAGTTCGACCATTCCTGAGATGTGTGGTTAATTGAAACCCAACCACCAAAGAACACCGGTATCCACGATCTAGTATTCAAATTCGTGTAAAAATAACTGGCATTACTAGGAACTCTCGACTTCCAAATCAGCCGATTTGGAAGACGCGTTCAACACTAGACCAACCCGGTGGGTTACGGTTCTATTTACTGGTTAGCCGCAACCTAAACCTTTATTGGAAAGGGCCATTACTCATCTATTATTCTTTTTTATTATAATATATTTATTTTCTAAATAACCTTTACAATTATTATTTTGTATTATTAATAATGAATCATATCTTTAATGATCCGAGTAATTATTTCTTCTGTAAAAATGTTATCTAGCTAATTAATTATTATCATAATAGAAAAAAATTTAATAATTAGTTAATTTTTGCGCATATGCTAATTATTTTAAGTGACTTTAACATTATTTTAATATATCCTAGGGCTTTGTCTTCAATTATTTGAATTTTTATAGCTTTTATTAGTGTAAAAAAACACATCCAGAACAATTTAAATTTCGTTTTTTTAATTAACCTAAGAGTAATTACAAATTTAAACTTTTATTGTTGGGAAAGCGTTAAATTTTATCATCAATAAATTGCAATTATCAGTTATTTAAGATATTTGATGAGTAATTTTTATATATGGATGAATTAATGAATGGTTATTCCACAAAATAAATTTAAATTTACTTATTAGTATTCATTCCAAGCGTTACTCTGTTTCTATTTTATATCCTTAATGTTTAACGTTACGGTAGTATCCCACAAAGTTTAGGAAAGCTGAACACTAGTTTTATGTTGTTTAGAAATTTTCTTACTCTGGTCAGAAGTTTAATTTGCACTTTGTATTACAACAATATAGCGACTAGCTGTTGTAGTAATGGACTCTTTCCAAGAAGTAAATACACGCTCGGCAACAAACTCAGCTGCGTTTATTCCTTGTCGACCCCACATCCAGCTTAATTATCTTAGTAAACGGAAGAGACTTTCTCTCTGTTGATCCTTACGGGTAATTGAATTCTGATTAGAAAAATAACTTTATTTACAAATTCGATTTTCACAAGTTTTTCGAGAAAATTTTCATAAATTACTAACAAAAAAAAACACAATTTTCGTTGAACTGGATGTTTAGATACAGATTGATTTATTGTAAAAATTAGTAATAATAAAAATAGAAATATGTCCTTAAATTTAAAATAAGCGTTATCAGTGATAATAGAATAGGTAATGATTTTTAAATGTTTTTTTTTTTTTTTTTTTAATTAAATCGGTGGAAAATCATTAATAACTGTCATTTACATTAACAGAAAAAAGTTTTTTTACATAGTTTACTTTGGGTGAAAAAAAAATGAATTATTCTCTTTGATATTTCAGATTAAATTCGTAAAAATATAATTCATTTCATTTCTCTTTTTCTTTTTATCTTTTTTTTTTTGTTAACTGCTCTAAAGTGTAGATAAATTAATTTCATCCGACCGTCATAATGATGACAAATTTTTTACAATTATTTTTATCATAGTATCATTTAGATATAATAAACTACTACTGCAATAATTTACAAATAATTTCCTTACGAGTTCAGATAACAATCTTACTAACTCAAGAAATAACTCATAAATATATTTTAAATAATTATTTAAATCTACTGCCTATGGGATGTGGAAATTAAAAAATACAATTATTAAAAATACTGTATTACTAGTATAATTACTCTGCTATATTACACACTGCCTTGAATTCACCTTTTTAGATACGTTCAGATGTGTGAATATATATATATATATATAATAATATATATAGTGTCTGTGTGTGTGCGCGCGCAAGAGAGTGAGAGAGATCGAGAGTGATTGAGAGAACAATTATCTCAAAATTACCTTTATGTCGAATTTCTAGAATCAACAATCTACAATCCAGCTATCATTATCGAAATTAAGATCTACCATAAATGGATGGTATACCAGACCCAAAGATGGGTAATCTAGTCATCGTTTAATAGTATCGTAAAACGACGAAATCACGTATCAGAACTTAAGTCATGATTTCTTGTAATCACTATAATACTAATAATTTCATTTTATGTAAGCTGAACATGAAAATTTAATTAATTCACTTAGTATTCACATGTGATCTTGCTGCAATAAATGATCTACTATTATAACTAGGTATGGTTCAGTTTCTTAAATGTTATTTACTCGTAATTTTATTGGTTATTGTAAAATAAAATTGATTTATCGAAATAATTAATTAAAAATAATTATGAGTAATAAAACATTTGGAGATAATTTCTTAACTATTTATATTATATTATTAAGAAGTGTTCAAAATGTATGATTCTATTACGCGAAACAAGAGAAAGCTGGCAAAATTTCCCGGTTACGACGGTCAAATGATAATACCATGATGAGTTTTTTTAGTTTAAATATAATGAGTCTGACTTTTATTTTGAAAGTATTTTCATATTTTTATAAAACAAAAAAGATTTATTAACAAATCATAAAAGTTTTCTGGTAACAAAATTAAAACATTATAATTTTAAATATAAAATTAAAAATACACACTTAAAAATAAAATACGCAGACACAAAAATTATTAATAGAAATATTTATAAGAAAACAAAAAAAAGAATTTATATTTTTTTCCCGGCTGTAAATAATAAACATTATAAGGAGTCAGAGCCAAAAAAAAAGAATATATCATTTTTTAGTGTGGAATAAATTTTAAGAAAAAAATTTCTAAAATATTCATATATAGGTTAATCTAAACAAATTTCCTTAAGTAAAGTATTCTATAAACGTAACACAGTCTTCTTGAATAAAGGCTAAAATACAAAAATAAAATTTTTAAACCACTAATTAACATTTTTTATAGATATTTTATATTTATAGATATAGCTTTGTATATGAAGTATATACACTTTCAGAAAAAAACTGAAAAATATTTAAACCGAAGGATCACAGAGCAAAAGAACAAAACCTATTTTTTTTTAATTTTAAGAGATGGGGTAAATTTACTTAAGTAGCGTTTTTATTATTTATACAGACAATGTAGGTAACAAATTTGCATTAATTAAGTTTTCTGTAAAATGATTCCGAAAAAATCGAAACTGGTCTTTTCATGATATATCCCCACCCGCTTAACGAATTCTGAAAAAAAATGATCATACATAGAAATATTTCAGCCAAATTTAAAGAAAATTGGTTCGGTCACTCTTAAGATATAAGCCAAAAAGCATTGTGAAGCATACGTCCACATATATATGTTTCTTTTGGTCTAGATGAACTAGTTGGGCTGGTCTAGTGGTTAACTAGTGATCACAAATCTGCTGATTTCGAAGTCGAGAGTTCTAAGGTACAAATCCAAATAAAGGCAGTTGCTTTTATACGGATTTTAATACTAGATTGTGAATAACGTTGTGAAATATAAGTTGAAGAATCGTGGAATTAGACGTACTAGGTTGATTTGCAATGTACGAAAAGAATGTCGTTTAATTATTTTCATATTTAAATATATGTGGAAAATAAAAACTATAGAAAAATGCTGACAACCCAGTTATAGGATTTTCCCGCCGCGCGGCTTTTTTCTGATTCGTGGTTTATACACACATACATACACAACTTAATTATAAACATTTATCAATTTATTTAAATAAAATATTTTTTGTTTAATTCAATGATTCTAACTTAAGCGCGCGCGCATACCGTATTTCATTCACCCGGGTGTGGCGGTATTAACGGTCAATTTAATTACTTTTTTACACTAAATATTATTCATATTTATAATTTTACCTGTAATGTCACAATATAGTGGACGACTACAGCAGCTGTACGTCAGTGCTTCACAAGCGCTCATTTAGTGAGAGGGCATGCTATTGACGCAGTACACCCACTTAGCTGCTAGTTTATTTACAGTATTTTTTGGGGTGGGGGTGTGAGTTTTCAAAACATTTTTTTTCGAAAATATTACTTTTTAATTAACAAATAAGCCTAGGAAAAATAAGACCTTAATTAGGTGAAATCTCGAGATACTGAGGGTGACCTTGGTCTACAGCCTCACCCCCTTGACATTCTAAGTTGAAAATTTAAAAGCATCAATGCCCCCATAGGGTTATCATAAAAAAATGGTGCGGTTTCAGTAATTCATAGGAAAAGTGTAGGGAAATTCTAGATGTTATATTGGTATCCTTGAAAGCCTCCAACCCAAAAGTTTGTTTATCAGCAGTTGTAACCGCAACGTCAGTTTTTGTATTGTTGTTGCGGTGAGTTTAGCGAGTTACTTTGTTCTCGGATAAAGACAATGAAAAGTGTGTTTTATTGATGGCTGAATTAAAATCCGTAATTTTAATTCAACGTGCGTTTCAACATGAATTCGGAAGAGATCCACCACACAAAAATAACATAACACGTCGGTTCAAATAATTCAAAGAAACCGAATCGGTTAAGAAACAGAAATCAACCGGCAGACCAAGTGTACCAGACGAAACGGTTGAACTAATTAGATAATCGGCAATCAGAAGTCCTAGGAAGTCCATCCCCCGTCGAAGCGTCGAATTAGGTATTCCAAAATCAACAGTTCACAAAGTTTTACATAAAAAACTGAAATTACACGCTTATAAGATCAAGATACTGGAGTAATTGAAACCCGATGATGGTGTAAAACGTTAGAATTTCACTGTTGAAATGTTGGACAGAATAAGTGAAAACGAATCATTTTTAGGGGCTCTGAAAACCCGCACTCAATTACTGAGAAACAACGCGATTCGCCTAAAGTTAATGTTTGGTATGGTGTGACGAAAAATCGTGTAATAGGGCCTTTCTTCTTTGCTGAAAAAACAATTAATGGAACTGTGTATCTTGACATGTTAACCGATTATTGCTTTCCTCAGCTGGATGAACTCGAAAACATTCATCGACTTCATTTCCAACAAGATGGTGCCCCCCCGCATCATTGAACGCTTTGAAGGAAAAATTTGGAGATCGATTGATAGGCCGGCAAGGACCCATACTTTCGCCTCCAAGGAGTCCAGACACCTTGCGATTTTTTCTTGTGGGGTACATCAAAAGCGTTGTTTATACACAAAAAATTCGCGACCTAAACCGCTTAAAAAACAGAATTAATAAAGCAATGACAACCATTAACGAAGAAATGTTAACTGATGTTTGGAGAGAAGTTGAGTATTGTTTGGGTCGAGCGATTAAGGGCGCCCATATCGAAATTTATTAATTATGGAAAAAAATGTTTGAAACGACAAATTTGAAAAATAAAAATCATAAACTGTAAGTAATTCTGTTTTAATTTTAACCATGTTCAAAACCGCACCATTCTTTTGTGATAATTCTGTATAGTAATCAGGCAAAGTTTGATCAAAATCAGTCGAGCAATTCTAGAGATTTAAGTGATATATAGAGCGACACCGAAGATACGAACATCCGATTTTTTTTTATATTTTTTTTTTGTTAAATAACAATTATAATTACAATCGGCTCTTCTGCGGAGCCATAAGTAAGTTTTCTGACAAAAGCACGTGATAAGAAAGTCCTTTAGGAACCCCCAAAATAAATAATACACAATAAACAGTTCTAAGCAAACTTAAAGTCAAATATGAAATTTCAAGCTCAGTCATAAATCACAAACCAATAATTTTGGGTTCCTTAAGTGTTAAAACATAAAGATCCGGTGAAAAATAAATATGCCCAAACTGGACCGATTGCAATAACCTTCTAAACCTATAGCGCTAGACGGGAAAATAAAATTTAAAAATCGAAATTAAAAAAAGAATTGCTGTTAAACAATGTAACTAATTTTTTTTTTAGTTTAAAACGACAGTAATTATCAGGAAGGGGCATCAGGAAAAAATAGCATCAAACCAGTAAAATAATATGACTAGGAAAAAAATTTATCATGAAAATTGTTTGAATTTGTTTTATTTTTTAATACTTGTTTATTATTAGTTTTGGTTTATCCATAAAAAATATATCCCAGTTTAAGATCATTAGTTCGATTCTAGTTACATTCGATCAGTTACATAATATAGTAACGAATTTTGGTCATTATTTCCTGGCTGCAAATGTGCTGTGTTCAAATTACCTGCAGATATTTATTTGGTAATTTAGGTAAATTACATACAAGCTACACGTACACTCTCTTCACAAATAACGGTCGTAAATAAACCCTTGAAAATACATACGTATTGTAAATGCGTTACTATAAGAATATGCATTTACTACACGAATTTTTTTGAAGTCTTCTGGAATATCTTGAAGAACTCTGGAAGTTTTGTTGGAATATAAATTTTCATGACAAGATCACATTTATTTCATTTAAAAAAATAGAAGACATATATTTTAATTATATATTATATAAATTTTATCATGCCTTCGTATATTTCTGTCAGAAATATTTTTATTAGTCGCTTGATTAGTTGATTCACTTATTTACTCGTTTCTGTACTATAAAACTTTTAATTTCAACATATTTGTTACGTAAAACATCTTCATTTACTTGAATTGTCTACTTTAACTTTCCTCTCCTGCTTTTATCGTTCCTATCTCTCTTCCTCATTCGTTCTTAAATTGCATAAACTAACCGTGGGTAAAGCGGTTTGAGCGATAAATCTAACTTTGTTCCGGTAAAAGTCTTTTCTCGGTTTTCTTTTTTCTCAGGGTTGTATTAAAATTTCTTACTTTGAACTTGTTCATCCAATTAAAGTCAATATTCTTCTCTAACATCGCATTTCAAAAGTCTGGCTTTCCTGTTATTCAATTTTGCTGTAATAAAATACTAAACTTCATATATATATATATATATATATTTTAAACATGTAGTATTGTGTGTCAAATCATAATTAATTATTTATATTTTAAGAATCACCATATACACACACATAAATAAAAAGTAAGATTGATCTCACCTTAAGTGTTAAAATCTTTTCTTATTCAAGGTCTTTTCAGACCCACTGGATCCATCATCAGTTGTCAAGATAACACAATTACTAAAATATTACTCTGTTTGGTCTAATAAGGTATTTAATCAACTTAATAGA
This sequence comes from Lycorma delicatula, assembly GCF_047948215.1. Classification (NCBI taxonomy): domain Eukaryota; kingdom Metazoa; phylum Arthropoda; class Insecta; order Hemiptera; family Fulgoridae; genus Lycorma; species Lycorma delicatula. Next base: position 163,988,768 of record NC_134459.1, on the reverse strand, counting down.
TCGTCTGTTGGAGATGTGTTTGATAGTTCACCAAATTGAAGTTCCTATGTCTATAAATGTGATATTTTTCTAAATTCTTTAGTTTGTTCTTAACGTTACAAACTTCTAATATTTCAAGATTAACTGCTAAGCTTGGAATTATGTGTCTTCGAAATCAAGTAATTATATAAATTATTACTCAAACATGTCGGATCACTTGAATTCAAATAGACACAAAATTACAAGCAGATGATCTTAAAATATTGTAACTCTGTAATGTTACGAACTAAAGAATTTAGAATATTATATTTATAAATACAAGGATTTAAATTTAATGAACCATCAAACACACAACGAACACGACGATATATTTAAGTTGGTTATGACATCTGTTTCTAACATCTGATTACGATTTTAAATAGTTTTACTTTTACTTTTTTTTTTTTTTTTACCTTCGGGACTATCGTTAGGTATTGCTTCAGAGGATGAGATGAATGATTTGTAGCGTGTGAAAATGCCATGCTGACCGGGATTCGAACCCGGGACCTCCATATGAAGGACCGAGACGCTACCACTTGTGCCACAGAGGCCGGTAATAGTTTTACCTTAGTGACCAATACCTAGTATTTTATTATTAATTGTGCTATCTTGACAAGAAATGATGAATCCAGGGGGTCTAAAAAGGCCTTGAATAGAAAAGATTTTAATACTTAAAGGTGAGATCAATCTTAGTTTTCATATATGTATGTATATGGTGATTCATAAACTAAAAATAATTAATGCGCGCGCGCACACATACGCACACAGACACACACACACACACACAGAGAGAGAGAGAGAGAGGGGGGGGGAGAGTGAGAGAGAGAGAATGATTCAGGAGGAAAACTTATTCTAATTATTTGGCAACTGATCCTAGCTTGAAATAAGGAAAGAAGTTCAAACCTATATCTGAAAACGCCTTGTTATCGAGTTCCCGGTAAAATGAAGTCATACTGAAATTTTTAGAGTTACAAAAGGAGTAAGTAAACTTGATGTTTTGCTTCTGGTTTGACCTGAAGAATCGAATAAAACAAGTAGTAAATCCGTAGTTTTCATGATATCCAGTGTAAAACAGAAATATTCCGTGACGAAAAACACGTGTTTAGTTTTGAAATACTTAACTACTCGAACTTTGTTTAATGATTAATAAATTTCATTTATTAGTAAAACTTGAAGAGAATATAATCCCGAGAAAATTGATGTATTAAAAGTCTAGGAAAAACATCAACATTATTACTAAAAACAAAACTTAACAGAAAAATATTATGAATCTGAAAAATTAAAAATAGTTGTTTTTAGAACTATATTTTTAGTATTATTATTTTGCATAATCTTAATGAGAACGGTACATTTTCCGTGCTCATGACTCATCTGTACGTCAACCAGTACATGAAAGGGGAAACATTCTTCAAGTGGTACAGCTTAGTCCTACAAAGAGCACGCGAATAATTTTTACACGAAATTACATTCCACAAAGTCCAGTGTGGTGGACATTACATGCGCACGGACTACGATCTTATCTTATTCAGAAAGTACAATCCGTTCAACTTGATGACCGTGCCAGACGACTGCAGTTTTGTCAATGGGTGAACAATAATTACCACTTAATTCCGTTTATATTATTTTCGGACGAAGCTACTTTTACCCGTAATGGCATAAACACAACACGGAATTCACATGGGTGGTCTGAAGAAAAACCATAAGCTGTAGTTGAATCAAATTTCCAGTAACGATTTTCGGTGAATGATTGGTATGGAATGATCGACATCTCAACCCCGTGGGGTAAGACTCCAACCTTGTGACATTACCGGTCGCCACACCACCCCTCTCCGTTCCAAACCCTGAGGGGCTTTACCGGAGGTCGTCTTTAGACCCTCTAACCGATTACATCTCACAGTCATCAGCCAGGCCTCGGTCGGGATGCCACCGATGTAAATGCCTCGGCAGACATTTGCATCAGAAAAAATACATATCAAATTCGCCTTCACGAAGGACTCAAACGGATGTCAAATCCATACTAGGCTCGGGGTTCGCGCTTCCACGGTTTCGGCTAGTTAGTTTGAGGGAATCATGTTAGGTTGGATGTGAAGTTGGCCGTTTGAATCGCACGGGCTACCATACCCCGGCGGCGCAGCCATCCTCACCAGCGGGAGCCCCAAATCGAATCACGAACAATACCAATATAACTGTGGCACAATGCCAATGCGCCTACCTCCAAACCAATCCAATTCCTAAGCCACTACCCTAGCCACCCGGGATTCTACTACGATCGAGTATCTCGATTAAACTCGCTCTGTAGACCTACACACCGTAAGGGCGAGAAGAAAACCAGTCACTATAGAACCACTCCTTGCGGATCATCCAATTAATACAGAGATCTAGAAATGAATGTATTCTCTAAAGTTCCCTAACAGGTCGAAAACATTCGACCTCGTTTTGGGGATAGACGTAGAGGACGTGGTCCACTCTATCATCAGTCCCGCAATCCGGGAATTGACTCGAATCCACCAAACGAAACCTAAACTCGCCTGAAAGGCACCATGCCCGGAGAGAAACTGTGTGGTAGACACCACACATTGGGAGAGACCCATCTAATCGCATCTAAATTAGACACTATAGGAAATATACCATGCGTGTAACGACCCGTGGGGGATTCGTCCCACCAGACCTGCCAAGACGCAAGGCTCCGGTCTTCAATCTCCTGCTTTCGTTCTCACGTCAATAGTTATTTACCTTGAAAATGTAGCGTTCCTTACGCTCATTAGCCAAGATATCAATTAATAAGCCCTTTGATACTAGAACAACGTGTCACAGATGAAATTATCAAAAAACTTTTAAACAACGAATTTCTTAGAGTGCTTGAAAATTTATCATTGGCGAAAATAATTGAAATGTACTATCAGCCTGATGGAGCAATTACACATTTCACAAATAAAGTAAGATATAATTCTTAGATGAAAAATTTACTGGTAAATGGATTGGACGTACAGGGCCGGTAAATTAGTCATCTAGTACATCGGATCTTACCCCTGTAGATTATTGTTTACGGGGATGGGTGAAATACGAGATATGCAAGCAAAAAGTAGAGAGGTGTGATGAATTGATGGCTCGCCTTCCCAATGCTGCTGCCATCATCAAGGAACGCGAAGATATCATTAGGTTGGCGATAGAAAATATAAAGATACGAATTGAAAAGTATATCGATGTCAATGGTGAAATTTTCGAACATTTGTTGTATATTACCTTCATTTATAGCTGTTTTTCATAAAATAAATTTAGACTTTTAAAATTAAAATAATTTTAATTTACTTAAAAAAAAAAAAATACTATCGTTTTTATTGTCTTATGACAATAAATGTTTTTAAATAAATAATATTTGTTTTTAATAATAAAAGTTGATTTTTTTTTGTAATTCATAGACACTATTATTGCGTCATATTATTCTATTATTATTACATAACAACCCAAATTAAGCAAAGTAGAAATTCCAATATATCATCAAATTACTAAACAATAGAACAACCGTAAATCCCTGTCACAGAAGATAATTAATTCAAAGGAAGTTGAAAAAGTACAAAAAAAAAATTAGGATGAAATCAGTCAGCGACAAACAAAAAATTTTTGTTCAAATAAAATTAATCATTTCCTTCGATAAATAAATAGTTTTATATCTTTTTCTTACTTATTCGGTAAATTGAGTTAATAGTAAAGTTTTTATTGAATTTTAACATATTAGAACAAAAGGATGTATCCTTTGTCTTCGTGAAGATAAAAGACAAAGGTATAATCTATAATAAATAAAACTCAAGTCATTTATACTGTTCCGCGTAATTCATAGATTTTTTTTTTTTATTTCTCCAGGAAAATAGATTAAACCGTAGCAATCTGATATGGACAGACAAATGATTTTTACCTTATATACAGTCAATTGAATTTGCTGTACGGGCCTGGAGACTAGGTAACATTCTGTTTTGAAATACTAAAAAGGTTGAATGGAGAGAATGTTGTAAAGACTGAAATTTGAAACCTCTTGAATACTAAGTAAATCTATAAACCAACGGACTTGGATGGGGAAGAATTTCACTGAACGAACTTTAAGTTGATATTGAAAAGTTAACTAGGTCTTAGAAAGTAAAACATGATAGACTTGTTTTTGTACTTGTAAGCTTTCATACTTAAGGAAAATAAATCTTTTAAAATTACGACATAGAATTTTTCTAAACCTTACTTAATTTTTTATTTCATGTAAAATTATTTTACCAAGAAACTGTAGGGAAAAAAGAAATACATTAATTTATAATTAAAATTATCGAAAAAAAATTTACTGATCAATATAGTAAAATAATACTGCACGTTATTATTCAAGATTTTTATTTTTACGTCAGTGTTTGAAAATCTTAGTCATATCTTTTATGATTGTAATAGAGAGAGAGAGGTATTAATAACATAATTAATTTGATTAAACATTTTGAAAAAATATTTCACAACTTAAACAAAAGAGGCGTTATCAGGGTTTTTTCACCTTAATACAGAGTTTATTCAAGTATTTACAAAGGGGGAAATACTCCCAAATTTCCTTCCAATTTAAAATATTATTAAGAGGGAATGTATTAAAAAAGGATGAATCTTTACAAAAAAAATATTTTGCTCTATTACTAGCCTAAATGCAATTTACAAAACAAAACATAAATTAATTAATAACGGTGCAAATACATCCAAAAACTAAAATAGTAGTTGTAGGTATGTAGTTTTTTCCTGTTCATTCTTTGAGTCTTGAGTCTGAGTCTCTGAGTCTTAGCTGAATTATTTTTTATAATTGACATTACGAAAAAAATACAGAAAAATTCAAATTGTATGTTGAGAATATTTGACGATAATAATCAAATAACAAATTTTAAAATTCTATACAACAATTCTATTTTATAACTCAAAATATTGTCTCCCCAAGATCTGAATATACTACGGGTGTCCCATATAAAACTCAACCCATCAATCACTCATCCATGAAATTTCAAAAGTTAAGATTACTCCCTTACTCGTTACTGAAATGGACTCGTCTAACATCTGAACATCGCGGCGACGCAATAGAACACTACCGATAGTAACAACTATGCAATCATAACGTTCAGTGTATTGCTAGAGACAAGATGGTGTTTTCGCTAGATGAACGTGTTTTCATTGTCGAGTCGTACTTCAGTACGAAATCAGCGGTTGCAGTGAAAGATTTGTTTCGCCATAAGTACCCAGATAAACCAGCTCCTAACAAAACATCAGTATTAAGGTTAGTTGCAAAATTTAGAGAGACTGGTTCTGCTAATAACAAGGAACACAAAAGATCTGCGTCAGTGTTGAATACAGATACAGTCACTGAAATTCAAGACCGATTAGTCGCCTCGCCAAATAAATCGATCAGACGTTTGTCTGCTTAAATTAATTTGTCTAAATCGACTGTTCATCGGGCGACCAAACAATTACAATTACGACCTTATCGCATTCAAACGGTTCATCAACTTCTTGAGCCCGACAAAGAAAAACGGATACAATATTGTCAACGGTTCCGTCGATTTCTGCGCGAGGGATTTAATGTTATGGATTCGTTATTTCTCACAGATGAAGCACGGTTTCATTTGGATGGCTATGTAAACAGCCTAAACAGTAGAATTTGGAGTGCTGAAAATACCCACGTTCATCACGAAAAACAATTACACCGGCAGAAGTCGGGCGTGTGGTCCGCTATATCGCAGAAGAAAATAATCGGTCCTATATTTTTCGAGTACACCATTAATGCAGAACGATATAAGGATATTTTATTTCAGTTCATTGCACTCTTGGAAGAGGAAGACAGACACTGCTGGCTACAACATGACGGTGCGACATCGCACTACGCAGGTTCAACTTCTGATTTCATTGAGGAATTCTTTGGTAATCGTGGTATAGGTCGAGGCTTGTGGCCACCAAGATCTCCAGATTTGACTGCGGCGGATTTTTTTCTACGAGGTTACCTCAAAGAAAAAGCCTACAGCAACAAACTACGAACACTTGAACGATTGAAAGTCAATATTGAACAAGCTGTATTAAATATCCAGCCAAAACCTTTGAAAAAAGTTCCAAGAAACGCTGTAAAAAGAATTGAAGTTTGTATTCAAGAAGATGGCGGCCACTTCCAACATTTACTTTAAATGTAAAGTAATAGATGGTAATAATAAAAATTACATTTACATTTACACATGCCTTTTTATTATTTCAATACCTACCAATATAAGGTTGGGTTGCGTTTTATATGGGACACTCTGTATATTTTGTAACAAATTATATTTGCAACCGGTTTCGTAGATTAGAAACTTTAAATAAATTTCATCCCAATAATCAAGTGATAACAGAGTTTCCTTTGAAATACCGTAATTAAATGTATTCTAGACATCAATAGTAAATCAAAGTTAGCGTATTGGTAAAGTACAGCCAGTAATGAACTAGAAATAACCTGACTAACAACCAGGTTAAACTCATCATCGCAAAATCAGATGATTTTTGATGTCGAGAGTTTTAAGGTTCGAGTCCTTGTAAAGGCAATTGCTATTATATGAATTTGAATGCTAGACTATGGATACGAGTGTTTTTTGGTGGTTGGGTTTCAATTCACCAAACGTTTCAGGAGTAAGAGGAGGAATATTTGAGTAATTTATGTCATGTGTATAATTTATGAATCATGATGATGTATATGTATTTCCAATATTTGTTTATGAAAATGAATTAACTATATCTTCCACTTTTATGTTTCAAGATAAAAGAGGAAGTGGAACACAAAATAAAAAAAACAGACCCGACACGGCGCCCCTTTAGGACGCACGAGGTGGAGATAAGAAGATACAAAGACTGAGCCCCGGCTCCTGGGATGGGGTACAGGAACGACATAGTAGGACCTGGCCACCTCTCCGAGGAGCTAGAGGCAAACAACGAACAGAGAACTGACCTGTAACATACACTACTGGTGGATCGGAAGGCCACAAGACGTAAACTAAACAGAGAATGAAGGGGTGAAGCCCTCTCCGCAGCCCTCTGCGGAGCCATCACTCGTCTGCACCTGAGCGGATGGGTGCTGGTGATGAAGCACGGGGACACTTGATCCCTTGATCTCTTGCGCTCAAAAGTCACCTCCTAGGTTGTGCAATGCTTGACTCCTGATCCGGCATCTGGTGGGGAGATGCGGTGAAATACGAGTTTCAGTCGGTAGGGTACGGGCATACATAGGCGCTGATAACAACATCTAGCCGAACCCGTACGAGTCCGACACTCCCCCACTTTGTGGAGGGGGGTAAGTTTCAGGAGTGGTCAACGTGAATCTGTTACAGACTACATTTACAGTTACACTACAGCTACATCAGGCCTGGCAAGCGGTAGTAGTTACTGGATTTGCCAACATACATACACCCAGACCCGGCAGTAGCTGAAAAACTGATTGCAGAAATATATATATATATATACATACAGAGAGAGAGAGATAGAGAGAGAGAGTGAGAGAGAGAGAGAGAGAGAGAGAGAGCGAGACAGAGACAGAGAGAGGAGAGATAGAAGTAACTGAATTGCCAAGCATTCTTTCGGATATATCCTTTTTTATTAGTTAGAAAACTGTTGGTAAATATTCAAAAAATGTTTTTATATGAAAGCTGTTAGAAATATTATTTGGATGTTTAGGTAAAATTTATCCTATTCGTAAATATAAGATAAAATTCTTTCTAACCAAGATGAAGTTGAAATGCATGTTTCACTTTCTTGTGGACACAATCAGCTCCATTGTGTAATTTTGCGCCAATCACTTTTAAACTGATAATATAAAATATAACGATTCAAAATCTCGGTCGAGTTCGTTAATGGGCAAAATAGGACCGTGGGGGTGGAAATGGGGGCTTTTTCGAACAAAACAAAATATCGGTAAAACTTTAATATTAAGTAAAATATCGAATTCGTTTAAAGTTCCTACTATATTTTGGATAAGGGCCTAAAACATAAGTAAAGTTTTTTGATATCGCCAACCTTTGGCCTAGCGGTTGAAAAAATGGGGTTGCGAAGACAAAAAAACATCATTTTTACATTAATAGGCACAGTATCGAATCGGTTTAAACATTACATAAAAACTTTGTCTGAAACAATTTTTGATATGATCAACCCTCATGACAAGGGATGACCAAAATGTTGCTCGAATTGTAAGAAGATGGGGCTTGTCGTATGCTAAACATGTGAAACTTTTTTTCACATGCAACCATTGTCGTATTGAGTAAATTTGAAGTTTTTCTTAACTTTCAGGTCGAAATCTTTTTTATCCCCTACTTAGCACCGGTGAAATCTACCACCGTCTTCCGGCGTGTCGAAAGGGATGTTTTTTCGAATCTTAACTGTCCCTCTTACTGTCAGATTTATAAAACTACAATAATATTTTATTTTTAAAACACCTCATTCGAATTATAACAATTTATTAAGTTTATCATTACTTTTTAACATATGTATAAATTAGTAACAATATATTAAAATTTAATAATTATTTGTAATTGATATTTTAATTATATAATTACGAATATTTATTAATTGTTCTTCAATTATTAAAATTTATGTTTAAATTTTTCAAAATATTTTATAAATAATTTCAATAAATTACTTGTAAAGAGTGTTTCCAGAAATTTTTGTTGGCCTAACCTAACTTTAGATAAAATTACACTGAAAAAAATATAACGTTTATAATATGTAAAATACTCAGTAAAAAAATACACCCAACCGAATTTAATCGCCCGTACAATATATCTTTATATTTCAATTCTTCGAAATAGGTACAACTTTGAAGTAGGTAATTTGATGTTATTTTTTAGTTTTAAGCAAGCGTGAACTTCATAAATTAAAAAAAAAAGTTATTTTTTGTAGTATTAAGAAAAGTGTTTTTAAAGTCGCTTTTATCCATTTATTACTTCCTTAGCATCATAAATCTAGAGCTGCTACAAGAAGGAAAGTATGATAACAAATTTAGAAATGGGGAATTGTTTTTTATTGCATCTCTCGATATTTCATGACCAAGGGACCCGAAAAAATAAAAAAAAGTTTCTTCGTACGTACGTAAGTACGTATGAAAATTACACCAATTTTTTAGTACGTCAGTTTGATTTGGGGTGAACTTTCTCAAAAATTTGCACACATAATTCCGCCTTATATTAAGTTCAGTATATAAAAAAAAAGAAATTATATTATTTTATTAAAAAAAAAGCTATATTTTTATTTAACGAAAATTTTTAACCGAATTTTTTTTATACCTTCCAGGGCACGCAGTAGTGCAAGCGACCTCAAAAAAAAAAATAAATACTTTAGGGACAGTATAGTTTGTAGGAAAGCTGGTCAAAGTATAAAAATATCGATCTCTTTAATTTTTCAAAATATTTTATGGGTTTATTTAAACCTTTAATAGTATTTAAGATTTCAATAATAAACTTTTAGTAATAATTCAATAAAATTTCATCATAATTCACCCCCACCCACAAAAAAGGAATCTTAGGTAACTTTTTATTGATTTAGATTTTTTAGTGGAATTTTTTTAGTTTCTGCCATTTACATAGTAAACGTACAAAAATAAAAATAAAAAATTTCTTGGAAGGTAATTTTAAAGATGGAGTGCAAAAAATAAATACAGATTTTTTGAATATTTCAGATTATTTTTGTTTTATTTAAACATAGAATGATAATTTTACAATAAAACTTCATTACAAATTAATCCCACCTCAAAATAAAAGTTATTAGATAACTTTTTCCTGTATTTTTCCATTATTATAAGAATAGATAACCTAACAGGAAACTAATTCAACTTCGTTGTCAAATTCTTTTTAGAAATTCTGGGAAAAATATACCCCACGGTCTCATACAGAAAAATAGATCGTCTTGAGATAAGGAAATTTAATTTTTTTTTCTCTTTCACAACAGAGAAATTATTTAAGAGCCTCTATAAACCTTTTTTGAAACTAGGTATGAAAGATATTAAGTGGCCGCCAGTTTGATGAGGATAGTAATATTTCACACATTGTTATGAAACAATTTTTTTTTAATTATCCCTTTAAACTGATTTGTCGCATCCCTAATATTTCAATAAAAATTGTTCAGTTGCCCCCAATGGGGGCTCTCCGGGTACTTAGGATATAGTGGTCTCATATCGAAAAGTAAATCGTTTTAAGGTTAGACCATTTGCTAAATTTCTTTTTAAACAATTTAACTTTGGAAAAGTTAAATGTTCCCATAATTTATTAACCCATTATCAATATAATAATAATGAAAATAAATAAAAATGTAAATGTTCGTTTTTTTTCAAAATCTTAAATCTTCGAAAGTTCTTAATCAATTGCTTTGAAACATCGACATAACGTTGCATTCAAACACGCGCGTGTTTTTATATACCTACTACTTATATACCTAAGATGTCACACCTGTGACAGGTAAAAACATGTTTTTTTTTTAAACAACGCTATCTGTTGGACGTAAAAGCAACACACGTTATACTAAGTATTTTGCGATTCCATTTCAATGTGATCCATTTCAATGTAAAACTACTAGCCCGATTTATGCGTGGGGAAAAAGGGAGAAAGGGAAAGATCGAAAAAAGGGAAAGAAGGAAAAATCGGAAAAGTAAATGGAAACGGGAAAGGAGAAAAAAGTAAAAGGGGAAATAGGGAAAAGTAAGGGGAAAAAGGAAATAAGGTAAAGCTAAATGGGGGAAGGAAAGGGGGAATGGGGGAAAAGTAAGGAAATATGGTAAAAATGAAAGAAAATGGGAAGACGGGGAAAGGAAACTGTTAAAAAGGAAAAGGAAAAGGGAGAAAGGGAAATGTTAAACTTTGTGAAGATCGTTATACTTTTGTTAATGTTTTATCAAACTTCCAATTGTGTTCATTTAATCTATATGTATACTCAAATCTAGCAGTAACGAAGCATTACCGGGTCTGCTAGTATATATATATATATATATATATATATATATATATATATATATATATTGTTGTAGAATATACATATAGCTGGGAACGCGTGAACTTGTAGTGGGGATTGAACAGTGCAAGTCAGTCTGCTTCAAGTCGAGCTGCCGATAAGTGTGCGTGCAACTGCAGTGTTCAGTTAATATAATATGTTTAGACGGGAATATAATTTATACAGTGCAATTACCGTTATTCATATAAGTCTTTTTTATACCATAAAAATAAAACATTATTTCATAAATTTAACTGATCTTTATTTGGAAGTAGTTCATTTCCTGATATATATAAGGTAAGATTGAACTTTCTTGAAATCCTAATTGATTGAGGTAGGATTTGTAACACTAGACTTGAAGGTAAACCCACCGGGTTGGTCTAGTGGTGAAGGCGTCTTCCCAGATCAGCTGATTTGGAAGTCGAGAGTTCCATCGTTTTAGTCCTAGTAAAGTCAGTTATTTTTTACACGGATTTGAATACTAGATCGTGGATACCGATGTCCTTTGGTGGTTGGGTTTCAATTAACCACACATCTCAGGTATGGTCGAACTGAGAATGTACAAGACTACCCTTCATTCGAACTCATACATATCATCCTCATTCATCCTCTGAAGTATTATCTAAACGGTAGTTACCGGAGGCTAAACAGGAAAAAGAAAGAAAAACTTGAAGGTAAGCCCAATCTTACTTTGCGTATTTGTATATCTGGTGGTTTGTAAATTATAAATAATTAATATATATACATACACGTTCAACATTTTTAAAGATATTTTTTATTTAAAAATAATTATATTGAGACATACATACAGAAGATTTTTTTTTTCAATGAATTTATTTTGCGATTCAATATTTAGGATGGCAACTGAACCAGAATTATGCCGAAAATTTTACGACGATAAGAAGTTGTATTGGAGTTGGCTAAAGTTTCCTGTTGAACTGTCATTCTGTAAGTAATGTATAATTTTTTTTCTTCGATTTCTGAACAAAATTTTACTGTCAAGGGAGGATAGAATTTGCAACTTTATTTTTTATTCAGAGAAAACTTTTAAAACAATATCCTTTTCAAAAGGTTTCCCATATAAAAAAATAATGTGCTCGTTCTATTAAATTTGTAGGTTTAAAATAAGATAAAACAACATTGTAAAATTGTTGTTTTATCGTATTTTAAACCAACTTTAAACTTCACCAATTTGTAATAGGGTTTAGTCAGATCAAAATAATATTTAATATTACTATTCTCAGATGATTTTTTTTTTCAGATTGTGAATGCTGCAAGTCAAATTCTTAGTGAAGTTGAAATCAACGAAAAAATAATTTAATACAAGCGAAACATTTTAACCTATTTTATTTCTTTAAAAACAGGCAAACTATATGAGGAGAATTCGAATTTTTTTTTTCAGTTGGAAAATAAAAAAGGAAGAAGAAGAAAAAAGGAAGATTTTATTTATCCAATCAAAAAAAATAATTTTAATTTAACATTTAGTTTTATTTTTTATTTTTTTCTGTTTACTCATTTACTAATTTATTTTATAATCGGTTACTTGTTTGATATAACGAATTAAAATTTTACTTACTATTATTATTTACTTACTATTATTAAGAAAGGGAGTCCGACAAGGATGTTCCCTATCTCCGTTACTTTTTAATCTTTACATGGAACTAGCAGTTAATGATGTTAAAGAACAATTTAGATTCGGAGTAACGGTACAAGGTGAAAAGATAAAGATGCTACGATTTGCTGATGATATAGTAATTCTAGCCGAGAGTAAAAAGGATTTAGAAGAAACAATGAACGGCATAGATGAAGTCCTACGCAAGAACTATCGCATGAAAATAAACAAGAACAAAACAAAAGTAATGAAATGTAGTAGAAATAACAAAGATGGACCGCTGAATGTGAAAATAGGAGGAGAAAAGATTATGGAGGTAGAAGAATTTTGTTATTTGGGAAGTAAAATTACTAAAGATGGACGAAGCAGGAGCGATATAAAATGCCGAATAGCACAAGCTAAACGAGCCTTCAGTAAGAAATATAATTTGTTTACATCAAAAATGAATTTAAATGTCAAGAAAAGATTTTTGAAAGTGTTGTTTGGAGTGTCGCTTTATATGGAAGTGAAACTTGGACAATCGGAGTATCTGAGAAGAAAAGATTAGAAGCTTTTGAAATGTGGTGCTATAGGAGAATGTTAAAAATCAGATGGGTGGATAAAGTGACAAATGAAGAGGTATTGCGGCAAATAGATGAAGAAAGAAGCATTTGGAAAAATATAGTTAAAAGAAGAGACAGACTTATAGGCCACATACTAAGGCATCCTGGAATAGTCGCCTTAATATTGGAAGGACAGGTAGAAGGGAAAAATTGTGTAGGCAGGCCACGTTTGGAGTATGTAAAACAAATTGTTGGGGATGTAGGATGTAGAGGGTATACTGAAATGAAACGACTAGCACTAGATAGGGAATCTTGGAGAGCTGCATCAAACCAGTCAAATGACTGAAGACAAAAAAAAAAAAAAAAAATATTATTTTAACCCTAAACGTAACAATATCGATATTAACGAGTTTAAAATTTTGACAAAACACAATTTTTGGATACCGTAGTAAAGGACCTAAAAATAATTTTTGTTATTTCGTCTGTATCGTTAAAACATAAACTCATAATGAAAATACCAGCTAAGTCTGCTACATCAGTAAATGCCTCCTAAATCAGTACATTATGAGAGAAGAAATTGTCTCTTTCAAAGAGTAAACAAAGAACTGACAATAAAAATAAGTTTATTTAAAAAAAAATATATATTTATACATTCTAGAAAAAAAATGCTTGGAAAGTTCTGAGTTGCCTACATGAAAATCTGAATAATATTATACAGAATGTTTCATACCTAACGTGTTTTTTTTAAATTGGAAGAACTGTTCATTCTCAGCTATTTCATTTATATAACGCGAGATGGCGTACGTATCATCTTTTACTCTTTATTGTTTATAACCGTGCTACATCTGATGTTATTGATTCGATACGTTGTATCATTATGATTCCAGTTGCAATACACTTAAGAGCAATTTTTATTTTATTGTGAAACTACAGGATAATTAATTTGATAGTAGCGATGCAAAGAGCGTAACAAATAGAATTTAGTTAGATCAGACAGGAATACTGACGATAGATTTTAAATTGGAAACAACTGGGAAATATCGTTCGTCTAAACTGCTGGAGATAACCGCAAATGTACAGGTGAGATTCCTGTGATTCCCTGGTAAGTCATTAAGGCATTTACCGTACGAGAGCGGACTCTCCTACTACTAGAGTCAAGGAGCTGCGAAGAAGACTTAGCTAAGAGCGTTTAAAATGATGGCTTTTCATGAATTTTTAGAACCTGATGAGGTTACAAGTACGAAGTAGTTTTACCGATTCCAAGCGATCTTGGTTGCAAATACTAACAGTTATGTGAAATTTAGATGAAGCAAAAACAAAAAAGCGACTACAACTGGCCCCATAACATCCGCCATTCAAGAATAGCCTATGGATCGATTGAAAGTCGGAATAGTGTCAGCACAGAAGAGTCGGTCCAATACTTTTAAAATAACTGTAAACACCTGGAATACTGTAACATTTTTATTGAATTCGTTGAATGACTGGATGAAATTTAACTACATCAACGTTACTTTCAACAGAATGGAGCTCATATCCATTCGTCACGGAAGTCCAAGGCTTTGATCGAACATTTCTTTGATGATCACATCAACTTCAGGAACGTGTGGCCGTCGAGATCACTTGATTTAAAAAGTCAGATTTGTTTCTTTGAGGGTTATTTGAAGGCAAAAGTAGACTTCATCCGCTCTCGGGCTTTATTGATTTGAAACAGATTACTACTCGCATAATTAACGGTATTAATAAGGAAATGTTCCAGGACACAGAACGACGTGCTTAGCTGGGACTTAAGATGGACGGAGAACATTTTCAGTCTAATGTTTCAGAGAACATTAGCGCTGAACATTCAAAGATACTGTGCATTTAAAATTCAATTAATACCGTTATTGCTACAATTAATATATAAAGGGAATGAGTTTTATGTGAATCATCCGTTACAATAATGAATTATTTATTATACCCTACAGTACATATTAGACTTTGGCTTCCTTTTGGTTTCGCAATAGCCTTTTTTTTTATAGTCGTATTGTCAACCATAAACCCAACCAATAATCTGGAAAGTATTAGGAATTTTTCTATCGATATTTCAATACCGCAGACGAATTTCATTAATTTTAAGGCTTCAAGAAATCAGTTTTTCCTGTTTTTCATTTAGCTAAGTAACAACAACCCATATGCCAAAATTTATTGCCTAGTGATCGAATTAAGGATTAAAGAAATAGGATTTGTTGGCTACAAATCAATCAATCAATTTTAACTGTATAAAAACTGTGTATGTAAGTATACAACAGAAACCAATACTATAATAATTAAATTATTCATAAGTGATTAAATGCTATAAAATTTATTTCCTAATCTTCTGGCTGTGATACATGGAAATCATGTAAGCGACAAAGGATGTAAAACCATTATTTGTCATGAATATAATTAATATGTCACTTGTGATAAATATAACCGAATTCTATAGAGTTTCGTATACTCGGCTAAATTATTATACTACTACTAATATATACTCGGCTAAATTAAGAATGCAACTGACAAGTAATAAATTACCTCTTGACTTTTCTTATTTAATTTTGGTATTGTATTAAATATCTGTGATATTTCGAGAATCGCTAGTATTTCGAGGTCGATATCTTGTTACTATAGTTTTTTATGCCTTAAATATACTACAACAAGCGATATCATTTATACATCTGAAGATAAAGAATTCATTTATCGATTATTTAAAAAAAATCTGATGTGGACACCACATGATTTTCTTGTACACCAATTACATATATACAAGTTTTTTTTTTTAATGAAAGGTATATAAAACTCTATTTCATTAGTAACTTCTGATATTTTTTTATGATTTTTTTTGTAGTTATTGAATTATTAATACTCGTAAAAATGTTTTTTTACAATCAGAGGTTAATAATTTAATGTGTAATATATTTCATTTATATAGGTTAATAATATAAATTAATATATTTAAATAAAAAAAAAAAAAAAAAAAAAAAACAGTTAAAAAAGGGATCGAACCGATTCCCATGTATGATCCCTTCTCCTTATAAGATCCCAATATTTCATTAATTAAAATTTAATCTGGCTATAACTCTGGAACTAATGAATATAAGTACCACTTATGATACATCGTTAAAAAGCTTTCAATGACGACTTATTACTGCACTTAAGAAAAAGGCTAAAATCCAATTTTTTTTTTAATTTTTGGACACTTTTGGTTCAGTCGATTGTAATAAAAAGGGGAGATACACAATTAGATGTAACAACAGTCCTAAATACAAAATTTCAACAATCTACGGTTAATCGTTTTTGAGTTATGCGAGATAAATACGTACGTACATACAGACGTCACGCCGAAACTAGTCAAAATGGATTCAGGGTGGTCAAAATGGATTCTCCGTTGAATTCTGAAAACCGAAATTTTTCGCGATCTTTTACGTCCTTTACTTCGTACAAGGAAGTAAAAAATAAATAGCGACAAAAAATTCCTTACAATATTTAATGTTATTAGAGAAATAAATTATTTATTAAATAAATAAAAATTGATTTTAATAAATACCGATTATAAAATAAAGAAATACTGATTATTATAGATATTTTGAACTGGATCGTTAAAATCTCATTTATCCTACACAGAATACGGTTTATCCTTGTATTCAATAAAATTGTTGTAGTTTAAGTAAAAGTAATTCTAAAGAGTGAAATCGTAATGACTGTTCAACTAATGTATACAGTCATTAAAACCAGACAAGCTTAAAATGTACTGTATTTACCAAATCAAAAAATAAAGGTTTCTGCAATAACTGATTCCAAAGTAAAAAGATAAGAAAACTTAACGACTGTTTACTGGGAAATCCATTTTGTTATATATTATTATTCCAAGTAATAATACAAAATTATAACAATTTAATTATAATAATTTTTAATAATAAGATTAAATATTATTCACCATAATAGTATTTCTTCAAACAAATTCGAGTACACTTTGTATTGATTATTTTAATAATATAAAAATAACCTTAAAATAAAATAACTTTTCTAACCTCCAATAGCAATGCACGTCAATTGCAAACCGGATCCTTCTGTTACAGGTCCGACAACTTTACGCTGGAGACTACCACCATTTGATTCCAGAAGAGTTAATTTTCTTGGTGGAACTAAAAAAACAAAATAAAAAAATTGTTATTAATAAAATCTATAAAACATATATTTGCAAATAAAAATTATCAATAAAATTTAAATAGTTTTATAATAAGAAGAAATCTGTAAATTATTTCTTCATACTACCGATTTTCTTACTCATAATAATTATCACTGCAGATTAAATATTAAGTATGTAATATCCATCTGAAATGTATTTCATTTGCAATACTTCCACACTGAACAACACATGTCAGTTTCTTATAGGCTCCGCTAGTTTCATGTCTTTTTCAAGATATTCCCACTGAGAATATCTATTAAGATATCTATTCACTTAAGTCATATCTATTAAAATCATACCTCTATTATTAAAATTAAATTTTACATATATTTAATAATAAATCCGAAAGAAAATTCAAACTACTTTGCTAAATAATAAAAATTGTATTTCAGAAGAATCTTTAAGCCCTTTACATATAAATTTCTACAAGATAATTTTTTTTTAACACAACAATTATAAATTTACAATACCATAATATTAACTAAAATATATTTTATTTCATTATAATGGCCCAGTTTGCCGATGTTTCCGTGGAATTATTCGATATTAAACAGCACATTATTATCATTGTGGTACAAACGTATTTTCCTTTCATTACAGTAAATTACATCTAAACATCGATGACGTCACACTTATCTAACCTTTACTACAATTAAATTTTACTACAGAAGACACTAAATTCTATTAATTCAGGTAAATCAAACGCTTAATCGTAATGTAACAATATTTTAGCTTGAGAAGTTATTCACTTATTTAGCTTGTAAAATTATTTATAAGTTATTTAAAAATAAAGAATCACTAACATTTTCATGAACATTAAAAAATTATTTCTCGAGTACTATTTATTGAAACGGTATTACGGTTTAAAATATTTGATAACGTACTTGAGTTGTACAGTGAATAATGCATTTTAATTTAGTTAGAATATCCTAGATTCTTTCTTTTATTATCACCGGAATACATATTGTAGTGATTAATGCCAATTTTACACAAAATTAAGTAAAGTTCTACAGTTATGCGTTTTTTTGACATTCCTGAAGATTACTGGTAAAAAAATTAATATACTTTAGAATAGGGTGACATACCAGGGTGTCCGGGTAGCTGTTGACCAAACTTAAAATGAATTAAGTAAGGTTAAGAGAATAAACATAACAAGTTCATGGAGACAAATGGCATATCTCGCTTCGACCTCTACAACTTATATTTTTTTAATAAAAATGTATATCATAAGAAAGGAATAAGATATTTAGATGAAATTTGGAATACATGTACACATCTATAAAATATATCTGGAATTTTGTTACAGTTTGAAAATTCTTCAGTGCAGCATTTAATCATTAACAACTCCGTAAAGTTTTATCGAATTATGTTTTATTAGATAAACCTTTAAGTCTGTTATTGTAATCAACATGATAGGTTCATTTTTGTTGTGAAAACTTCTTTAGGCGTATTGTGTCAGAATTTTTTGTACATACAAATTACATGGGAAAATGGGAAAAAAAATCGCAGACTCGTAATCAAAATTTGTAACGTAATGCAAGAGGCTAAGCATATGTATATGAAAGAGAAAAAGGCATAGAGGGAGAATATATGTATACACATATTTGAGTATAGTATAATATGTAATAGAAGAATACGGGAGGTGGGAGAAAAAACTGCCGGTGATTGAAAATAATTCTCCCTCTCTATCACTCATAACAAAAAAAAAAAAAAATTGTTAAATTCAGTGTAAGTGTAACATATTATAATATTTTTTTATTGAATTTGGAACATATGTGAAGATTTTCAACACCTAATTTATATGCATTAAAAAATCATTTACCTTGAAAATATTATCGGTAAAGATTGCTGTTTATTGTTAAAAAAGTACTTTACATGAAATATTTTGGTCTTGCAATTTTGCGGGGGCGAATTTCGCTCGCGAAATGGGTTTGTCAAACCCATGAAAAGAGATGTGGAGGTTCAATAGCCAACTTCTTTGTTTTTTTTTGTTGTAATTTTGGGGGCATCTCAAACCTTTACTACGTATTTTGCAGTAAATCCACTCTTTCAGCGTGAAAATTTAACTTCAAACACGGGATAATCGTGGAAAACACGTGTTCAAATTGGTTCTAGGGGTCAAAGGTTAAAGTGGCTATTGAATTAAACATTATATGCTACATATATTAATTCGAAACGATTGCGATCGCATACAAGTTTTCAATTCGGGCCGTGCGGTCTTAAGCACACATATATTTTTTTTTCACTTCATTTGTCCAAATCGGTTAATAAACAACTGAAATGTGGCTGAAATTGTACATCTGAAAAATTATGCAATTGACAGTTTCGGACAAGTTTTCATTTCCTTCACTAATTGAATTAAAAATATATAATTCCATGCATTATTAGTCAATCCAATTGTAAGATATCAATTTTTATAGAAACAAATAAAATGGCAGACAAAAGTAAAGTGAAAGATAGGGCATTTATCCATATAAACATTTTTACTTATTTTATTGTTTTGAATCATGGAACGGCAAAGTCCTTTACAATTGGCCAACACATCCGGGATATCTGTGGACATATACTGTATAATTGATACGATCTGATATTCGTAATACATAATAAGAATTATCTAAAGTTCTCTAATAAGTATTTCGGGTAATACATGCAAGTGTTGCACAATGTTTTATCTGTTTTAAGTATCCTGTTTTACAAGTACAAAAAAAATTGCAAGTGGATACCACAGGTACTTTCCAATTGTAATGGATGTTTAAAAAAAAACATTCAACTAATACAATTTAAATCAATTTTGAAGGAACCGTTTCTTTATTTCTGAAACGGTCTCTTCTATTTCCTGGCAGATTTCTTTAAATTTATTACTTAGAGCTATCCTTGTTAAAGATCTAATCTTAAAAAATGATAAAATTTTATACAAAAAACGATTGAAGGAATGGTCGTAAAATTTTGATTACAAATTACTCAAGAAGAAACTGTTTATTATAATTTTCCAAACGTACTAAAACGGAATGCATTTTAGCACTGTTTTCCATTTTAAGGTAATTTTTTTCCATTTCAAGGAATTAAAAAATAAAAAAATCTTATTTAACAAATTTGATTTTTTTAAAAAATTTAATCGTTTAAATTTAATAGTTTTTGATTTTTGTCCGATTCCTTCAAGATAGCAGATAATAAATTTACCCAGTAAATTCAGGGAATATTCTTTTAAATGTATTAGAATACTTTACATGTTGAAGTGTATGAAATTTTGGTTACTATCCATCTATATAATAAAAATTTGTTTATAAAAAAAAATTGACCTAAAACAAATAATACTACACTAAGAATAGTAGAAGTTGGTTGTTTTAATCGGACAAAGGAGATTATAATGTTAAAATATAACTATATAAACAAAATATAAATGACTGTAACTGATGTAAATGCTTCAGTGTACGGATGAAAAGATCTTACATTTTATGTTCTCCAACCACAATGTTATTTGTATATTTACTGATTAAAAACAAAATATGAGATTACAGAACAGATACAGATTACATTTAAATGGGAATTCACTTTAAGAGGATTCAATTCGTAATATATTTTATATGTTAAAACTTATATAATCAGGCTGTAAATTATAGCGATGTCAGTTAAACAATTAGAAAAATATCTACGTTATTTTAATTTCAAGGACAAACTCTTAGTTTAGAAAAACGCCATACACATTTTATTTTAAATATATTATTATGTTAATTTTTAAAAAACCTTTTACTGAATTCTTAATCGATAACTCTGCTTTCACGAAACGTCAAAAAACCATAAAAATACTTCATAAATCGCATAGTTTAAATAGGTAAAAAGAGGTTCGTTAAAAACAAATAATCGATTGCTATATAAAAAAATTAATAATTTACTCTAAAAGAGAAGAGTATTTAACTAGCTCCCGTCGCAGTTTCGCTCATGCTATATGGTTACTTGCATTTCACGTAGCGGTCAACCCTTTTATTTTATGTTTAGTAGTCAAGTAAGCGGAGGCAGGTGCAGCCGGTCACACATACAGTAACGGTGGCATTGGCTGTGGTTTCAGCCACAGCGCCGTATTCCTTCACACGCGCTTAAAAAAAATCCCTAAAATTGGATTTAAATATTTATCTAAAAAGTATTTGCAAGCCCAAATCTACTGAATATTTCTTTTACTATAGTAGGAATTGGAAAACTTACAATCTCTGTTCAAAAGTGTTTTTACCTTTCTTCATCCCCTTTTTCATTTCAAGTTCGTATTTCAAAAGTCTAGAAATTGGTTTATCGACAAGAAGATTACTCTCACCAAAAATCAAAATGATTTTTTTCATTTGTCACAAAGAAATTGAAAAAAATAACAGGGTTTCAAAAATCAATTTTAACCCTTGAAACTTGGAATAAAACTCAAAATTTAGAAACTGATTTTTAAATATTCATAATCATAGTTCAAATCCAGGTCACACAGTGATAGACACTAACAGTTCACAATTCATTAAAGTTTGTACTTCAACCGGAAAATTTCAACTACTACATTATATATACGATTATATATATATATATATATATATATATATATTATACACATTTTTCGAAATTAAATATATCCAAAAATCTTCTCAGTTATGTCAAGAAACATGGGTAAAAATTTAGTAACGATAGATTGGGTAGTTTTTTGTTTATCCCGAACAAAAAAAACCCTCTTCCTCTTAATATATAATAGTACAGATTTATAATGTAATGCTCCCTCTGTGAATCATGAGACCTTCCCGTCGGTGAGGGAGCTTAAGTGCTCAGTGATACACAGTAGCTGGACCGAAAGTGCAAACATATCGGAGAGGTATCTGTTGAGAGCGAGACTAAGGAATGATTCCTGAAAGAGGACAGCAGCTCTTTCAGTAGTTATTAAGGGCGTAGGTCAGGACGACTTAAACGTCCATATCAACATCACTCCTCTGAGTACTGCGCAGCTGAAAGCAATGGAAAACTACAGTTGCTTTTTTTCCAAAAAAATGTTGCTCTCTGCATATTCATATAGCAATGATAGAGGCACCTTCCTTGGTAAAATATTCCAGAGGTAAACTAGTGCCCAGTTCGGATCTCCAGGTGTGGGGACTAATAAGGAAGGGGTCACCAGAAGATTAAAAAATATTCTACGAGTCAAAGCGTGGAATGTTAGAAGTCTAAAAAAGGTTGTTAGGTTAGAAAAATTTAAAGAAAACAATTTTTCGGCATGTAGGATGTAGGTGGTATACCGAAATAAAACGATTAACACTAGATAGGGAATCTTGGAGAGCTGCATCAAACCAGTCGAGTGACTGAAGACAAAAAAAAAATGTATTGATTTATAATATAACGTTGGGCGAAACATACAGATCCAGTAGTATATATAATGACTGCAACTATGTTTTGGACTTAATTCTCAGTTCATTTAAACGTAAACTATTGAAAAATTCTTCATAGTTCATCAACTCGGAAATAATTTCAATAACAAGTTAACGAATTCCTGTTCTGAAAAAAACCTTTCGGCACACCGAAAGGCGAAGGTAGATTTCACCGGTGCTGAGTAAGGGATAAAAAAGATTTATACCTTAAAGTTAAGAAAAACTGCAAAATTATTCAACACGACAATGATTGCGTGTGAAAAAAGTTTCACATGTTTAGCATATGACAAGCCTCATCTTCTTACAATTCCAGCAACATTTTGGTCATCCCTTGCCGTAAGGGTTGGTCATATCAAAAATTGTTTTAGATAATGTTTAGAGGACTAAAGACCACTCTAAACCGATTCGATACTGTGCCTATTAACTAAAAATGATGATTTTGGTCTTCGCAACCCCATTTTTTCCAACCCCTGGGCCAATCGTTGGCGATATTACAAATCGTTACTTACTTAAGTTTTAGGCCCTTATTCAAAGAATAGTAGGAACTTTAAACGATTCGATATTTTATTTAATAAGAAAGTTATAGCGATATTTTTTTTTTCAAAAAAGCCACCCCGCATTGACCGATTTTGCTCATTAACGAGCTCGACCGAGATTTTGAGACGTTATATTTTATGTATCAATTTGAAATTGATTTGCACAAAATTACGGAAGTTATCGTATCCACAAGAAAGTGAGTGATATAAATAAAAATATATATATATATATAAATGTATACATAAATTTTTGAACTGACGGTGGTTTTCGGTCTTCGCGTTTCACATGTGAAACGCGAAGATATGGAAGTCGAATTATGGTACCCGTTACAATAGGTAGCTTTCTTATGAAATCTACCTTTCTTTTCCAGTTTAGCCTCCGGTAACTACCGTTTAGATAATTCTTCAGAGGATGATATGTATGAGTGTGAATGAAGTGTAGTCTTGTACAGTCTCAGTTCGACCATTCCTGAGATGTGTGATTAATTGAAACCCAACCACCAAAGAACACCGGTATCCACGATCTAGTATTCAAATCCGTGTAAAAATAACTGGCTTTACTAGGACTTGAACGCTGTAACTCTCGACTTTCCAAATCAGCTGATTTAGGAAGACGCGTTAACCACTAGACCAACCCGGTGGGTTTTATGAAATCTACATAAAAGAGTTAATTTTAACGTCTTTTAATTAATTAATTTTAATTTACGACAATTTTTAACTAATTGATTCATCAAAATTTGATAATAATTAAGGAAGTTCTAGCTATATCTAAACACAAAATTGCTTTTATTATTGCTATTGTAAATATAACAATTTATTTATTTTCTGTTACTTTTTAATCCTTTAATGTTTAAATTTCAAGTAATTGTTATTTGATATATTATTACACATGATATACTTATTTATTACAGATTTGATTTTATAGAAATGAACGATCACAGATATAAAAATCTATTGACTTCAGATCGGGGAAGCCGTAATCCATTTGAAACTAGAGAGTTATAAAACGTTCCATAAATTTTTTTTATTGTATTTTGTGTAACATCCTCATACAGAAGGTGAAAATAGCAATCTTCAGAAAAATTATTTTTTAACTTCTTTCTTCTTTATTCTAAACGTATGCTTACTAGTTCTTTAGCTATCTTTGGCTTGTGCATTATCTTCCTTTAATTGAATATAACTGCTTCTCAAATGCTCGCAATGTATTATTCTTTTCCTCTTATTTCTTCAATGATTCTTCTCTGAAAGCAGTCCTTTCTCAAAGTACGTCCAATCTAAATTTTTTAAACAATATATATATATATATATATATATATATATATATATACACAAAGGTAAGACAATTATTATCCGCAATTTAGTTGTATTTTTGTTTATGTTGGTAGTACTATCGTGTTGCATAGATAAGGCATGCGTGGTTTAATTGTTGTCATGTCTGTGCAGGTTTGATGCTGCTAGGTTAGTTCCATTATAGCTGCCATGCCGTTAACCATGGCTGCTCCGCTTTCTGTTTGCACCATAGAAGAGCAACGTTCAGCGATCCGTTTTTTGTGGTCGGAAGGTGTATCAGGGTCCGAAATTCATTGAAGACTTTCGGTACAGTACGCGAACAGTGTTTTGCCGCAACGGAGTGTAAATTTTGAAAAATTTTGAAAATTTTGAAAAATTCAAAAATAGTCGCATAAGTGTTACGTACGACGAAGGATCCGGACGACCGTTTACCCCACAAATGAGGAAAAGATTGAGCGTGCACGTGACATGGTTTTCTTAGACAGACGAGTAACTATCGATGAAGTGGCACATCGTCTGCAAGTTAGTCATTGTTCTGCCTACGAAATAATCCACAACAGACTTGGGTTTCATAAAGTCTGTGCAAGATGGGTCCCAAAACAACTCAGTCGCATAAACAAACGCGCTTGGATATCTGCCAAAATATTTGGATCGCTATGGTAACGAACGGGACCATCTTCTTAGACAGAATCATCACCGGTGACGAAACACGGATCCATCATTACAAGCCGGAGAGTAAACGGTAGAGTATGGAATGGAAACATCAAAATACGCCCTGCAAAAAAAAAGTTCAAGACCCAACCATTCTCAGGAAAATTGATGCTTACGGTTTTTTGGGACTCATAAGGCCCAGCACTGGAACATTATGAGAGGAAAGGGGCACAACAATAAACAGTGCGCGTTACAGTGAGATGCTTATTGCCGAGCTGAAGCCTGCGATTGGAAGCAAACGCCGAGGACTGCTGTCGAAAGTTGAGTTGTTGTACGACAATGCCCGTCCACATACTGCTGCCCGCACTGCTGAAACGCTCCAGAAACTCAACTTTGAAGTACCGGCTCGTCCTCCGTATAGTCCTGTTCTTTCCCCTTCTGACTACCACTTGTTTGGTGCACTCAGAGACATTAAGGGGCCGTCGATTTACTTCAGACGCAACAGTGAAAGAAGCGGTTCATTCTTGGCTCGCAGCTCAACGGAAAACCTTCTTTTATAAGGGCATCTGGAAGCTTGTGCAACGATGGACCAAGTGCCTTGAAATGCAAGGGGACTATGTTGAAAAATGACGTACATTTAAGTTTCCTATTTGTATTGCAATAAAATTTATAACTACATTGCGGATAATAATTTACTTACCCTCGTATATATATATATATATATATATATATATATATAGTGTTTGATTTTAATGACCCCAGGCGATTTTCTCGTAAACTAGGCACAATATAAAAAATTACCTAAAGAAAAAGATTGACGGGGTACACCTGGTGGTGACCTTGACCTTGTTTCCAGGTTAACACGACTTTTTTCAAACGGAATGACCTATTTTTGACCCCACCAATTGTAACGAGCAGAAACTTTAACGTTGTAATATGCAGTAATCCATGTGATCTTGGACATTTTTTTGAAGATCACTGGCTACCATCAGAAATAGTATTATACGGGTAATAGTGTCATACGGAGATAGTGATATACGAGTTACACGTTTTTGAAGGTCATATAATATTCCTGGAATATTTGTATTCCAGGACATTTATCTCGCAAATAATGCGGAAGAGCATAAAAATGATTGTCATTCGTATAACCCTATCTCTGATGGTTAGCCGTATGACCTTCAAAAATGATTCGGGGTCGTATGTGACATATGCCAATGTAAAAAATTCTATTTTTTTTTTTTTTTTGGTGGGATCAAAAATAGATCATTCCATCTGAAAAAATTGTGGTAACCTTGAAATAACGGTAAAAGGTCAAGTCAAGGTAAAATCCAAGGTCGCAATGAGGTCCCCCCTCCAATCTGAGTAACTTTTGTGAAGGTATTTTTTTTGCATGCGTATTTTACGAGGAAATCACCTGAGGCGATTAAAATAAAATCCTCTATATATAATAAAGCGTATTTGTGACATGCAAGATATTGTGGTACTCCACCGACAGTTACCTCTTTTGTTTCTTCATTTTCCATACTTGTTATTGTTTCTTACATCTGCATAACACTTTTACTTATCTTTGACTTTCCCAGTCAGTTTTCAGTCTTTTGTGTTACACAGACTTTCATTTTTTTTAATAAATGATTTTATTTTTTTATAAAATGTGAAATAAAAAAACAGAATAGAAACCGATTTTGGTCAAGAACGAACTCCAGGGCTCTTTTTCTGTTGTTTTTTTTCAAATGAGTGTAGCCGTAAAAATCTTTATGATAAGGATATCATTTAAACACTGAATGTATTCTAGGTTATAAAATATAAAGATTGACAACGATTTGTAAAAATGAGTCGAATTATCTTTATAAAAATATTGCTAAGAGAAACATACGTTGTATTACAAAAAGCTGCAAAATATAAAAAAAAAAAAAATATTCGACTTTTTATAAAAGTATAAATTACACTATGTGCGTCAAACGTATAATATTTTTTAAACAAGTAATACAGTATAATTTGATATTAACTTTTACTTTATTTGGCATTATCTTCAAAAAATCTAATCATTGTGAACTGTATAGATTCTGGTTACTGTATAATGTTAAGGAGCAGACCATACTGTTTTGTGGTGGTACGGTACACCACACGCTCTAGTGTATAGAAGAGATTACGTTTAGATATCTCCTAGGTGATTGATTGCTCTAAATGATACGACTCAATTCACTAACCACCTCACTTTAACCAGTGGTATAATAGAATAATACTCTTCTGCTATCAGCCATAGATGGGTATCATACGTATAATAGATAGTTATATACAGTTAAAACACACACACACACACACATATATATATATATATATATACACACACACACACAACTTAAATGTTTGCTAAATGCAAATCCATTAAAACCGTTCGGCTGTATAAAGCTATTCGAATTGCTTTTAGAAACTTGATACTATTTACTTGTAGTAATTTAAATACACACAGCCTACAATTTAAATTCAGTGACCATGTATTTAACTAAGCATTTTATTTCAATAATTTCAGGTGCGAAATAATTTATATATTATTTTGCAAAAGTAATTTTGTCGCTTTTATTGTAGCACAGCTTATACCCAAAATCTAATAAAGAAATGAACTGAAGTTCTGGGCTTAAAAATAATAACAAATCAGAATTTGTATTAACTGATGAGAGTCCAATAGTAATATGTTGAGAGATATTTGTTTCAAATAAGAAAATATTACGAATATGTATGATTATACCATATTGTATAGAATTACCGTAAAATATTTTATATAAAATATGTTTAAAATACATCTATTCTTATTTTCGTTTATAATGCACTATCAATGTTTATAATTAAAATAAGATTTTGTAATATATTTACCATATAATCTTAAACCTCATAAGCGGATGGACATTGTTTAGGATATGAAAAACGCCATGTCTGACCGGGATTCAAACCGGAACCTTCTTTTTCTTATTTCCCGATGTATACAAGATCATAAAAGACTGATACGCTAGCACTTAGCCATGGAGTTTTTTTATATTTAAGTTAAAATATAAAAATCATAATTATATATAATGGGTTCGCTATATCAAAATTCACGTGATAATTGTCGCTAACTCACTCTGTTCACCAACGGGATTGATTATTGATTGAGCATCATAATTCTGGGAGAAAGTAAACCTGATTAGTTCTTTTTGTATCTCGGTTACTTTACATGTATCTCTGTATTAAAGACTGGGTAGGTAGGGCAAAGAAATAGATTAATACACCTATTCTAAAGGGAAAAAATACGTTGTAAAAGAAAAACATCATCCTGTAATAACTTTTTTACAAAGAAAATTGTTATCGATTGTTGTACTATATATATATATATATATATATATATATATAAATTTTAAACAACCAAATTCCAGATTTTCATTAATGTTTTTTATGTGTAACAATATTTATTTTATTACCAAAAAAGCCGATTATGAATTGTTTATCTTTACCAGTTACTGCATTCAAGTTGTGGAATTAGTTTTTTAACAACACTTTCTGGCTAATTCAGTCATTTTAAGTTCTACTTGCATGTTTATGGTAAAATAATTCATTTTTATTAAAAAACAATAACCAAAAGTAGGATTTATTTTTACATTTTTATGTAAAAATATTTATTTATAATTTTATGATACGCACTTAAATCACGGAGTTCTTTAGAACTTCGTCTGTAAGAGGCGACGAAGTCAACGGACTACGTTTACAGTTCTAAACATGACCTAACCTCACAGTGAAATGAAAATGACAGTGATAACCTAACCTAACAGTGATAACCTAACTGAAATGTTAACAGTAAAATGAAAAAAAAAAAATGAAAACATCTTTTTCAGTTCTTTTTTTTTTGTCTTCAGTCATTTGACTGGTTTGATGCAGCTCTCCAAGATTCCCTATCTAGTGCTAGTTTTTTCATTTCAGTATACCCTCTACATCCTACATCCCTATCAATTTGTTTTACATATTCCAAACGTGGCCTGTCTACACAATTTTTTCCTTCTACCTGTCCTTCCAATATCAAAGCCACTATTCCAGGATGCCTTAGTATGTGGCCTATAAGTCGGTCTCTTCTTTTAACTATATTTTTCCAAATGCTTCTTTCTTCATCTATTTGCCGCAATACCTCTTCATTTGTCACTTTATCCACCCATCTGATTTGTAACATTCTCCAATAGCACCGCATTTCAAAAGCTTCTTTTCTTCTCAGATACTCCGATCGTCCAAGTTTCGCTTCCATATAAAGTGACACTCCAAACATACACTTTCAAAAATCTTTTCCTGACATTTAAATTAATTTTTGACGTAAACAAATTATATTTCTTACTGAAGGCTCGTTTATCTTGTGCTATTCGGCATTTTATATCGCTCCTGCTTCGTCCATCTTTAGTAATTCTATTTCCCAAATAACAAAATTCTTCTACCTCCATAATCTTTTCTCCTCCTATTTTCACATTCAGTGGTCCATCTTTGTTATTTCTACTACATTTCAGTACTTTTGTTTTGTTCTTGTTTATTTTCATGCGATAGTTCTTGCGTAGGACTTCATCTATGCCGTTCATTGTTTCTTCTAAATCCTTTTTACTCTCGGCTAGAATTACTATATCATCAGCAAATCGTAGCATCTTCTTTCTTATGTTCTTCAATTGTTACTGTTGCTGTTTGGTTCCTGTACATTTTAGCAATTGTTCTTCTATCTCTGTATTTGAAACCTAATTTTTTTAAAATGCTGAACATTTTATTCCAATCTACGTTATCGAATGCCTTTTCTAGGTCTATAAACGCCAAGTATGTTGGTTTGTTTTTCTTTAATCTTCATTCTACTATTAATCTGCTCAGTTCTATTAGATTTGTAATAAAAAATACTTCGAATTTTGTTAGACAACCTTTTTTTCCATTTGATGAAGTGCGGGATTCGGGACTCCAATATGTCATTTCAATCATTGTTTTAATGTACCTTTATGAATCGCGCAGCTAGATAACAGTATTTATAGTACTAGGTAGCGTACAAAAACTTGATAATGTACTTGAAATAATAAAATTTAAAAGAAAGTATACTACAGCTTGTTTTAATACTAAATGCTCTTATGTAAATGGAAGTACTGAAGATGAAACAATTTTTTTAATTCCCATCATTTGTTTAAAAAAAAAAATAAAAATATTAGTTTACAAGAGATTATACTAGTTTTATTAAAAAATGAATAAATAACACAGAAATAAATTCGATTTGTAAAATGGAATTTAACGATAAAAATCGAGGGTTACACTTACAAAGTAATAAGTGCAATATTATATCACAGATCTTCGATTCGTGAAGGTCATTATACTAGTTTTATTAAAAGAAAGGAAAAATATGGTATGGCTAACAACAAAAAAATTGGCCGTGAAATTCCAAAAAATGTATATTTACTCTAGAAAGCAAGCAATAAATTTTAATAATAAACCATAGGATAACAATCAGTAATTCATAAAAAAAATAAAAGATTATTCTAACAAAACGCAGTGATATCCAATAAAATTGCAATGAAATTGTAAACCGTACGGAAAGAGTCTCGCAGATATCATTTCTTCCGCTCAAAAAACAAACTTTTTTTTCGATATCAGAAAAGGAAAGACACTAGATTTCTATTATATAAAACTGTTATTAATTTAGAATTTTCTTTAAAAAAAATACAAGTAATAGACATTAGATATAAAATAACAGATAAAAATAGTGTTTAAGTGTTCCATATAATAAGCAAAGAATAGAAAAAACGATGGGTGTATGCGGCCATCGACACTATACAGGAGTGGTTGAGGTCCAGGGGTCTGTAACTGTCTACGGAAAAATGCCGGTGTATTGCCTTTACGGGTAGAAGAGTGATAGAACCGTTCAATATTTCCATCAACGGTCATACTATAGAAGAAGCGAATAACATCAAGTACTTAGGAGTTATCCTCCAGAAAAACGGTAGATACACCGAGCACATAGTCAATGTATGCAACAAGGCAGAAAGGATGATAAAAAGTCTAAACATCATTATGTCATCGCAGAATGCCCCTCGGGCCTCAAAGCGCCGTTTACTGGCGACCACCGTCGTGTCTTCGCTTATGTATGCCGTTCCGGCCTGGTGGCGCTCTATCGCCATCAGGCGCAACAAAGAGAGACTGGCGAGGACGCACAGGTGTGTGCTCCTAGGTGTTGTGTCCGCATACAGGACAGTGTCCTATGCCGCCCTGTGCGTGTTATCGGGTACACCTCCTATTGACCTAATCGCAAAAAAGAGGGTGGAGAGGGCACAAGGCAAGCCAGAACAAGAGGTCAGGGATGCCGTTTATAATATCTGGCAGGAACGATGGTCACAGGAAGCTGTGGGTCGATGGACGAGAACCCTCATCCCCAACATCAAGCTGTCGAGAAGATTTGGTGAGGTTGATCATCACCTATCGCAGTTTTTTACAGGACATGGTTCCTTCAATAACTACCTGCACAAAATAGGCAAGAGAGAAGAGCCAATTTGCAACTACTGCAACGAGATAGATGATGCTGAGCACACCTTTTTTGAGTGCAATAGGTGGGACACACTTAGACATAGTAAGGCACTCACAGGTATAACTCCAGAGACAACAATAGACTACATGCTAAGAAGCGAGTCAAACTGGAATAATTTTGCTAGTTTTGTTAGACAAGTTGTTCTACAGAAATACTCCGATGAGAGAAGACAAGGTGTTGGCTAGAATAGGACTGGGTGGACAGCCTTGCTGGTGAGGTCCAGCATGCTGCGGTGTGTTGGCACTGATGAGCCACCAAGGACTCCACGGGTAACAGTCAGGCAAGAGCACACTGAATACCCGGTACCGCGTCGCGGCGAACTGGGTCTGGCGTGGTGTATTAGTATTGCCCTTTTGGGTCTCCAAGGGGTCAATATTGATAAAGAACTCTCAAAAAGAGCTAACCGGTAGGCCGACCTGCCTTGCCGGTATATAGCCGGTAGGTGGGGAGGCCTATTTGAGTTTAAAGACACTCCCCTGGGCGGCGTAATACCAACTAGTCGGTCCGGCCCAGGGGAGCTGAGAGAAAAAAAAAAAAAAAAAAAAAAAAAAAAAAGAAGATATTTCTTCCGCTCAAAAAACAAAATTTTTTTTCGATATCAGAAAACGAAAGACACTAGATTTCTATTATATAAAACTGTTGTTAATTTAGAATTTTCTTAAAAAAAAATACAAGTAATAGACATTAGATAGACAATAATAGATAAAAACAGTGTTTAAGTGTTCCATATAATAAGCAAAGAATAGAAAAAACGTATTACCGGTCCGATTTCATTTATATGTAATACATATCGCATTTATAAAAATAATACAATTCTTATGATTATTCGTGGTTTAATAAATGAAATCGGGCCAATAATAATTTGGTAACAATTTTTTCTATTTTTGCTTAGTATACGGAACTCTGAAATATTGTTTATTATCTATTATTGTATATCTATTTTCTATTACATATATTTAACATTTATATTTTTTTTAAACAAAATTGTAAATTATTATCTGATTTTGATAATAGAAACGTAGTATCTTACCTTTTATGTTATCAGTATCGTTTTGTTAAAAACAGTTTTATTTATACTACAGAAATTTTTGTTTTTTGACAAAAGAAATGATATCTACTCGACTCTTACCGTACTGTTTACAATTTCATTTTAATTTTTTGTGGATATCACTGCATTTTGTTGGATTATTCTTTTATTTTGTTATAAATTTCTGATTGTTTTCTTATGGATTTATTATTAAAATTTATAGCCTTTCTAGAACAAACAAATATACATTTTTTTTTAATTTCTCTACATTTTTTTTTTGTCGATAGTCATAAATATCATTCACTCCCTACCATATTTTTCCTTTCTTTTAATAAAACTAGTATGATGACATTTACGAATCGAAGATACCTGATGTAATATTGCAGTTATTACTATGTAAATGTAACACTCGATTTTTATCGTATCCGTGGACACACTTTATATATTATTATTATTAAATGAACTTTTTTTATTTACCCATCATTAATTCAAATAGTTCTAATTTTGGAATTTTAATTTTACCGTTCGAATTTATATCTGTTTTATGTAATGAATCTTTGTTGCCACATTTGCAATGCTTTCCTACTGTTCGTGTTTTTTTTTGTGTTTTATTAGCAGCTATAATCTCTTGTAAATTAATTATTTTTTTTAATGAAGTAATGGGAATTGAAAAATTGTTCACTTCAGTACATTCATTGACATAAGAGCATTTACTATTAAAACAAGCTGCAGTATGTTTTCTTTTAAATTTTGTTATTTCAAGTACATTATCAACTTTTTGTATGCTACCTAGTATTATCAACTACTGCTACCTAGCGGCGCGATTCGTAAACTCATCTTTTTGAGGAAAAGTGACTTATTTGAGTCCCGCGGTTCATCACAGGAAATAAAAAAACGTTGTCTAACAAAATTCGAGTATTTTTTGAAAGTATTCTTTATTAAAATCTAACTGAACTGAAATACAATGTTTTCGCGCTTATTTTTAAAATTTTTTTTATACTATTATATTTCACTTAGGTTAGGTCATGTTTAGAACCTTCGTTGACTTCCTCGTTCCGTCCAGTTCTACGGACTCTTACCGGCGAAGTTTTAACGAACTTCTCGATTGTCTATTACCATAAACAACTGAAGTAGGATGGGCAAAAAAAATTTATTGTGGTTTGAAAGCTTATTGAAGTAGAAAATATAGCTGTAATAATCTCCCATTGACTGCTTTTCTGAAGCAAAATGTAGCTAAAAAAAAATTACAAGTCATTTTTTGGGGAAGGGGTGAATAGAATAAAATGTTTTCATAATTTGTGATCTTGATAAAATCCTTCAAATTTTGTAAGTCTTTGCTGAAGTGTCCCAATTTTTAAAAAAATTTAATATATTCTTTTCCCCCAAAGTTAGCACCTGTCTTCCAAGTATGAAGAAAATCGGTCAGCGAGGTACAGAGTTATAAGACCAAATACAGGCCGACATACATACGCAGAAATGTCCTTCTGACAAATTTTTTTTTCGAATTTGGAGGAATGGAAAAAACTTTTTTCGCAGATTATTTTCAATTTATTTAAATCTATTGTATTTGTTAAAAACATTTTTTTAAATATCTCCTAAAGGTAAAATCACATTTTTTAGATTTTTTTATTAATTTTTTATTATTTTCAACATAATTGTGTTAACGACTGGGTAAATTTGTAAAAAAAGAAAATATTGCTAGAGCATTAAAAGCTTTTTTCAAAGTTACGCGATTTTTATGATTCGGGTGGAGGAAAATTTATTGAAAGGTGAAGTTTATTAAACTAATAAAGACGAAATTAATGAAGTGAAATTTATAGACCAATGTCTAGCTCAGCAGACCCAATATCTTAAAACTGCCACATCTCATTGCCTCTGTTTTCTATCACTTTTATTACTCATTTATTTTACGCATGGCTTAACACAGTGTTTTCCTAATTTTTATCTGTTTTCCTTAGAAATTTTTTTTATCACATTATAATGATCTAACCCAACCAATTTCTATCTTTTTTTTGTCGTAATACGTATTTCGACTAGTATCAACATCCTCGAGGTTTTTTAAAAATTCAATTTATTTTTCTTTTTGAATGGATTCTGAATGGTTGTGTATTCATACTAGAGGGAAATGGGGAAAATTTTGAAATTTACAGAAATGTTCTTTTTATGTTTTTTTAAATTTCTTTTAAGCTTTATTATTTTGAATGTTTACTGAAATTTATTCATAATGATTATATTTTCAAGGAAAAGTTTCTCCAAGTTTAGTTTTATTCAATCTTTTTTCTACTATTTTTAAATGCAATCTAACGTTAAGACTAAATCAAAAACAAAACAATTTCCTTAACTCCACTGAAAAAAAATAAACGTTACAACTTTGTCACAGATTTTTTTCCGTTTATGTTGATTAAATTAATTGTTATTTAATTTACAGAAACAAATATATATAAATTAGAAAGTTTGTCTTGTTTTCAACAGCAACAGACGAGAACCAACCCCATCCAGCTGCCATGTTTCCATCGCGAAACTCTGCAGTCTCTTCCGTGGCGGAAGATGGCCAACTGAACGAAATTTAAATCCGGTGCATTGTAATCACCGTTCCGCTCCGGTACTGGCCCGGCTCCCAAATACCTCGGCTTCTTCGCATTCTTCACATTACTGCCCAAACTTTCACCACTAAATCAATTGGGAGACCCTTTCCCAATACGGTGGTGGCCTCGTAAGAGGCTGTTTAAAAAAAAAACACAACCAGCGCAAATTACATAAATCAATTCATTGAAAATAAATGCCGTTATGTCTGACATATTTTTATGTTACAAACGAAAACCCAGACTTTAAAATTATCGAAAAAATTTCTATAGCTCTAATTTTATTATTTAGTTAATCATTTTTTCTTTAAATAAGTGTGGATGAGGAAGATAGCAATAATTATTCGTTAATTATAATTTTTTCTAAGCAGGCTAACACAAATTATTATAAACATAAACACGTTGTTGAAATTTTTTATTATTTCACATCGGATAAGTTTTAGATTGACGAATTAACAATATGATGCAAAAATGTAAAAATATTTTTCTAAAGTAAAATCTGATATAATTAAAAGATATAAAATATGAACGACAGAAATCATTTTTGTCATAAATTGACTCCATGTGAATTAAAAAAAAAAATCGTGAATTTATTGTATATTGTAAAAGTTTCATTAGGATATTAATCACATCTCACTGTTAGGATGAGTATGTTGAATAATAAAGTAAAGGTACGTTTAAACTCCTTTCACATCGTGACAAGGGAAGACAAACTTTGTTTGACTTTAGGCGTAGGAGCTAATGCGAGTAAAAGTTGGTACTAAAGTTAGGTAAATATTAAACTTAAACCTATCCTTTGTAAAGAAATTTAGTACCGGAATAAGATACTAAACTTGGTTACAAGGCGTCAAACGTGTTTTATTGAATTTGACAGGAAAAATCGCTCTATTATTGAAGAAAAAAAAATATAATTTTAACACAATTTGTATAAGTTAACTTTTTATTATATATTCCTTTATCATTTTTGATCTCATTATATTTTATAAATGAATTTTCTGGATTCCTAATTTATAAAAAATGTCTATTATTCATTTCGTTTGTCGTTGATTCACAACACTGAGAAAAATTGTGCTCCTCATTGGACCTCAAAACTTTTTATTGATTTCCTTAATCTGACAATTTTTCTTGGAATGAATTTCAAAATAACAAAAAAAAAATCTCGTTTAAAATAATAAAACCACGAGAGAATCATTTTTCAAACGATTAACACGTTCAGTGCTAGTGAGGTATAAAGAAACCGATCAATAAAGCTGATTTTTTTTTAATTCACATCTTTAAGACCTTTATCAATTCTACTATTAGTTTTGATTTAGTTATTTGATTTAGTAATGCTTTATTCGCCGGAAACCGACAAAATATTTAAGACGTCACAGTGACCTCGCCCGCCACAGAATGCAGACCTAACACATCATTTGACTAAATATCATCCGTTCTTCCGCTATAGAGTCTGCTATTATTTGTAAATAACGAAATATTTATCGCATCGAAATAATTTATATTCTTTATCAAAATATAGGCTTGTTTATATTTAAATATAAATTTTCGTGTTATGGGTTATTTCAAAGGACATGACAAGTAGCATTCAAAATAATTATTTTCAATATTTTTTAAATTTATACTGCACAATCTACAGGAATAGAATTGTGTTAGATATTATGAACTTTATAAACAAAACAGAGTGTAAATTGTTATACTGGGCGGGACGTAAAATACAAACATAAATATCAGAATTGATAATTATTAATTAATTTTATTTTAATAATAAAAAAAAAACGTTAATATTTTATCATATTAATCATAATACAGTACAGTACTGAAAAAGCAGTTTAAAGGAATAACATAAACTGTATTAAACAGAATACAATACTAAAAATAAAATAATAACAATAAAAAACTTAAACTAAATGTAAACTAGCCTAAATGTACTTATGGAAGATTTTAAAACAAGGAGACTAACAAATCGCTTTCCTTTCCTTTTCCCTGTTTGCTTCCGGGAATTGTTATCAGGTATTACTTCGGAGGATGTATGAGGATGATATGTATTAGTGTAAATGAGATGTGTGGTTAATTTAAACCCAATTACCAAAGAACACCGCTATCATCGATCTAATATTCAAATCCATGTAAAAATAACTGACTTTACTAGGACTTGAACGCCGGAACTCTCGACTTTCAAAGAAGCTGATTTACAAAGACACGTTCACCACTAGACCAACTCGATGGTCACACAAATAACAGTAATTGGATTCTTTCCAATTAGGACACAACGAAAAATAATAATGGGATTCTTTTCTAACTTCTTTTTTTGAGTACACATTTGGCATTTCCTCCGTGGTTTTCTACCAGATTCATTCTTTTCCATTTGCTGTGTAATATGAATTTGGGTCTTGCCAATTCCTCTTTAAACTGCTAGTTCCGGCCTTATATTCTGTTGGTTAATATAGATTAATTTTTCAATAACACGTCCCTAAATTTTAACAATGTCATTTTCTTGTTAGGCCTACATAATCTTTACAGTACATACGCGTTATTCATAATCAAATGAGTAGCAACTTTTGCATATTATCGCAATGATTTTCTTTCCGGAGAGGGTAGTGAGCCACGAGTTGATCTGCTCGATCAATTCCGTCGATACTTTAGTTATATTTTGCGATATACTGAGGCTTTCTTTTCCAGATCTGATTTTGATTGTTGTCACTTGTGCACTGTGTTGAGAAGAAATCATTATTATCTGGCGTTTGTCGAACCACTTAAACACACAGATACCTATCTTGGTGTAACCTTGCTCAATTTCTCCCCTTCAAATCCTTTTATTAATAATATAGACTAAATTTCCTTTACGGATTGCTTTCAGGGTCCCCGTTACATAAGTTTTTCTTCCCAACAATTAATCGGTCAGAAGTACACTATTTTAAAAATTATCCATACGTACAGTGTCCTATATCTAAATAATCCTGGAGCAGGTGTTTTACTATTTTTTAATTTTTTCTATATGGCCCTTACTACCCAGTTGATTATCTTCGATATGAATTCATCAGGAAATTAAACACTTCTTCCGATGACAAGATTCTTCTTCTGCAATAACGGTTTCTTGTATTTATTCTTGAAGGGCCTAGCAGCTCAGAACTCTCTTCATGTTTATAAAAAAAGAAGTTGAAATAATCAGGAATGTTAACATGGAAATAATCTTATACATTTTTATAACAAATGATTATAAATGATTTTATAAAAAATTGAAACGCATTTTATGAATTTCAAGAAGAATATGTAAACGTGATGAATTAATTAAGATAAAGTAACATTTTAAAAGAAATTGAAATCATGTACATGATTATCTGACAAAATAAGAACTGTTCTCATTATGTGACCGATTTTAAACATTTTATTTTTTATACTTTTGAAAACGGTATATAACTAATGATTAAGTGAAATTATGCACTAAAAAATATTACGTAATAAAATTGTTTAGTGTTAATACTAAAATAATCTTCGGAAAAATACAATCAAAAGATGAACTTATCCTTTTTGATGTCACTGCTGGGCTGATTTTCAATGAACAACTTATTATTATTCAACTTATATTAAATTCCAATCGAAAAAATTGAAAAAAAAATTTTTAAATAAAATAAAAACTGTAAGAAAATTATTAGAAAATTTGAGTAGTTAGTAAAAAAATTAAAAAAAAAACAAGAAAGGAATGGTAAACTTAAGCCGTGAATACGTAATTCTAACCTTCCTTTAGGCGGTAAAGAATGAATCATTGCTGTTAAGTATTGCTGCTTGATCCCCTAACACTTAAAAAAAGCATAAACAAGGGACGTCGTCAGCCCCGTAGCCTAACCTATAACGACGCCAATGAGATGTCCTCCGCGTTGAACGTGTTAAAAATCGAAATTTTTATAAAGGGAAGGAAACTTGCAAATCGTTGAATATCT
This sequence comes from Lycorma delicatula, assembly GCF_047948215.1. Taxonomy (NCBI): domain Eukaryota; kingdom Metazoa; phylum Arthropoda; class Insecta; order Hemiptera; family Fulgoridae; genus Lycorma; species Lycorma delicatula. The sequence goes on along the minus strand of NC_134459.1, from coordinate 163,949,445 downwards.
CCCTGATTTTATTTTATTATTTTTTTAAAATTAAATTAATTTATTTAGAAAAAAATAGTCTGACACCATTAACAAAAATACTGATGGGTAATAATCAAATACTAATTGATAATAATTAATTTTATAATTTGTGAAAATGTCATGGCTAATCGGCTTTCGAAATCAGAATCTCATGATGAAAGGCACGGGTTAACCATCAGAGATAGTGCTATAAAAGTGCTGGCTTCTTTTCGCAGATATTTACAGTCACTGGTTTCTAAGTTGTGAGAAAAGGATTGCTCTCTGGGAGCAATGAATCAGAAAATTGTGCTAATCGGATACCGTATGTGATTAAACTCCAAAACCAAATTTATAGCCGTATGACTTTCAAAGATTTTTCACGGTCATAAGTGTGACCGCATATTCTAATGTAAAATTTTCTATTCTTTTCATTGGTGAGGTCAAAAATAGGTTATTCCAACAGAAAAAAATGGTGTTAACGTTTAAATAAGTTCAAGGTCAAATCCAAGGTCACCACGAAGTGTTCCCTTTCAATCTGAAAAACCTTTGTTAAGATAATTTTTTTTGTATTGTGAATAGTTTATGAGAACACTGATTATTTATTTTTTCAAAATTCGTTCTGGGATGGGAGGATATCGCGAAAAAAACCATTATTATTCTCTTCAGAAGCATTTCAAAAAAAACTTTACTTTGGCAAATTTGTTATCTACATGGCATGTATTAATAATCGAGAAAAAACCCACCTCTTAAATTGAAATAATTGATTTTTTGCTGTATCTCCCTTTAGTTTTAACTTTGGAAAAGTTGTTTTTGGTATTTCAGTATTTATCATATGTAGGGCATCAAAAATGTCTACAGTTTTCCAGAATTATAAACCTGGATCATAAACACATAAAAGTGTTTTTGAAAATTTGTATTTTCTTGTTTTAGCCTTTATATATTAACCTATATATATATATATACCTATATAAGGATACTTTTAGAAAAATTTTTTTAAATTTATTTTCCACCTCTAAAAAGTATAATATTTTAATATTTTGTTTTTGGTTCTTAGCTCTTTTACGTTTTATTAAAAAGTTTGTTTTTCTTTGTTACCTTAAAATAAATTAAATTTTCATAATTGCCGGCCTTCGTGGCGCGAGTGGTAGCGTCTCGGCCTTTCATCCGAAGGGCCCAGGATCGAATCCGGGTTAGGCATGGCATTTTCACGCACGCTATAAATCATTCATATGATCCTCTGAAGCAGTATTTAACGATGGTCTCGGAAGTTTTTTTAAAAAAAAAAGAAGAAGTTTAAGAATTGTAGTCAACTTAACATAGCTTGGACCCAAAATAAGAAGCGATTTTTTTATTACTATTATGAAAGTTATAATTTTTTAAACAATTCTTTGTTTAAATTTATTTGTTTTTTTGTTACAAATCACATCTTTATAAAAAATCTTTACTAACTTATCCCCATAGAGTAAGAGAGACCCCAAACATTTTTTTTATTTGGAATTTGGAAAGTTTGATGCTAAACCAAATTTTAGTAATTAAAATAATAAATAAAAAATCCCCATTGCTTGGGGATTTTTTAAATTTTGGTAATCCCAAAAAATTTTTAAAATCTTCAAATTTTATTTTTTTGTTACTTATATTTAAACGTTTAATTATGAAGACCCTTAATGTTTGAAAACCTTTTACAATGAAAAATCTTTACATTGTTTGCAAGACCTTATCGGTGTAGCTGGGAAAGTCCTGAACAACATTTCCAACTTTCCCAACATTTTTTAGTAACATTATAATATTGAGGGTTTTTATCCCATAATATAATACCGGTAATACGGTATTATACTAATACATATGCAGTAAGCATACGTAGCATGTTTACATCAACTTTCTGTTATAAATAAAAAGATCTCCCTGTAAATACAATCACAAACATTAGAAAAGGTGAGAACATAATTTATGTTGCAGTCTGTATAAAAAATAGAATACTGTTTAATATTTTGTTTAAGAACATCCTTTTTTCTTTTTAGTTAATAAAAAAGAAAAAAAGAAATAAATTTGTTATTATTTTATGGCGAGCATTGAAGAAAACAAAATTCGGTTCCAAATGAAGAATTTGGTTATCACTGATCCAAATAATCTAGCAACAAAGTATGCTATTTACAGCGCTTTAAATAAAAAAAAATCCTTGAAATCGTTGGCGACAATACGTAGAAAAATAAATTACAACTAAAATTATGGCTTTATACTGTCCACAATTAAAAATACGTATGTCTCATCATAGAATATCAAAAATTGATTTTGAAAATCGATCAAGCCGTTTCTGTGAAATTGACGTGCATATGTGGAAATAAGTAAATACAAGAGGTTATACCTACCGGGTTGGTTTAGTGGTGAACGCGTCTTCCCAAATCACCTGATTTGGATGTTAAGAGTTCCAGCGTTCAAGTTCTAGTAACATCAGTTACTTTTATTGGGATTTGAGTACTAGATCGTGGATACCAGTTTTCTTTGATGGTTGGGTTTCAATTCAGATATCTCAGGAATGTTCGAACTGAGACTGTACACGACTACACTTCATTTACACTCATACATATCATCCTCATTCATCCTGTGAAGTAATACCTCAACGGTAATTCCCGGAGGCTAAACAGGAAAAAGAAAAGGTAAATACAAGAAATATTTTTTTCGTTATTCATTCAGTGCCTTTAAATTATATAAGTTGAACCCAACGGAAAAATCTTATGGGATTTAACGTTTATTAAATAGCGCTAAAATTATTGTTTGATCAACCAGGTAAAACATTATATATGAACATACTTCAAAAATAATTTACGGGTCGTTTTGAGAACATCCTCCTTTCTGAAGTCGGTTAAAAAGTTAAAACGTTAAATAACTGTACTCTTTTATAACATATTCCTAAGATTAATCAACCTTCTGATTTTAATTTTGAGTAGAATACCGCTTTTTCTGTATAATTTAAATTTGTCTTTCAGGAAAATACAACATTGTAGATAGAAAGAAACCGAAAAAAAACTGGAATTTTTCAATTCCAATTACGGTTTTTTTTGCATTTATGAAATATAGAGCATCAACAGCTGTGATCATTAGCCCGATGGAAATTTGTACCATATGAAAAGCTGCCATGCCTGACCAGGATTCGAACACGGAACCGATGCATGGAATGCTGAGAAGCTACCTACTCAGCCACAAAGGTTGGCTGAAAGTTAGAATTTTGAATAAACATGAAAACAGGTGAGTATTGTTAACAGTTTTTAATTTATAATGATGTATTTTGTGATACTGCTATGATGAAGGTTTTACACCATTGTTTCTGTTAAAACTTCTAGGAATAAGGTCAGGCAGTTCCTTTTTTTACCTTTAAAAGTAGCATTTCTCTATTTGTAATTCCGCCTATATAGTATATAATGTATCAATCAGAATAAATATGTATAATATTTCTTTCTTTAAGTAAACCAAAATTCGTAACAATAATAATAAATAAATAATTTTTAATACAATTTAAAATCGTTACAGAAGATTATATATATATATATATATATTATGCAATGTAATTACATCACCCACACACGCGCGCGCGCGAGTATTTATATATTGATCTTTATATTTTGTAAATTCGTACAATAAAATCCTACCTTCAATTAAATGCAACTAGATCATCAGAAAAATGATATAATATAGTACAATATATATCCACATTTAGAATGACTATCTCTTCAAGGGACAAATAATGAACAAAAAATCAATGACATCCTTCATCCCAGAAAAGCTTCTCTAATGATAACTCCTGTCATTTCGGAAAGGACAAAATTTATACTATTGTGTACATTTAAAAAAAATTGTAGGTTTTATTATAAATATTTTTAACTATATATTTGTTTTTAATTGAATTTAACATAAAATATTGAAAAGACGTACCTCATTAGTACATTAAGCTCATCACATAATTTTAATAATAATTAAAAATGTAAATTTATTAATTTAAAGTGCTTTAAGCATTACACATTAATACTCAATCCGTACCACTTAAGTAACAAAAATAGTCTTTTTTTATATAAATGTAAAGGCAAATAAATTTTCTAATATATATATATATATATATATATATATATACTATTTATTATTATTTACAAATTAAATAAGTAAAATTTACAAAATTAATTACTTAAAAAATACTTTACCACAAATTTAAGGAGAAAAAATGGAACCTACATTTTTGGTCTCGGATAATTCCTTTGTATTGGCATCAAAAAAAAAACAAAAAAAAACAAATGCAACATCTTTTCAGTGTTTTTGAATCTGAAATAACTTTTTAGTATAAGAAAGAAGATGCAAAACTGAACTTCACTGTTATTACAATTTTCTATTTGTCCAACCTTTTCTATGTTGACAATAGAACATTTTCCATCAATTGGAAGTCTTGTAGTACGAACTTTTTTATATTAAACAAACACAAGAAGTCATGCCTTTTTTCCTGTTTTATTGTTTTACTTATTCTTTACTTCTTATTATTTCTCTTCTTAATTAATTACTTCGTATCTGAACATTTAAAATTATTAAAATATACATTAAAAGAAATTTTAATTAATTTTATAACTATGATGTTTAAATTCAAAAAATAAAATACATCAATTTTTTATCGTTACTGAGGTTTAAAATTTAAAGTAGGCTGTTAAAATAACGTGTAATAATAATAATAATAATAATAATAATAATAATAATAATAGCAATAACAACAATAGCAGGAAAGGAAAATAAAAAAAGTAGGAAAATTGAATATTGAGCAGGAAAGTATTTGCTGATAATATTGCTTTTTAATTAAAAAATATAATAATAATAATAATGAGCCCGAAAATAGTACTAGTATGTAGCCTCATCGATAGGAAATAAATTTAATTTAAAAATAAAGAAGGATAAAAGGAATGTAATATATATATATATATATATATATGCCATAAGGAATGTAATATATTCCATAGTAGCATGGCGAGATAAGTCTTAAGAAATAAAATCTTAAAATTTAACAAAATTTGATTAAAGAAGAAAAACTACAATAAATGCAATATACATAGAGGACATTAGAAAAGGTATAATAAGGAAAGAGAACTTTTATGCTGAAAAGGAAATTAATTTTAAAATTCACCTTTACGACTTGGATAGAAATTTAACAAAAACTTTTTACGTAGTCAAACTGCCAAAAATAAAACTTTTACAATTTTTTTAATAAACGAGATTGTTCTTTAAAAAGAAAAAAAAATATCTTAACATAAAACAGGAAAACCCCCATTAATTCTTACTAAAAGAACTGGTTTCATATAAAAAAAAACAACCACGGTTTCATCATTTAGTAATAGAAAGAAGTATAAAATGAAAATTAAAAATCTATGGTGATAGATAAAAGTTAGATTGCGTAAATCAAACAATTAAGATATAATACGTAGAAAATGCGCCGAGGTTAACAATAATAATAAAGAAGAGAAGGAAAATCAAAGTTTATCAATGTGATAAACTGATGACAAAATACAAATTTAATAATAAATGATTAATTGATTTTTTTTAAAACTTCTACTGCCATTGAGTTTGGTAAGGGTAGTTTTTTCAATCAGTTTGGAAAAATTATATTATAAAATATTAAAATATAGGGGAATTTCCTTACTAGATTGCACTTACAAAATTCTATCAAGAATAATTTCAAAACAGAATCAAAGACCAACTGGAACAAGAATTAGGGGAATACCAAGGGGGATTTAGACCATGGCGAGGCTGCCCCGACAAATTCTAAAATTAAAATTAATTATAAGGTATCATAAGCTAAGGAATAAACAACTGGTAGTGACTTTTATTGATTTCAAGAAAGCATATGATTGTGTACATCGAGAATCCCTGCTAAAAATCCTGAGAAATTTAGGGCTTCACCAAAAACTAGTCAAAATCATCGGACTAACACTAACGGATACCAAATCCAAAGTTAAATTCAGGGGAGAAATATCTGATCCATTCGACATCAAAACAGGCCTGAGACAAGGAGATGGACTGTCACCGCTTTTACTCAACTGTGCCCTTGAATTTATAATACGGGATTGGAAAAAATTAAATAAAGATAACGTTAAAATAGGAAAAGATATCTCAGTAAATCGCCTAGGCTTTGCGGACGATTTAGCCCTACTAGCCCAAAATATAGAAGAGGCCAGATATCAACTGTCAACACTGGAAGAGATTGCAGGAAAAATTGGTCTAAAAATTTCATACGAAAAAACCAAAATTATGGTGAGAGACCCGCTATGCATAAGTAAAGTAAAAATAAACAATAATGACATAGAACTAGTAGAAAATTTTAAATATTTGGGAGAAAACATCACAACCTTCAAGAAAATCCAAACTGGAATGAAAGAATAAATAAACTCATCAAAGCCACAATAAAAACACAAAACATCTATAACAAAAAATGTATGTCCATAAACACAAAAACAAGACATTATAACTCAGTTATCCAACCAGAAATACTTTACGGATGCGAAACCATATTTGAATCGTACCAGACAAGGTGTACCGACAAACTGGAAAAGATTGAAAGATAGATTCTACGACGATGCATCGGGAAAAACATAAAAAAAGACGGGATTTGGAGAATTATTCCAAACGAAGAGATTTACAAAACGATCATCCCGATAACTAATAAATTTAGAAAGAAGAGAATTTTCTTTCTAGGACATATTTTCAGAATGGAAGAGACCAGACTTATCAGACGGATAATCGAACTTTACTCGAACAAGAAAAGCGGACCGAACTGGCTATACAAAGTACAGAAAGACATGGAGGAATTAAACATAACCCGTGAAAACCTAATATAGTAAACCGGAAACTATGAAAAATTAAAAACTAAAGAAACAAGATTCCTATCAAAACCCAAGAAAACAATAAGCCGGGTGTACTCTGAACAAGAAAGAGCAAGATCTGAAACCGTTAGAAATTACTGGCAAAAAAGAAAAGCTGAAAAACAACAAAACAGCAAGAAAAGAAAGAAATTGCCAAAAAATTGAAAAAAGTGATTCATTTTGGTCTTAAAAGTAAAAAAAAATTATTAAAAATAATTTTACAATTTTATTAACTATTATTGAATTGTAAATGATTATTGAATTCAGTTACAAGGAATATTTATTTAATATCTGGTTAGAAGTCAGAGGTTAAAGTTAAAACCATCCTTAGAATTGTTTGTTAGCTCAAAGAAATTAGTCCAACCAAATTACATTCAGAGAAAAAAATTATTACCTGGGCTTTTATAAGTGGAAATGGTAAAGGGGCTTATAACAAACGTAAAAAAATAAAATGCGTGAGCGGAGCTGGTGGAGGATTGATTTGGTGGTTGGGGGGTTGAAAAAAAAAGATTTTCCAATACAAGAGGTCATTTTTTAACATAACCTCAAAATTTCCGAGAAAAATGCGAAAAATCTTTCTGCTTTTTTCGTTTTATTTTCAATTCTGCAAAAATAAATTAATTTTGACAAAACTTTGTGAAAGTATATCTTTCTGTTTCTTAAACAACTACAAATTTTTTTGACCTCAACTTTCGCCGGAAATCGCAAAAATACAATTTTTCACCCCTTTCCAATCTCCCAAATGAACTCTTCACCACCCCCGCACACGCATTTATTTATTTTATTTAAGTTTATTATAAGTCCCTTTACAATTTCCAGTTATAAAAAACCAGGTAAAATTTGTTTTTCTCCTCTAAATGATTTATTTCGATCGATCTATCTGAATGGAATTAAATTCGAAATATAAACTGGAAATATAAAATTGAATTTATAATAAATCTAATTTTAGTGAACAGATAAAATGTTACTAAGGGTAGAGGTGAACTGCACAAAATTTTTCGACGAAACAAAATCATGATAGATTTGATCGCTGATCTAAACATGATAATTTAACTTCAGCAAAAGAAATTAAATACAGTTTCAAAGAGGAAAAGTGTAAGAGTTGTATGAAACAAATTTTTATAAAAAAATAATACCATCTTGAGAATCGCTTAAAATCGTAACATTAATTACACACACTCACACAAAATTTGTTTATTAAACAACATTAAAATGGTAGTTTAATCTTTCATCAGTAGGTGTGCTTTCTCCGGGTCATGTTGTTTTCTAAAACCAGGTTTCCAACTACTGCGGATCTGGGCGTGTGTATACAGGCGAATGCAACTACCGCTGTCGGCTTGCCAGGCCTAAGGAGAGCTGCAGATGTAGTGCAACGTAAGTGTAAAATGTACCGGTAAAAATGTAGTCGGGATCAGACTCAGGTCGACCACTTCTGATAGCTATGGTTAATTGAAATCCAACCACCAAAGAACACCAGTATCCGTAATGTAGAATTCAAATCCATATAAAAGCAGCCGCCTTTACAAGGACTCGAACCTTAAAACTCTCAACTTCGAAAATCAGCTATTTTGCGACGGCAAGTTTAACTACTAGACTGTCCCGGCGGGTTCGAGATCATGAATTTGCTTTTTATATTGCGGTACATTTTTACATTCCCGTCTATTTAGCAGCAATAGCTAATTAGAAGGGAAAGTATGGTGACCCGTAAAATTGGGCGTATCAGCTTTTTACCAAATCTTGACGAACCGACTTCTAAGAACCACAGAACCAAAAAATGGCATCGAAATTTCCTCGACAAAATGTGCGTACGTATGTATATATGTATGTTGGTGTGTAAATCGCCTTATATCTGCATTACTACTTGACAGAGTTTTACCAAACTTGGCTTTAATATTTCTATTGTAGGGGGCCTTGGATGCTATTACATTTTCTATTCTTAAGTTCAGGGCTGGGAGATGCAGGGGGGAAACGAAATCGTCTCTAGATTTTGCATAAAGGTTATATATTTTTTTAAATAATTTTGTGAATATTAATAAAGTAAACAACTTTTGTAAAAAAATTTTACATTGACAAATTGTAAAATTTGACAAAGACTTGTAAAAATGACATTTTGACAATTGACTGTTTGACAATATATTTTCAAACAGTAAATCAAACAAAATATTTTTGCATTAAGGAAAGTAGATGCACAATTTCTAAAATAACAAAATAAAAGAATTCCTTATATACCAGAACATTTATTGCTTTAGATCATTTTTTGTTTTCCAGTATTATAAATCCTCAAAAAAATTTGCATAAAAACTCAAATAAATGATTTTTTATGTGGATTTTTTTTTATCGGGCTTATAAATTCTCAGGTAATGTATCTTTAACATTTATTAAATCAGTTCTGCCAATCTAATGTAATGTTTAAACAAATAGACACAAGCACTAAAATTATCATATTATTATACTTTAATAAATAAAAAGAAGAAAAACAAAATATAAAGTAAATATTTTGTTTACTTAATCGTAATATTAAATTCAAATTGTTTGATAAAATAAAATAAATTAATAACAAAATGTAACCCGCCGGGTTAGTCCAGCGGTTAAACTCCTCATCGCAAAATCGGCTGATTTTCGAAGTCGAGAGTTTTAAGTTTCGAGTTCTTGTAAAGGCAGTTTCTTTTATATGTATTTGAATGCTAGACTGTGGGTATCGGAGATCTTTGGTGGTTAGTTTTCAATTAAACACACGTATCAGGAGCGGTCAACCTGAGTCTGTTCAGACTATGTGTCCGGTACATTTACACTTACGTTGCAGCTACATTAGGCCTGGCAAGCCGGTAGGCAGTAATGCATTTGTCTTTACACACATACACAGCCAGACCAGGCAGTAGCTGGAAAACTGTTACCAGAAATATATAAACTGTATTTCAAAGTAACGGTAAATTAAGAATAATATAAAGTAAAAAGTAAGAACCTTAAAAAAAGTACTAGTAATATAACTGTAAATAAAGAATAAAACAAAGCAAAACGTAAGAAGCTTATAAAAATAGTATTAGTAATATATGAAAGATAAAATATAAGTACGAATCGTACACAGACAGTTAAACCAGTAAAATAAAAAATAAAATAAAATTAGGAATAAAATTTAAAACCTCCCCTTTTTAATGCGGCAAAAAAGTATTATAAGGCAAGAATGAAAAAGATGAAAAACGAAATACGCTTACTAAATTGAATTAGTTGTGTTCACTAAGAATATTTAAGATATCTTTTAGTATAATGAATGAACAAAGCTAGCCTAAAATATTAAAAATTGAAGATAAAAAATAATATAAGGTAGTTTAAAAAAAAGGTTCTGAAAAGTTCTGTTGTGAATTGAAGGTGTGTGTGTGTGTGTGTGTGTGTGTGTGTGTGTGTATGTGTGTGTGTGTGTGTGTGTGTGTGTGTGTGTGTGTATGCGTGTGTATGTGTGTATGTGTGTATATGTGTGTGTGTGTATGTGTGTGTATGTATGTGTGTGTGTATGTATGTGTGTGTGTGTGTGTGTGTGTGTGTGTGTGTGTGTGTGTGTGTGTGTGTGTGTGTGTGTGTGTGTGTGTGTGTGTGTGTGTGTGTGTGTGTGTGTGTGTGTGTGTGTGTGTGTGTGTGTGTGTGTGTGTGTGTGTGTGTGTGTGTGTGTGTAGAGGGGGGTGTTTATTTTTTTCCTTTTCATTCTTAGAGTTTGGAAATTACCGTTCAGATAATACTTCAGAGGGTGATATGTATGAATATATATGAAGTGTAGTCTTGTACAGTCTCAGTTCGACCACTCCTGAGATGTATGGTTAATTGAGACCCAACCACCACAGAACACCGATATCCATAATCTAGTATTCAATTCCGTATAAAAGTACTTTCACTAGGACTAGAACGCTGGAACTCTCGACTTCCAAATCGGCTGATTTGGGAAGACGTGTTCACCACTAGACCAACCCGGTGGGTTGTGTATATATATATATATATATATATGTATATTTAGGATAACAATTATATAATAAATTATAATAATAGTATAATTAATTAATTTATAATAATTATAAAACTATTATTAAAATACATTACATTCCAGATAAACATATACGCTTTTATTTATATAAAATATAAAAGTACTACATGATAATTGCAAGTTTTGGAAAATATAGAATATTGTGTAGATAACAAAATAAATTATAATTCCATACTTTAAACATAAGTATATAATTTATAATTTCACGGAAAAATTTAATAACTACTATGTATGTAATTTGAATTAACAAACATTAAAAAAAAAAGTTACTTTCCTTCCTACTAGCAATTATTATTAAAATATGTTTGTAAGTTTGTATTAGTATATATGAGAACTATAAAATTTTAAGCTCTATAAAGTTGTGGTATTAATAAAATAGATTAACTGAACAAGCGATGCCCTAACATATTATACGCTGCAATCTATTTTAAAAATTAATCGGCTCTTGATTAACAGAATACATTGCAATGCTTCTCAGTCGAGTAGTCAGATGAATAATAGCAGTTATCACTATAGGATAAAACATTAGTCTATCCTAATAAAACCCGGTCATACCCCTAATAAGGTACTGACGTAATGCATTTGTTTCAAATTTTAGAGCTTAAACTCGGTCGATAGAGTAGGAATAAAAAATTAACTATGATTGGGTAACAATATAGTATACAACGTTTTGACCTAGTAAATTAGGTGAATTAAAATTTCACTAAGTAAAAGTTCACAGTGAAAGATTTGGTAACGTACAATATTAAAAAAAAAAAAAAAAAACACTTTAAAAAATAAAACAAATGAGCGAGGTTTAACATTATGTAATTATTTTCGATCAGTTATATTTTCTGAATATAATTCAACAAGTTGTCGGAGTCGGTCAGTAATTTCTAACGGTCCATACTACCAATCATTCTGTATTGTTTGAATTATATCTAAATTATGAAAGGAGTTAATTAAATGTTTGAAAATTTCAGAACCCATTACTCTTACTTGAAAAAAAATATATACGTGGGATTTTAGACTGCTTGTTGTTAGTGCATGAATGAATAAATATTGTGGTTAGGTCGTTACTTGACTGGCTTGATGTAGGAAATATAATATAAACTCTCATTTAGTATTTTTTTTTTCTTTGTCTTCAGTCATTTGACTGGTTTGATGCAGCTCTCCAAGATTCCCTATCTAGTGCTAGTCGTTTCATTTCAGTATACCCTCTACATCCTACATCCCTAACAATTTTTTTTTACATATTCCAAACGTGGCCTGCCTACACAATTTTTCCCTTCTACCTGTCCTTCCAATATTAAAGCGACTATTCCAGGATGCCTTAGTATGTGGCCTATAAGTCTGTCTCTTCTTTTAAATATGTTTTTCCAAATGCTTCTTTCTTCATCTATTTGCCGCAATACCTCCTCATTTGTCACTTTATCCACCCATCTGATTTTTAACATTCTCCTATAGCACCGCATTTCAAAAGCTTCTAATCTTTTCTTCTCAGATACTCCGATTGTCCAAGTTTCACTTCCATATAAAGCGACACTCCAAACATATACTTTCAAAAATCTTTTCCTGTCATTTAAATTAATTTTTGATGTAAACAAATAATATTTCTTACTGAAGGCTCGTTTCGCTTGTGCTATTCGGCATTTTATATCGCTCCTGCTTCGTCCATCTTTAGTATATATATATATATATATATATACACGATAAATTATTTATAGACTACTAAATATCCTGACCTCGGTGGCAGAGTAATCATCATCAGAATACGTAATAAAAAAAAATAAAAAATCAATAATAAATGAATAAATTGAAAAATAAAGAAATAATTATCAACACCGAAGTTACTCGGTGCCTTAACTAAAATCAGTTATCACGCAATAATAATCATGAGATAAATAATTGTTTAAGATTCAAATTGATTACCCAATAATTGTTTCGATAAGTTTCATCTTGGGTTAGTAAATCATAAAAAAAAGCACAGGAACGATACTTCACCAGAAATTGTCAAATCACTGGTTTAATACAATTTCATACAAATTTAGTAACTGAAATAAGATACCAATTTAACTAAAATTAACTTCGCTACAAATTCACAAAGTATACAGCAAAGAAATAAATCTTGTTGTAAATTTAATTTTAGTCATTTAAATATAAATTAGATTTAAAAATAAGAAGTGTCTAGAAAAATGGATATAATGCAGAACTTAAAGCAAATGATACCTTTCAATAATTATTTAATAAACCAATATATTTTTTTAAAAATAACTTCATATGGCAATACAGGAGCATAACATAACATTTTGTAACTTAGATGATATATATATAGAAAAAGTTAATTTTTACAAAAAAAACTGACATTGTAAAAATTCCAACCCTTAAGAACTCAATAAATCGCATTTTTCCAATATTGGAAATTTATTTATTTAAATATATATATTTATAAAAATATAAATTTGAAAGAAACTACAGGAAGAAATTTTTTTCTAAAAATAAAATTTGAGAAAATTTATACAAAAATCATATATGTATATATATATATATATATATGATCATATACATTCACATGTAGAGAGGCTTCTCAAAATTTATATACTAATATTCCCATAAAGAGTATTTAACGTAAATATGCGCATCGCATAAAGTTAGGTCAGAGAAGTGTTGTACGACAATTTCAAAAATAATATACGACAATTTCAGCCGCGGAGCAATTCGTTGGTTGTATAAATGATTAATAATTAACATTGCAAATGATTAATAATAATTTACGTTTATTATACACATTTTAAATATATATTAAATATGTCTAGCTAGAACAATAAAAATTTAGTGATGTTGCTAATAAATCTTAAAAGAAAGTAAGTTCATATAATTAATTCACAATAATTAAGATCAGATGGTTGATTAACAAACAAAAGAAAGAAGGTGACAGACAGGAGATGTTCACATTAAGCACGAGAACAAAGAAACAAATTAATCTGAATAACAGTGTTATTGATATTTCAACGCCAAACAAAAGCAATCATAAGAATTCATAAACGAGATAAATAAAACTATAATAAAAAATGAAAGTATAATAACTAAAATTGAACGAAGTAAAATAATGATATGATAGTGTGTTACAGTAAGTTAACGTTGTAAGTTAACGCGTAAGTGGTGAACGCGTCTTCCCAAATCAGCTGATTGGAAGTCGAAAGTTCCAACGTTAAAATCCTATTAAATGCAGTTACTTTTATACGGATTTGAATACCAGATCGTAGATACCAGTGTTCTTTGGTGGTTGGGTTTCAATTAATTACACATCACAAAATGGTCGACCTGAGACTGTACAAGACTTACAGTTCACTTACACTCATACATGTATCATCCTCTGAAGTATTACCTGACGGTGATTCCCGAGGATAAACAGAAAATAAAAGATTACATAAGTTGATGCAGTTCCACCTCAAATCATACAATCACAAAGTCCAAAACGTGGAGTCGGTTTAGCCTTTTAATATCTTCACTACTGTCTAGAATGTTCAAAGCTAAATAAATAGTTCATGTGGTTGTTTACCCGCAATTTATATTTTTTACCGAATATATGGTAATTTCTTCTCGAACATATGGTAAACCCAGATATTCGTGGATTTCAATGTTTCCTACGAACTAAGGAGCCTCTGCGATGTTCCTCGGTAGTTTGTATGGGAATCGCTGTATAATCTCGACGTTGCCGCTGCTTGCTGTACCCCAAAGCTGGAACCCTTAGATCCGAATCGGTTTGAGAATTTTTAAAAAGTCGTAACAGTTTATAACATTTTTTAAGTTAAAACCTAAAAAAGAATTATATATTAAGTACGGTCCCATTAAGTTTAATGATTGAAGTAATTGGTGAATTCAATAAATTCGCTCAATTTAATGCAACGTTATTCAACATGCTAAAAAATTATAGTTTTATAAAAAGAAAAGAAAGGGGTACCGTTATGCTTACCTGTCCTATGAGGTCAAAAATTAGACTAAAGGTGGGATATATAATATATATTGTGAAATATTTACGCCAAATTTCAACCTTTTTTGGACAAAGGTTTTTTTAAAAATACGAGGGAAAAACTGTCTAGAAATAATATAGAGAATCCCTTATCATATAGATTTAAAATTTTGGAATTTTAAATAGCTTATATTTACAACGTACCTAAATCTCAATTTTACACGATCACTGTACAAAACGTTAAAAATTAAAACTATTCAAACTACCCCTCTTTTTTTAATTTTGTTCAAAATGTAATGTCGTCATTCCATTTCACCATATATTGATATTTGAGCGATTTTCAAAGAATTTATATTGTGCTAGTGCAGAAATATTAATCAAAATACCTACCAACAACCTACACATATATCTTTTGTAAATTTCTATAATATTTATGATGGATTTTGGACTAAGAGTCTTGAAACGTAGATTTTTAAAATTTTTGGTTATCGCTATACATTTCCCTGTGGTTATTCTGCTTTACCACGGAAGAAAACAAATTTCGAGAATATATTGAAGTATAAAATAAAGTTTAATATCTGAACATATGGAAAAAGGTTTTCTAATATTTCAGATTTTACCCAAAATTTAAGGAACTAAATTATATATTTTGATAAATAAACATTACATCAACTACGTTATTTGGAATTAATATATGATAATTGTTAGATCCATTGCGATGTGGAGGAGAAACCTACCTTTGTGGTAGGTTTTAGAGCGATTATGAACTGTATATGGTGCATAGGTGAATTGAAACAACGGCTTGTTACTTATTGAATTGTTATTTAATTATTTGTCGTCTTGAAATTTCGATAACATATAATTGAATATTTAACGTATAATGTAACACATATAATTTAACTTAATAACATAACGCGTATTTTCTTTTTATACTTATAGTATAAAAAGAAAATAAGCGTTCATCCGGACTGAATGTACAACATGACCGGTCTGGGTCATATTCTGGCGCCGAATGAATAGAAGTCGCTACATCAATATGACCACTCCTTGCAGTATTATGACGTAGGACATGGTGTACCCATCGTATGACCATAGCTTGCCGGAGAGCCCTAGCACTCGCTAGGTAGCAGCACCCGACGGGACAAGTGGAATGTAACAGTAATGTAAGCTAAACACCCAAAGGGCGATCACGGAGATTACTCAAACATTTTTAATGGCAACGGTAGGGAAGGTGGCTCATAATTTAAATGAACAAATATTTATGACGAAATAAATTTATAGAATTTAAAAAAATTTAGTCCACTTTATTTCACAGCTAGTTTCAAACGTAATCAGCTAAACACCATAGACAAATGAAGCAAAATTTTCAAATTACATTATAATGCTGAACCGTTATAAATTATTACAACTGTTACCTACATAATTTAAAAATAAATATTGCGCATAAGATATACACAAATTATAAGCGCTTAATTGAACGTATTAATAGACGCAAATATATTATTATCTCTGACATTTCCCCAATTGAAAAGACCGTGAAACTCTTTAAAAAAAAAAAAAAAAATCTTTTATTATCCCCCTACCCATAACAATACGGTGTTATTCTGATATACTAATTTTTAAAAGCGATTTCTTATTTAAATATTTGAAATGAAGATCGCGTAATTACAATCATATTTGATTCATTTATAAGATAATTTCCATTTTTTTATAGGTAATTTACAATAAAAAATAAATATGTAATAAAAATGTTAACAATTCAAAGGTGAAACGAAATCAGTTTTTAAAATTTAAATTTTTGAAATAAATATTGGTTAATTTTATTTTCAACATTGCCAGTGTGATGGTGCTTTGGTCTTACATCTGGAACATTCTGGACTCCCGGTCAGGAGTGGCGTATGCTAAAAAAGTCATCTATCATTATAAAACTAATTATGGCTTCAGTATGCTTTTCTAAAATAAAAATTAATAAATATCCATTTTCAAAAGCTTTTATTTAACTCGCTTTAGGAATAATCAAATCTTGGAACTGCTATATCTTTTGATCTATCGTATGAAAATCAATGACATTTGGTACACCTATGTAACTTCGATGTGTATAAATAAATATTTTTACTTTTTTTAGTCTCAAAAAAAAATACAAAAAAAAAAATACAAAAATATATTTGATTACATATAAAAAATTATTTTTTAAAAAAGCTTTTAACTAATATTAATATTAACATTAATAAAATAAAGGAAAAAAAAATAGAAAAACCCTCTAAAAAGTAAAAAATAAGAACTAAATTAAATTGAGAATTTTAAACAAAAAAATGTAATATAAAAATGCACTGAAAAGTAAAAAATAAATTATATAAATATCTAATAAATAAAAAATAAATAAATGTAATAATTATTAAATTTTAAAATTAAAAGTAATGAAAATATTCAGTTAAATAAAAGCGTGGCGCAGTTTTTATATTCCTACGGGGTCGGAATTTGATATGACCCACCCCACGCCCCTACACGCTACCCCTACGATAAATTCATGCGTTTAGTTGAAAATTTTCATCTCTCATGAACTATCGTATGAGAATGATTCAATTTTTTCGAATAAGTATTTATAGACATTTACTGTATTTTAAAACATATTTTTTGTTTAATGAGATTGTTTAGTATATGTATATACTTTATTTATCTGTAATAAAATAAGTCAAGTTTCAATTCTTTGATGGTTCAAATTTGCACCGAGATGACCTTTAAGGGGTAATTAGATTAATAATAAATATTAAATTTAGAAATCTTGCATAAAGTTATTACATATTGACGGTAATCTGAAAAATTATTAATTATTATAATTGTAATCGTAATTATGAATTCATTAAAAAAAAATTCACAATTAATTAAAATGAAATTTTTAGCGGAAAGAATGCGTTCAATTTCGCTTAGATTACAAGTAGAATTTGAAGATGAACTTCAACTATGTGAAAACACGTACAAAGAAAGCGAGTTGGTGCATTTTCCCAGATTGTTAATTGTAGCTAGTCAGTCTCAACTGGAGAGGTTCCAGCAGACCTTTCCGACTGCTCGCGTCGTTATTGAAAATGAAGATTAATTGTTGTAAAAATAAATGTGATGTTGTTTTAAATAAATTATAAAAACTGCGCCACGCTTTTATTTAAGTAAATATTTTCATTACTTTTAATTTTAAAATTTAATAATTATTACATTTATTTATTGGTTATTTATTAGATATTTATATAATTTATTTTTTACTTTTCAGTGCATTTTTATATTTGTTAATATATTATATTTTTTTGTTTAAAATTCTCAATTTGATTTAATTTTTATCTTTTACTTTTTAGAGGGTTTTTCTAATTTGTTTCCTTTTTTTTATTAATGTTAATATTAATAATAGTTAAATATTAATATTTACATTATTATAATTACATATTATGGTTATATAAAAAAAATAATTTTTTATATGTATTCAAATATATTTTTGTATTTTGTTTTTGTTTTTTTTTGTATTTTCTTTTTTTTGCATTTTTTAATATTATTTTTAACTAGAGTTAAGATAAATGTTAAAAAGATGGAAGAAAAATTTATCTTTTCTACCAGATAAACAATACTATAATCTCAATAACTTAATCATCACATACTATTTTAATCACAGTTATTTTACTTTTTTTTCTAATTTATTCATTGTACTAAAAAGTAATATATCCTAAACTTGAAACAATTTTTTATGATGTAACAATGTTAAATTATATTAACTCAGTTTGAATGATCATATTTTTTTTAAATTATTATTTATACTCGCATCAACAACTAAAGTCTTAATAGAGTTACGAGTATAATGTAATTGTACCGATAAGTTGTAGTCTTGAACAAACTCAGGTCGATTACTCCTGAGACGTGTGGTTAATTGAAACCCGACTACCAAAGTATCCACGATCTAGTATTTAAATCCGAATAAAAGTAATTACCGTTATTAGGATTTGAACCTGAGAACTTTGACTTCGAAATCAGATGATTTACGACGAGTTTACCACCAGACCATTCCGGTGGGTTGAGAGAGATAAAATTTGTTGCACATAACCCTCAGTGTTTTGAATACGTTGATTATTTCTCTTTTTAATTTAAAAATAACTTTTTTAAAAGGAATTATTTCTTCTTTTAAATTCATGTTAGTACATAATAAAAAAAAGCGACAAAATCTTTTGTAAAACTATTTCATGAAAAAAAATTACATTATCAATTTTTAATAGGATTTATTTTTTGAGGCGAATAGCGTTACTCTACTGAGAATTAAGTGTATTTTGTATCGCAAAGTTGTACGGTAGTAGTATTGTGGATTACAACAAACTAACCACGTAATCAACGAATGTAAACCTCAGAAACCGAATTTAAATGAAGGGTTGAATCATAGCAGAGACTGCCAAGAGTTTCCCCAAATACAAGGGAATGTAAAGAACGACTACTGTATCTATATTCATGAAATCTCGGCTTATATATATATATATATATATAGATTTGTATCTAGTTTTTTAGGAATTAACTTTTTATTTGTAAAATATTTTGAATATATTTTGAAGTTTAAAGAGAAATATATAAATTTTTAATATATAGAAAAACTTAAACAAAATACAATTTAACATTTTTTATTTTGTTATTATTTATTTAATTTTTACTTGACACCGATTTATAGTTCAATTCTAATCTATCTCCAATTCTTTCTATCCTCATTCATTTCCAGGCTGTGTTGTTTCTTTCTCTCTTCTGACTGTTTCATATTAACATGTACTCATTTCTTTTCTGGATCCCTTCATTGTTTTGTACCTTTTTTCAGAATACGTTTCTGTTCTTTACGTTTGTGTGTTTTATACCAGAAATTCTGAGATATTCTGTGATTTGTTTGAATCATCTGACTTTAATTTTGTCTCAGTAGTTTTTTAAAAATTTTATTTTATAAATTAAATTTATTAAAAATAATTATTACTAATAAAATACTTGGAATAAATGAAATTGTTTACGATTCAGGAAGCAAGTCAATCGTCATGCAACCAAGAAAGAGCGGAAAATATTATCTTAAACTATAAAAATATGAAGAAAAATCTTCTAAATTTCTGTTTAAAAATAATTATATCGTAGTAAAGATAATATATAAAGAATATTATTACATTTCATTATTAATAATTTCTCTACAAATTCAGCATTACGTTTAAATACCTAATTAAGAAATTATTAGAAATACTCGTAGAATGATATATATTTTGATATTTTTATTTAATACAAGTTACAATTAGAAATTATGTGAATTTATACAATACTTACAAAGAAAAGAGGCTGTAATTACCAACAAAACATGCCTACAATGAACTACAGAATGGGCTAGATACTATATTTTAAATAAAATACTATATTAAAATGAGCAAAGATTTAATTAAATCCATTAGCATTTTATGTAACGTTCAAATAAGACAGAGTAAATTAGCTCAGTAAACCGCATGTACCAGATATCTAGATACGTCCTAGTTAAAATCTCGCATAGAAACTTTTTTTTTCTTTGATAAAGTCACAACTATTAATAGCGAATTTCACAGACAAAATTGATTAAAATTTAATAAAGGTTAATTTATATAAAACAAGTGATTCTAAATAAATTAATGATGTGATTGTAATAAATAAATGATATATAAAATAAATGTAGTAAACAAAGATTTAAATTTCTTGCTTGAATATACAAATGAAAATTAAGAAAGATGTTTATATTATGCTCTTATAAAATTTAAATTTTGTTTAGGTTACGGATGATAAAGTACAAAAAAAAAGATATATATAAAAAAGAAAATGGTTGGTGTTACGCTTATGTACACGCACGTGTGCGTGCCTGTATTATCATATACCTTAACTGGAAAACCATTTTTTTCTTTTTTTTGGCAAAATGTCGTACAAGATAAACAAAGTTTTTAATTTTTTTATTTTTTGTTTATATTTTCGTAATACATTTTATATGGCTGGTACGTTTCATGTTTGGTTAAAATAATAAAGAAATATTAAAAAAAAAACCATATCTATTGACTTCATTCTAAGTAAATAGCGACAAGAAACAAGAATTAGTTTTACCAAGCTTAAAGCAATAAAAGAACTTTTCTCTTGTCTTAACTATTTGTTAATTTTAAGTTCAAATTAAAATTCGTAATTCTTACTAAAATAGTTTAAAAATAGCTCTACATATACAAATTTATTTCAATAACCTTAATATGGTTCTTACATTTATCTAATCGTACTTTTTACTTCCTTGTGCGAAGTAAAGGCAGTATTGTGATCGCAAAAAATTTCGGTTTTCATATTTCAACGGAAATATCCATTCTGACCATCCCTGAATCTAATTTTACTTGTTTCGGCGTGACGTCTGCGCGTACATATATATCTCGCACAACTCAGAAACGATTAGCCGTAGGATGTTCAAATTTTTTTATTTAGGACTGTTGTAATATTTAGTGATGCACCTCCCTTTTAGATTGCAATCGACTGAACCAGAACTGTCCAAAAAAAAAACCAAAATTCAAAAATATTTGGATTTTGGACTTTCTTGACACAGTAATAAGTCCTCATTGAGAACTTTTCAACGATTATCATAAGCGGTAGTTATTTTCATTGTTTATAGAGTTACAGTCAAATAAAATTTTAATGAATTGGTGGATCGTATCTCACTTTCAAATGAAATAAGTTTAAATGAAGTACATCAAAAAATGTATATATATAATTTAATAGGCGTACAAGGAAACCATGTGCTGTCTACCTCAGATGTTTTTTTATTCAGCCAATCAAAACAAACATATCACTTATTTATTAATTTAATTAGCTATTTTCGTTTCCTGTTTGAAATATCTTTTATTGAAAAATTGGAAAAAAATAACAAAAAAAAAAATCTCCAAACTCTGTCAGAAAAATGGGAACATATAATGCATTAAAAAGATAACTGGGCATATCTCCATAATTTTATTTACGTTTTTAGTATTGCAATCGGGAAAAATTTTGGTTTTCAGATTTTAACGGAAACATCAATTTTGATCATCCCTGAATCCATTTTGACTAATTTTGGCGTGACGTCTGTACGTACGAATGTATCTCTCATAACTCAAACACGATTAGCCGTAGGTTGTTGAAATTTTGGATTTAAGACTGTTGTAACATCTAATTTACCTTCTCTTTTGATTGTAATCGAAAATCAAATTTGGATTTTTAATTTGTCCAAAATCCAAATGATTTGAATTTTGGACATTTTTTCTTTATTGCAGTAATAAGCCCTCATTGAAAGCTTATCAAGATAAGCTTTCAGTGGTACTTATTTCATTAGTTCCAGAGTTATAAACCTATAAAATTTTAATTAATGAAATATTTGATCTTATAAGGAAAAGCACATCGGCGAGAATCCGACTTCATTTCTAATTTTTTTTCTTTTTAACTTAAATATATTGATTTATAAATAATTAATAAAGTCATGTCAATTAATAAAGTCCACATCAGATTTTTTTAAAAACGTAACATCAAATTAGTTATTCAAAAAAGATACATTTCTGTAAATTTACGTTACGATATTTTAAACGTAAATTTAAACAATGAAATTCAGTTACAACAGATAATAATAAAGGTAATCCTGGTAAACAATTAAACAATGTTCAATTTAATTGTGCCACCATTGAGAACTTGTTATTTAGGAAAGCTACGAAAAACTTTAAATGGGAACTTTAGATTTAGATTTTTAGATTTTTTTTTGCATTAATAATACGTGTACAATATTGGTACCTTTAAAATTTCTCTAATTTTTTTCGCCCTGGGGCTTACTTGCATCCTTTTCAACTGGAATTCCAATTTTTATGAAATGATTAGATATAACATAATTTTAAGAAATTTTTATTCTTGGGTTTTTATTCCTCTATACGCAGTTAAGGGAATTTTCCCTGATATAGTTAAACTTATCTCCAATTGTACTTATCGACAGCACTTAACCTGAATCCCCAATGTTTTATTTTACTATTTTGTTATTATTTCACTGTTGTTTATTTTAGTAATCTTTTAATATTTTGTAAAATTAACTCAGCGTCAAATAATGGGCAGGCAGGAGTAGGTTTCGTGATGAACAAGAAGATAGGGAGGAGAGTGGAGTATTTCAATACGCATAGCGATAGAATCATTGTAATAAGGATAAAATCAAAACCTAAACCGACAACGATTGTTAACGTCTATGTGCCTACAAGCGCCCATGATGATGATGAGGTAGAGTGTGTATACGAAGAGATTGATGAAGCAATTAAACACGTAAAAGGAGATGAAAATTTAATAATAGTTGGAGATTGGAATGCAAGCATTGGAAAAGGAAAGGAAGGAAATATAGTGGGTGAATACGGGCTGGGAAAAAGGAATGAAAGAGGAGACCAACTTATAGAGTTTTGTACGAAATATAATTTAGTAATTGCCAACACCCAATTTAAAAATCATAAGAGAAGAATATACACTTGGAAAAAGCCACGCGATACTGCAAGGTATCAGATAGATTATATCATGGTTAAGCAAAGATTTAGAAATCAACTCGTTTACTGCAAAACTTACCCTGGAGCAGACATTGATAGCGACCATAATTAGGTGATAATGAAATGTAGATTGGGGTTTAAAAACCCGAAGAAAAGGTGTCAGATGAATCGGTGGTATTTAGAGAAGCTTGAGGAAGAGGAGGTAAAGCAGATTTTTGAGGAGGACATCGCAAGAGGTCTGAGTAAAAAAGATAAGGTAGAAAATGTAGAAGAAGAATGGGAGAATGTGAAAAAGGAAATTCTTAAATCAGCAGAAGCAAACTTAGGCGGAATAAAGAGAACTAGTAGAAAACCTTGGGTTTCAGACGATATATTGCAGCTGATGGATGAACGTAGAGAATATAAGAATGATAGTGATGAAGAAAGTAAAAGGAACTATCGGCAATTAAGAAGTGCTATAAACAGGACGTGCAAACTGGTAAAAGAAGAGTGGATTAAAGAAAAGTATTCAGAAGTGGAAAGAGAAATGAACATTGGTAAAATAGACGGAGCATACAGGAAAGTTAAGGAAAATTTTGGGGTACATAAATTAAAATCTAATAATGTGCTAAACAAAGATGGTACACCAATATATAATACGAAAGGTAAAGTCGATAGATGGGTGGAATATATTGAAGAGTTATACGGAGGAAATGAATTAGAAAATGGTGTTATAGAGAAAGAAGAGGAAGTTGAGGAGGATGAAATGGGAGAAACAATACTGAGATCTGAATTTAAGAGAGCATTAAATGATTTAAATGGCAGAAAGGCTCCTGGAATAGACGGAATACCTGTAGAATTACTGCGCAGTGCAGGTGAGGAAGCGATTGATAGATTATACAAACTGGTGTGTAATATTTATGGAAAAGGGGAATTTCCGTCAGACTTCAAAAAAAGTGTTGTAGTAATGATACCAAAGAAAGCAGGGGCAGATAAATGTGAAGAATACAGAACAATTAGTTTAACTAGTCATGCATCAAAAATCTTAACTAGAATTCTATACAGAAGAATTGAGAGGAGAGTGGAGGAAGTGTTAGGAGATGACCAATTTCGTTTCAGGAAAAGTATAGGGACAAGGGAAGCAATTTTAGGCCTCAGATTAATAGTAGAAGGAAGATTAAAGAAAAACAAACCAACATTCTTGGCTTTATAGACCTAGAAAAGGCATTCGATAACGTATACTGGAATAAAATGTTCAACATTTTAAAAAAATTAGGGATCAAATACAGTGATAGAAGAACAATTGCTAACAGGTACAGAAACCAAACAGCAACAGTAACAATTGAAGAACATAAGAAAGAAGCCGTAATAAGAAAGGGAGTCCGACAAGGATGTTCCCTATCTCCGTTACTTTTTAATCTTTACATGGAACTAGCAGTTAATTATGTTAAAGAACAATTTAGATTCGG
Organism: Lycorma delicatula; assembly: GCF_047948215.1. Classification (NCBI taxonomy): domain Eukaryota; kingdom Metazoa; phylum Arthropoda; class Insecta; order Hemiptera; family Fulgoridae; genus Lycorma; species Lycorma delicatula. The sequence continues at coordinate 163,924,612 of NC_134459.1, read as the reverse complement.
AGTAACGGTACAAGGTGAAAAGATAAAGATGCTACGATTTGCTGATGATATAGTAATTCTAGCTGAGAGTAAAAAGGATTTAGAACAAACAATGAACGGCATAGATGAAGTCCTACGCAAGAACTATCGCATTAAAAATAAACAAGAACAAAACAAAAGTAATGAAATGTAGTAGAAATAACAAAGATGGACCACTGAATGTGAAAATAGGAGGAGAAAAGATTATGGAGGTAGAAGAATTTTGTTATTTGGGAGATAGAATTACTAAAGATGGACGAAGCAGGAGTGATATAAAATGCCGAATAGCACAAGCTAAACGAGGCTTCAGTAAGAAATATAATTTGTTTACATCAAGAATTAATTTAAATGTCAGGAAAAGATTTTTGAAAGTGTATGTTTGGAGTGTCGCTTTATATGGAAGTGAAACTTGGACAATCGGAGTATCTGAGAAGAAAAGATTAGAAGCTTTTGAAATGCGGTGCTATAGGAGAATGTTAAAAATCAGATGGGTGGATAAAGTGACAAATGAAGAGGTATTGCGGCAAATAGATGAAGAAAGAAGCATTTGGAAAAATATAGTTAAAAGAAGAGACAGACTTATTGGCCACATACTAAGGCATCCTGGAATAGTCACTTTAATATTGGAAGGACAGGTAGATGGAAAAAATTGTGTAGGCAGGCCACGTTTGGAATATGCGAAACAAATTGTTAGGGATGTAGGATGTAGAGGGTATACTGAAATGAAACGACTAGCACTAGATGGGGAATCTTGGAGAGCTGCATCAAACCAGTCAAATGACTGAAGACAAAAAAAAAAATTAATATATTGATTAAATTTTAAAAAATATATTTTTTTCGTCGTAACAATTTTACAATATTCTTAATCAGTACCTTAAATTCTGAAATAATCTTGTTATTCTAGTAAATAAAGGAAAAACCACAGCATTTACAAAACATTTACTTTTTCATTCAGTTTATAAAAAATAAATCAGTACTATTTTATTATAGTTGTGGAACAATTAATAATATGACTAAAAAATAACATTAATAAAAGAATCAATTTAATATTGACAAACTGTATAATTTCAACACAATTAAAATCTCATTTTTCGAAAAATGACATACTACACTATCGATATGTATAACTGGAGATGTGGGGCAGTTCCTGAACGGTTGCGTTTAAGGAAAATTATTCAAGAACAAAATGTCTTAAATCAAGTATTGTATCCGAAAATTTGAAAAAATTAGGGATTTTTATTTAAAAATAAAATGTTTGACGTCATAGGGAAAAATGGCGGAGATTATAAGAATTCCAAAAGCTACGATGTAATAAAATTTATAAAAAACAAAATAATCAATTTTTATTAATAAAAACAAAGCAGAACAAAACTTTATTTTTTTATTTATTTTCCTAACGTGTATGTTGAAATCTGTTCAACTAAACAGTTAGCAACTCCTCGCGGCCCAATGAAATAGGATATCTATGACATGAAACTGAGATGTAGTCTTTTGCAGACTCAGGCCGACTTTTCCTGTGATATAAGGTTAATTGAACCCCCAACCGCCAAAGTATTTCTATATCAGCTATAGAAATACAGTATTTCGATTATAGTACTTTTATGTAGAGTTATTTAGTCTGCACGGATCGGAAAATATACAATTCGACAATTATAATCAACACTTATTCACCATTTGCTGAAAGGTTGAAATTTATTCTTTGCAATATGTTCGGTCTCCAATAGGCTATATGAATGTGGTAGTAGGTGGAGATAATAAATTAAGGAAAAAATTGGAATAAATGTTGTAAAAAGTAAAGGGAAAGTGAGTCAAATGACATGTAGTCATCAATGAAGATAGATAAATATAATTCAAATAACTTTACTAAATCAACCGACGTATAAAAATAAAAAAAATGAATTGTGCTTTTATATGACTGGAATCAATAGAAATAGTAGCATGCCTACTATTAGAAAATTAATCAAATAATTATATGGTATAGAATAATTTTCATTTATGAACCACTTGATTTTCAATTAACAAGCACTTGATTATTAGGAATTTCAATTAGAATGTACGCCTGAATGACTGACTTCAATCCTAATTATTAACAACTATTCATTTCATGTAATAAACACCATAATCTAATTAATTAATTACTAACACCAATATTTGGATATTGTTTGAGTTAATTTTCATATAGATTAGTAGTTACTTACAAATTATAGCTGGTTACGTCACAGTAGATGGACCCACCAATCACAGGATGCCAAATCACTTCAATAAAAATCTGTTAATATATTTATCTTTTTTTTCCACCGTTCCGCCAATTACCAGTTGTTTTGTACCATTAAAAAAGTAAAAATAACTACAATATATTTACTCCCAACATTATTACATTATCTGTTTGTTTGATTGTAAAAATTGTTTGCGATCTAAACAAGTAAGATGTAAAAGCAAACCTTTTCAGAAGAGTTAAGGCTCTTCCTTAAGAAAATAAAATGGAATAAAATTTCAAAATTTGGAATTGGTTTCAATGCTACTAACTCTGATTTGAATACTAGATCGCGGATACCGGTGTTCTTTGGCGGTTGTTTTTTTAATTTTTTAATTTTTATTCTTCTTCTCTCCCGGACCGGATCCTGCAGTTAAGTATTACACAGCCTAGGGGAGTGTCCTTTACTGTAACGGGTCTCCACATCTCGGCCCACCGGTCGGATTTCACTTTGCGTCCGCCTCAAACTCCCAGAGTAGGATCCACTAGGTCCGGTTATGCCGTCCCTGGGTCCCCACTCCGGGAGCCGGGACTCAGTCTTTATGCCAATGCCTCTTACGGGGACACTCCGATCGAGGCATCCCCAGACTCGGTCTTCTTCGCTCTGATGTGCAAAAGTCTCCGCGTGCCTCATCGCTACCGCCCACTCTTGCAAGTACGTGTTAACGGCAGCTCCGCAGAGGGCTGTCTCTCATCCCCGAGCCCCCCGATCCTTCTTTGGTGGTTGGGTTTCAATTAACCACACGTCTTAGGAGTAGTCGACCGGAGTTTTTTCAAGACTACAAATTTACCTGTACAGTTACATACAGTGATAACTTGCTAATGACTTCAATTGTTGATGCGACTATAAATAAAAGTATTAAAAAAATAAATTAAAAAATTATCTTTTTTTATTTTTTACTGTAGATTTTATGAAATAAATATTCAGATAGAATTTAAAAAAACGATTTCATATTAAGAATAAATGATGAACGAAGTTTCTTGTTGGAATTAGTATCGGTTCTATCATTTATAAATGTTTAAATATTTATACAGGAACACACAAACGCAGTAAACAAATATTATCTAGTGAAGCGGTTGGAACGATATAGAAGCAATACAGCACAATTTGTCAAAATCAAAGTTATTCTACTAACGTAGAGAGATATTATGTAGGGCTATTAACCGATATCAGATGACTCGGCTGTAGCAAATTCAACTCTCTATATGAAAATTAGCCTTCAGTGGTTTACTTATCTTTTGTGACCTATGTAATAATGAAGCAGTTTGAATATAGTTGTTTAACCGACCTTTACAATCGGCGGGATAAATATTATCCGACCGAGCGCTAAACACACGACCACTTCAGTAGAAAACATTAATCAAAGTATTATACCGATGTTTATAAACGATAATAAGTTTAATCTGAACAAAAATAACGTATACGATCTGCCGAAAAAAACAGAAAGAAAAACTAATCTGGACAATTAGGTATACACAATTAGATCAGGAGTTTAACCCTTAGAGAATATATAACTGCATTATTTAACACAACTTATTAAAAAAAAGTTCAATAATTTATTAATCTCAACCGAACATATTATTAAATAAATTTAAATAAATAAAAAAAAGCTGACAACACAGTTGTAGGACTTTCCCGTCATGCGGCTTTTTTCTGATTCATGGTTTACACACACATACATACACAACTTAATTTAAAATATTTATCATTTTATTTAAATATAATAGTTTTTGTTTAATTAATTCAATGATTTCAGTTAAAGCGCACGCGCATCCCGTATATTATTCGCACAGGTGTAGCAGTACTTACTGCCACTTTAAATAAATTTTTACACTTTAAATATAATTCATTTATTTAATTCTACCACTCACCTGTGACGTTGCAACATAGCAGCCGACTACAGCAGTAGTCCGGTCTCTAAGTATTTTGTGGGGTGTGGAATAGCGGAAGGGGGTTAGCCGGGTTAAGACCCCACTTTGATGGGGAACAAATTTGTAGAACCAACAAGATGCTAATAGAAAAAACTGCAACGAAAAAGACCCACCGTACCATGGTATTACCTTCTAAAACGTTTCAATATTATTATTATTTTTTGGGGTGAAGGTGCAATTTACCAATAACATTTTTACATAAAAGATTTTTTTTTTATAATTGTTCACAAAAATATTTTTAAAAATGCAACTAAAATCACCACTTGTACTGCGTTTTATAATTTCTCATAATAAAAATTAATTTAGCAAAAACGTTTTTTACAAATGGTGTTTATTAATATTCACAAAATTATCAAAAATAAATATATAACCTTAACTATGTAAAATCTGCAGACGATTTCGTTTTTCTCCTTATAACCCCCACCCCCTGACCGTTTGAATTGATAGTTTAATAGCACCAATGCCTCATATGTACAAGTAATCTGACCAAGTTTGGTCAAAATTGGTCGAGTAGTTCTGGAGATATAAGGTGTTTATAGGCCAACACCAAAAACCACTTTTACGGGTGGGTGAAATTTAGCAAAACATATTTTTACAAAATTTGTTTACTTTATTAATATTTACAAAATTATATATATATATATATATATATATATATATATATATATATACAAAACCTTAATTATGCAAAATCTAGAGATGATTTAGTTTTTCTCCCTGTAACCCAACCCCTGATATTTTGAATTTAAAATTTAATAGCATCAATGCCCCTACTATAGAAATACTATAGCCAAGTTTGGTGAAAATCGGTCAAGCAGTTCTGGAGATATAAGGCTATTTACATATCAACATACACATACATACACGTACATAAAATGTGCATAAGTATTATACATACTTACGCACATCTCGCGGAAATTTTCGATTTCATTTTTCTATTTTCTGGAATCCTTATAGTCATTGTGCTTTTATCTAAAACAGGCAAAGAGGTATTCCCTAAATCGAGAGAAAACATAAGTATGTAATGATAACCTTTTCCCTAAATAAGTATAAATTCTGATCTATTCAAATTCTTAACTATTTAATGCACTGGAACTTATCAGATTTATTAAAGCGATTTCAGGCAATAGCTGAACAATAATTAGAACGAAATCTTAACTTAGAGATTACTGCCGTCCAATAAAACAATAAATATTTTGTTTTATTTGTATTCAACGTTGAAATAAAGCCCCTCTTTACAGTTAGTAGGCTCTTTTCTCAGATTCTTGAATAGCTTCCTATTTTTATTTATTTATAATAAATAGTTGTCTGTCAAAGACAAAAATATTGGTCCAACATTTGCGCCCTGAGATATGCATTATTTAGAGATTTTGATGACACTTATTTTTTAAAATTGCTCCCCATTACTTAAATATTTTTATATCCAGGCTACAACCTTCCTTATTACTCAAAAGGTTATTAAGTTATTAAAGAGAAGCGCCCTGAAAACAGATCCCAAGACCTTGTAAAAATCAAGAAATGTTCTTCAGTAATGATATTTCGTTTTTGTAAAAACCATTGCTGTCATAAGTGAAATCTGATAGTGAATTATCAGTACTTTTCCAAACTTAAAACTGTACTTACATCATGATAGTTTATTGTTTATTTTTTCTAAAAAAAATTACCATCCACTTCTAAATATTATTTTCAAAAGTCTTAAAAAGGTTTTAATTAAGTGATATCGGATAATTTCTGAGTTTCGACAGGTTTTATTTCGAAAGTGGATACATTCCTTAATTCTCATCTTCTGAATTACTAATATAGTTATCACTTATGGATTAAGTAATCATATATAATAAAACTGCTAACGTTTACCTTAACTGTCCTTGTAGTATTTGTATTTTCACCTGCTACATCATAGTTATCCCTCTGGCTGTGTAAATTTATTCAGTCGTTTATTGTGTATGTTTTCTGTGCCTGCAACTACAAGTTATTTTCATCAAACATGAGATTGATTGAATTAATTTGTGAGAAGATCCCAGATAAACAAATTCTTTTAGGTTTTACTAGCCAAATGGATTTTATATAAGTTTTTGTGTAAAGTATCATGAAAGAACTCTTTCGTAAGCCACAGGGACCATAAATGTCGTTCTGCAAAAGCGAATTGTCACAAGTCTAACGTTTAAGGAGCGGTACGAGAACTGAAACCTGAAAGCTGTTTATTTTCTGTACGAATGAAGTAAGGAATTTACCAGTTTTAAGTTTTGTAAAGAAAAATTTGGTACCGGTAACGCCATTGCAATAAACTGGAAAAATCTTGTAAGGGAAATGTTTGCGGAGATGTTACTCCGTAACCCAGTAATAGAAAGCGGGAATGATCTGAACGTTGAAATAGAGGAATCTTTTTGCAAGATTAAACTACATTGCGGGAGCGGTATACCCTCAGCAGTGGGTATTTTCGGAAATTTTCAGAAAAAAATGAATGTTTCGTATAAGTTCTCCCCGATTGAACAAAAGATATGATTCTAAGTGTTATAAAGGAATGTATCAGACTTGGACAAATATAATTTCTGATTTTGGGGGAGTTAAACCTAATCTACAATGTACAAAGTTTTACACATCAAATTGTTAATTTTCGGTTAACTTTCGAAATTCAATTATCGGGGGGCGTACAAACACAGTGGAGAGGTTATGGGCAGGAGTGAAAAACGGAATCGCAAAGAGTTTAGAGCATCGAGAAGATCTACGATAAATCCTTATTTATGCAAATTCACGTGGCGCCAACAACATCGACAGGGATCCAACTGATCAAATTTTGCAACATATCGCCTAATTTTGGCTTTCACAACATTGAATATAAGACATATTTTTGTTATTATAATACAAATTTATGAAATTGTTATTATAATACTATATTGCTTTAGAAAGGCTTTAATTATCGACATATTGTTTAAAAACTACTAGTATCTTTGCAATAATATACAATGATGATGATTTTAGATGAGCTGACACGAGACAAAGATCACTCATAAAAAGTTACATAACCATTCCGAGAAATAACAAGTACACAGCACCACGTTTACCCGGAAGTATTTTCTTATAAACTGAAATTATTTGATTAAAATCACATATTTAAAATTTAAATCTATTATTTTAATGAATAAATTTTACTGTTTTTTTTTTTTCATTTTATTAAGCGGTCAAATATAGCATTACATTGATAAAATTCGAGAAATTTATAAAAAAAAAACTATATGAATTCAATTCAGAAATAGGGCTTTTTAAAAGTAATATTAAAATATGTTACAGTAATTTGTATTCAGTTTATAAAATATTACAGTTTAATATTATATAATTCAATCAATATACTACTTGTTTGTTTTGTTTTTTTCTTCACAATAATATCATGCCTTTTTACGCAATTTATTGTAAAAACAAACTTTTATTACAAAAAAGGAATTGATAAAACTTGACATTGTGTGGTTTTATGAAATATTTCGATTACTATAAAAAAAATTATGTATAACAAAGTTTCGAATATAGATAAGATGTATCGAATATAAATTGTAAATCTGGCTCTTAGATTTATTTCCAAGAAAGTGAATACATTTATTTTATTAAGTGGAATAGAACGTGCGGCGATAAACAAACACGCGTGCACATACATGTTTCTATCGACAAGCACACTCACGTCGATTAAAAAAAAAGTAATAATTTATTGGTTACAGTATGACAAATTTTTTTTCTTTCATTTTATTCTTACTAAACCTAAGCTAACGGAATAAAACAAGTGGGGTTTTGAATTAACGGTTTACTACACAGTTAATATTTCTTCTTTACCGCACAAATTCAATGCTGGGTCCATCTGGAGTCCACATATAATAATAAGCACAAAAAAACAAAACCGAGGGAACTAAGAAACGTCACCTAAAATAGTCTTTTCTTCAAATGATATGATCATTATTGTTCCGACATTTCAATTAGAGAACGTAATCATTCTGGTTTCGGAGTTCCAAGAAATAGGTTCAGGATTTAATAACCCGGTTGCACTGGTACGTTTTAATTTCTGGAAAAAAAAGCATTTTTATTGCACGTAATATTTAACCTGATCAACACAGATCATTGATAAATAATACCTTGCTTCTTTATAGATAAAAATCCCCTGATTCTCTGAAAGACTGTGGCCGTGATTCAGCTTGTTAGGTGAGGAAGCCTTGAGATTTTCTCTGTTACACGCTATCGTTCCTTTGATAAATCAACATTATTCACAATCACATCTTATCGTGATCCATTTCTCCTCATTCTGAGTTCTGCGCATGCGATCCTTCCTGATTCATGCTGCAGATACCATCACCTACATGTCTAGGAGATCTGGCTGTGATCTGATTATAAATCTCTCTGTAATCGACCTAGGAGCTCTGTTACTTATCCGGTAGCAGAGGAAACCTGAAAGACTAAATCACAATGGATTTTAGGGTAAAGCTGTACATCCCTTTTAAAATAATAGTACAACACCACACCTTCAATCCCACTGAAAGTTTTTTAAATCGTAAATGCAAACATATTTTTCAATTTTTTTTCTAAAAATTTATTTATTTACTGTTTCTTTTTTTCTGTTTAGCCTCCGGAACCACCGTAAGAAATCCTATGTATTTCTAATTAAATCAGTCATCCTTCAAAGGATGAATGAGGATATGTATGAACGTAAATCAAGTGTAGTCTTGTACAGTCTCAGGACGACCATTCCTGAGATGTGTGGTTAATTGAAACCCAACAACCAAGGAACACGGGTATCACAATCTAGTATTCAAATCCGTATAAAAGTAACTGCCTTTACCAGGATTTGAATTTTAGAACTCTCAGCTAAGATTTACGAAGAAGCGTTCACCACTATACCAACCCGGTGGGTCATATTATTATAACTTAGTTTCCCTTAAACACGTTTTATATTTTAATTTTAACCTTATCCTTCACGGCCAGCATCGAGATATTTTTATTTCTACTTAAATCAATACTTGTTAAGGTGGTTTATGCAATACAGATTTTATAAAAAAATATTTTTTAAATTTGTTAAAATTAATGTTAAAAATAAAGTTAGACATTTTTATTACTATTATTATTATTATTATTCTCAAATTAAAGTCTTCAATAAGCGTAGTTATAAAGTCATAAAATCATAAATTGTATAAGAACCAATGGATATGAATTTATATACTGTTTCCGCAATGAAACCTTGTTCTGCAAAAGTATGTACATTGGGCCATTTGGAAAAAGAATTCATCTACCTTATTCATTCAGTAAGAATATGATAAATAATATTTGTTTATTTTAGCCTATTTTTACATGAACGTAGAACTTAGAATTTAAATACATAATGAACATAGAATTCACTCTTTTTACATGAACTCAACATTAAGTCATTTTGAATAAATAAATATTACCTAGAACGTTTAATACAAAGTATTGATAACATTTTTTTTTTTTTTTTGAATCAGTTACTGCTTAATAATTTATGTGAATAAAGCGAAGAAACTTGTAAAAAAAAAAATGATTATACATCGTAAGCTGGTAAATAGTATGCTACATTTTAGTTAATTGCAGTATAGCCATATTTTAACCATATGTTCAAGCAGAAATTGTATACTGAAAGAAAAAAATACGCCTAAATAAAGAAAAGAAATAAAGAAAAATATTAAAGAAAGAAAGATATTTAAAGATTTGAATTTCTAGCGGTGTAGTATATTTTAGGGGAAGAAAATGAAAATAAAATTTTTCGTATATAACAAGGAGTTACACACTTTCTTCGAAATCAAGTCGGGAGTTCATCAGGGCTCCGTCTTATTGAGTCTGTATTACATGCAACCTTTACTGAATACCTTCCGACTACAGACAAGGTTACTGTCGCTTCCATTGGGAACGACACAGCTGTTCTCGCTGTTGAGGCCACCCCAACTGTAGCATCAAACAGCCTGAAATTTGAGCTGAATTTAATCAACAGGTGATCGAGTACATGGATAATACGCGTTAATCCAGCAAAAACGAACCGTTTGAAATTCTCGATGAAAAGATGTAACTTGCCCACGGGTCCATCTTGATAGCGTTGTAATTTCGCAAACCGAGAGTACCACTCAGGTACCAAGGTCTACAACTCGGACGTCTACTACCAAGAAAAGGTTCATGTAGGAGAGAAGAGAAGGCAACTTGAGACAAAGTTCAAGAAAATGTTTTGGTTGTTAAGCAGACGTTCTCTCTATAGTCCTTGTCTAATAAGCTGCTTGTAAACTCAATTCTAAAACCTATCTGGATCTATGGGATCGAACTAAGGACACCGCAAACAGAAACCATGCCGACATCTTTCAGCGGTTTCAGAATAAGGTAACGACGTGTATAATAGAGGCGCCATGGTTTACAAGGAACAATGAAATCCAGGATTATTTAAGATTTTGGTCCGTGCGGGAGCGAATATAACGTCTCAGTTCAAAGTACGAAGAACTTATTAACTATTACACAAATCACTTGACATTAAACCTACTAGATAATAGGGATGACATTAGAAGGTTGAACCGACTGCATGTTCTACACCTAAGAGTCCCGTAATTGTCTTAACTATTGTTAACTCGGATGTAAGTACTGTGCATTATCAAATCGACTTTTATTTTAAATTGTTACGTGTACTTTTCTTTTTTTTCATTGGTTCAGCCTTTTCTTTACTTCTACTTATTATTTTGTTTTCTTATGTTCCAGTGGTAATAAATGACATTTATATTTGCTAATTATCTTTAATAGTTTTTATTTTACTACTGTGTAATTTTTGAGAAGTACTGCTGAGGCGTCCTTATCATTTGAGATTTGGGATGTGATTCAATTTAATACAGGTTTATATAAATGTAGGTTATTGTAAATAAGCTTTGAAAAAAAAGGGTTTGCCTCTTTCTTAACGACAGAAATTCTGCATTTTTATAGATACATATTTACAACTCTATACTTTTATGAATTTCGGTAGGTATGAATGTATGAATAATAATAATAATATGCCTTCTCTTTTATATATATATATATATATATATATATATATATATATATATATATATATGAAAAAATGAATAAGAGAACATATGTTCTCTACTGGTTTCCAATCTAAAGCAGTGATTTAGTCAAACCTCTTTCGCAAAAGTGTTTACACGGGATCTGAGGTTTTTCTGTAATGCGCATGGTAATAAAGTTTTTCCCAAGAGAGGTAGATATTTTAGCATTCAGGATCATAGAGTGGTAATTTTCAAACAGAATCAGTTTTATTTATTTTATTTTTTATTTTTTTATAAAATGTATGCTGCAATCTGTTCAACTAGTGAACAATAAACAACCTCCCCTCCCGTGGTCCAATCAGATTAGGATGATCTGATATATAGTATTCAAATCGGTATAAAGGCAACTAACTCTTACTAGCATTTGAATCTCAAAGTCGGAGGTTCCTTCGACTTCGAATAGCTTTTATATTAAAAATTTAATATACTTTATTCAATAGTGTTTTCTTATTATTTATTACGTCATATATTTCCAGTTTTAAAACAGATGTTGTCGGTTACAGCTGCATCGGTTATAACTGGAGTGCCTTACTTAGACTTACAGGCGCAAATGAGAGCTTCAATAGTGGCCGGACGGGACAGAAAGAAAGCAACTGACGGTCTCTACATGGCTTGCCTGACAGATGGCGGGATTCGGACAAAAGAAGGTAGACCTATGGACTCATAAGTGATGTCAGGAACTGGGTGGAACGAAAGCATTGTAACACAGGCTACGAATTCACCCAGTTCCTGTCTGGACATGTATGTTTCCGGGAAAATCTGTACAGGATGGGAAGATGCCACACATGTCGCTGCCATGATTGCGGCGGGCTGGATACAGCAAAGCATGTGGTGTTCTGTTTCCCTAGATGGCGCGACTTAATAGTAGTACTCGAGGATCAGGGTGTGAAGGATTGTATCAACAATATAATCGAGGTGATGCTCATCGATAGCGGCAAATGGGAATGTATCTCGACAACGATCCCAACAATGATAGCAGAGAAGGCCATTATTAAGGAGAGGCGACGAGGAGCTGCGAATCGATAGTGACGTCGAGTTTGATGACGGGAGATCAAGGGAGGACAGCTTCTGCCATTGGGCAGCGGGGGCTTCTCGGAGTCCCCGCGGATAGTGTAATGATTATTCTTATCGACATGATATCTAAGTTCAATTGTAATTACAAAACAATACATAAAAGGTGAAGCCATCCCAAAAGATAAACTATAATCATAAAAAGTAAATAAAGATTATAACCAAGATTTTTTTCAAACAGATCACGAAAGGTGAGTTCTCCTAGGCAGGTCGTTTGAGAGTTTTTATGATGTAGGCTTGACCTGTTTCTTTTTGCAAGAACTAATTATAATTCAATTTTTTTAATTTACATCCTTTTGTTTATTTTTTCGGCTTTTTTTACTAATTTTTGTTATGAAAATTTAAAAATTAAAAATACGGATTTAATTTTTTATTCCTTTGAGTAATTTTTTTTTTAATTGTATGTTAATTAATCTATTGCGTTAGTATAGCTAATTCATAACTTATTCTCCGTTCAAAACTGGCTACTAGTAAGAACTAGCATAAAAATTAAAAATTAAATAAGGAAAATATAAAATGAAGTAAACGAAAATATAATTAAGCAAACGAAAAGTAAACGAAAATATAATTATGTTTTCATACATTTACACAGTAGTAGTTACAAAAATTGACAGCTGTAGACAGGCAAATAACATAAAATAAATGAATATTTTTTTTTATACAAGACAACCTAAAAGAAAAAAAAATGAAATTACAATAAAAATAAATACCTAAATCAATAAATGTCAAAATAAAATTAAGAAACACTTACAGCCTTTCTAAATAAAATTGGTGAAAAATTTCAATATTACTGCTTGCCCTGTTACACCAATAATAAACTATGAATAATATATTTACGATCATTTGTAAAAATGTTTGTTTACTCGGGAGTCTTTTTATTTGCGTTAAAAATGTCCTATGACGCACCGTTTTTGAGATACGCCCTTTATTTATTTAATGAATGATATGTCCGAGAAATTCCGTTTCTTATGAAAATATAAATAAAATAACATCAGCTGTCAATAATTAGCTATCACAACTACAAAGAATTAAAAATCCACAACACCCGCTTTCGCTGAAAGTAATTATTGCTGATTGATGCTGAACATCATTATAAATTTACATCGTTAACTGAGTAGCTGTTAAATTTTAAAAACCAACAATGATTTTGAAGTTTGAACCGTAAATAATGATCATTTTATACATTAAATTATGATCAATGATATAACACTCATATCACTGAAAGTAATGATGACCTACATCATGATAAATTTAAAATTAATCATGCTGTTTGCAGTTAAAACATATGTTTTACTATGAATTTTTCAGTAAATCAACTGTTTCAACGTGTAAGTTTAACACGTGAACACACATTCATCTTTGAAAGTAGCCGTTCTTTAATTTATTCGAATAAACCCGTGAAAAGAGAACCTCAGGTTCAAAAGTCATTTGATTGTTGGTTATTTGTTGTAATGTTAGAGGCATCTCTAAACCGTGTTTTATTACGTATTTTGCAGTAAATCCAATCTTATAGCTTGTAAATTTAACTAGAAACAAATGTTAATCTTGAAAAAATGACCACATATTCAAGCGCCAAATATTTATCAAAAGTCAAAGGTGAAAGTGAAGTTTAAGTTTAAGGTTTTCATACTAATAGTTTAGATTTCTGTCTATTATTATTTAACTAATTTTTTTTTTCTATAGAACTAAAATTCACAATCGGTTTCTCTAACAAAGACATACATAACTAATATGTTAGAATATCACATGAGAGAGGTACGCCCAATGAAGAACCCCTGCAAAAACAAACAGTAAATGAAGAGAATAACAATAATCTTCCGTAAAATTAAACATACTTAATGTAACAACTAAGATCCAGTAAATACTCATATTATCATTAACACTATCACCTCTGGGTTGTACAACTTGTTCAATCTATGGATCACATGCATCCAACACATTCAGTTCGCAGGCAATGCTTTTTTATCAAATAGAAGATAAACACAGGTAGATAAAAGAACGAAAGAATACAGCGTTAAATAGTAACAGCGTTAAAACAATAAAAATAAGGGTTATAACAATAAAAAAAATTGTAAAAAATAGTAAGCAAGAAATAGTTCCGGGAAAAACATAAAAATAAATTATCTTCAATGACCATCACTAAGGTCAAGCACATCAACCCCTTTCAATGGTTTAATCTCATCGCTGTTGTGTAGCATGTTCAAAGCAAGACGGTTTACATATCTATTTATCTTAACCGTATTTAGAACTGAAACGGTCACTCTCATGCCGAACATAGAGAATCATCAGATATTCATGTAATTTCAGAATTCCTGACGAACCAAAACGTTGGTTCATTTTCCTCGATATCTTGTTCTGTGATTTTTGGATCACTTTAATATTGTTGTCACTAGTCGTCCCCCAGAGCTGTATCCCAAACGACAATTTTGGTTACAAGGTCTTATTCAAAAGGATCTTATTAGAGAGAGAGAGAGTGTGTGTGTGTGAGAGAGAGAGAGAGAGAGCGAGAGAGAGAGAGTGTGAGAGAGAGTGAGAGAGAGAGAGAGAGAGAGAAACTGAAAATCTCTATTAAATAATAAATAATACTCCCATTAAATAATACACAGCTTGAATTTCTGCACAATCTGTTTCTTCTTTTCCAGTACATGACTTCTCCACGCCGTAAATCGATCTAGGTATAAGTCAAGCATTAGTCACTAAATCAATTCAAACAATGTAGCCATATTTGGTATTCAATTTTACTTAGAGAGAATTCTGTAACTGATATCTAAGCAGAAACGTTTCCATTCTTTTGAAAGTTTACTTACATGGGAATGATACTGTGAATATATGCCTAAGTGAGTTATAAATTATAGTAGTTGGAATTTATTCATTAAAGATATGTTGCAGAAAAATTTCAAAAACAAAATATCAAGGAGGAAAAAGTTCTTATAGTAAATGTTTAAGAAAAAATTATGGAAAATAAATATTTTAGAAATTTTCTTTTTTCTTCTATAATTAAGTATGGAAATTTTCGTATTTCCTTACGAAAAATTATTTTTCTTTCGTTAGTTAATTCTTTATTTAAATTCTTTAAATTTATTTTAATTCTTTAGTTAATTTCTTCTTTCGATAATGGGAAGAACGCTGATAATTAATTAATATGCAAAAAGGAAAGGTCTTTAAAATTATAAAAATTATTTAAATTCATTTACGCACATTTCAATACATGACGTTATTATTCGTACACAGAGGGATGAATATTATTAAATCGAAATGCCCAAAAATATAATACTTTAATGTATGTACATTATTAACTAAATACATAATATGATTATTCCATCCTTTTTTTAGTGCATGTGAAGTAAAGTTATATTGTTAACAAAAAATAATAACAATATACCGTAGTATTAAAAGGATAATTCAATTGTATCGATAGTATCGATTGCAATATCGATAGTATACTCGTACTATGAGATCCAATTTTCCTTGGATGTAAAGCATATATCTCTTATATAAAAATAGAGTAACCACTTACCAACAATTGTGAGTATTGACTATCCTTAAATTGACTTAGGAAATTGAACCTAAAGCATATATCACTCAATTATTTTTCATTAGAAAAAATGAGTGGGTGCACAGTTGTAGTATTCTGTTGATAATATACAATAGCAGTTAATTATAAACAAGAAGAATTTTATTAATTATTTCTTTAATATTACGATCTTGAACAATAAGATGAATATATAAAATAATGCCTGATTAACTTTCTGGGATCGAACCTAGCATCAGCTGATACAGACCCAAACTCCTAATCATTACACAAACAAATCGATAAACATAATTAATAATAAACATCAATTAGGCGCGCGCGCATATATAAAAACCCATATATTAAAATAAAAGGTTGATGAGATCACAAATTTAATTATATCAACAATTATAACACAAATCTAATTTCGTTTCAAATTTACAAGATATAAATTTATCAAAATTTATATTTAAGTATTGTTCTTTCCTACAGAATAATAACAATAATAATACTCAAGCTCAAATTAAACGTTTTCTTTATTTAACCACTAGCAGACCCGCAATGCTTCCCTATTGCTAGATTTGTGTATGTATAGTATATATATAAATATATACAAGATATAATATATACAAGTACAAGATGTATGAGAAAAGTAATGAAATTGGTAACATGCGAGCGATCTGGGAACGCTGTATCTGCCGGTCTGTGCTAGACCGGTTTGTTAATCCCTTCCACATGCTCAGTACGAGTTTCAACTCCGTTCCGCCAACACATTATTTTTGACAGCGCCTTCAGTAAAGTTGTCTTTTTGTTGTGCGTAACGAAAGTGGAGCATCGGAATTTAGAGCAACGTTGTGCAATACATTTTTGTGTTAAACTTGGGGAATCCGTGAGTATGACCTTAGAAAAGTTGAAACAGGCCTAAGAGGAACTTTGCTTATCAAGAGCACAAGTTTTCCGCTGGCAAAAATCATTTTTGGAAGGCTGGGAACACGTTGAAGATCAACCTCGCTCAGGGAGACCTTCAACTTCAAAATCTGACAAAAACGTTGAGCGTGTGAGAATTCTTGTGAGATCATACCGTCGTTTAACAATAAGGATAATGAGTGAACAGTTAAATTTAAACAATTTCACCGTACATCAAATTTTGAAAGACGATTTGGACATGCGAAAGGTTTGTGCGAAATTGGTGGCGAAAAACCTCTCAGCGAAACAGAAGGACAATAGAAGAAACTTGTGCGTTGATCTTCTTGAGAGGATTGACAATGATCAAGAATTCTTCAATTGTGTAATCGCAGGTGATGAATCCTGGATATTTGAGTACGATCCTGAAACAAAGCGGCAAAGCGAAGTGTGGCGTACTCCGTCATCTCCTCGACCGAAAAAATGTCGAATTAGAAAATAAAACATCAAAACCGTGCTGATTTGCTTTTTTGACAGTAGGGGTATCGTGCATAAAGAATTTGTTCCTCCAGGACAAACTGTCAACAAAGTGTTTTACAAAGGTGTCCTTGAAAGGTTCAGGAAAAGAGTGATTCGCGTGAGACCAGACATTGCAGACTAGTAGATGCTTCATCATGAGACTCCCCCGTGCCACACGGCCATTTCCATCAGGGAACTTTTGACCTCAAAATGCATTCCTAGAGTTCCTCAACGCCCCCTATTCACCTGATTTGAGTCCTTGTGACCTTTTACTTTTCCCGAAATCGAAAAATGTCTCATAAGGACGTCATTTTGGAACTCTGGAAAACATTCAAAAGACTGTGAACGACCAGTTGAATCCTTCCAGCGCTGCTACCAGGAGTGGGAACAACGACTCCGCCGCTGTATAACTGCCCAAGGGAACTACTTTGAAGGGGAAATATCGTTGTTTGAAAAAAATAAAAACTTTGGTAAGTAAAAAACCAGTCTCATTACTTTTCACAAACACCTCGTAGATTAAATGGACACAATTGAAAGTATGAAAAACATTAACAAAATGAACATTACGGAAGTTCACATAATTTAACCTTTCCCTTTTTCCCTTTCCCCATTTTCCTTTCCCCGTTTCCCTTTTTCATTTTACCATATTTCCTTTTCCTCATTTTCCCCTTTCCTTTCCTCCATTTTCCTTTCCTTCCGCCATTTCTCTTTTCCTTCACCATTTCTATTTCCCTTTACCCTTCCTCTTTCCGCTTTCCTCTTTTCTTTTTTCTCCTTTCCATTTCCTTTTCTCCGTTTTCTTTGTTTTCCCCTTTTTTCTTTATTCCATTTTCCTCTTCTTCCCTTTTACTTTTTTCGATTTTTCCCTTTCTCCCCGCGCGTAAATCGGTCCAGTAGTTTTTTAGTCTATAACAGACACACATATCGGAAACATTGAAATGGAATCGTAATATTTAGTATAGCATCCGTTGCTTTATAGTCCAACAGAGAGCGCTGTTTTTAAAAAAAAGCATGTTTTTACCTGTCACAGGTGTGACATCTTAGGTATATAAATAGTAATATAAAAACACGCGCGTCAGATGCAACGTTGTGTAAATTTCAAAACAATCGGTTAAGAACTTTTGGAGATTAAACATTTTGAACAAACGAGCATTTACATTTTTATTTATACAGATTTAACAGATCAGGCCTGTTGTTATTACATTTTGATCTTTCAATCCAGTGATGTCAAGCAACAAGTACATGAATTGCACGTACATGAATTTACTTCTGGGCTCTGAATAAAAAAAAAGCATTAAATATATGAAGATTTCAAGAATACTAAATAATCATTCTATAACAGTTAATAGAGAACTATTTACACTAAAGTATAACTCCTAGCTGATATGTATCCGCGTACAAAAATTAACATAAAACGCCATGATTGAACGAAATTCTATAAAAACTCAGCTAAGTATTGGTTATAGATTTAATCAAGTTATATCAGTACATTATTATACTTCATATAATTATTTTTAATACACGTGATCGGAACAGAATATAATTAGAACAGGTCTAACATTGCGTCATAGGTGTGATACAGAAAAAGTTACTGAGAAATCATATATATTAAAATAAAATTTATTATTAATCTTAAAGATAAACCTATTAAAATATTACAAATAAACATTTCAAAATAAATTTTGTCTGTCAAAATAATAACTCTTACATCAGAAAAAAAAATGCAGTAGTAAATGTCAAATAAGTCGCTGTGGGACATCACGCATGTAGAATTAATAACTAGTGTTGAACAGCTAGAAGGCGGGTTGGATTGGATGTCAAGTGTGAGTAGTGAAGACAGGAGCATCAGAAATAATCTACAGCGCACTCAACCTTCGGGAAAAGACCTCTGGGTCGTCTGAGGAAGATATTTGATAAGTAACATAAAAAGGGAACTATAAGAAGTGACATGAAGGGTAGATAAGAGAAAATATCTAAAAGACACGTTTTAGTACTATAAACATTTTTTTTAAATGTTATAATATTATATGAACATTAAACATATCCATATATATATATATATATGCGGCGTAACAAATTTATGATTATTTAAATAAAATATCTGACACTTTTCAGATCTCCTAATTATTCATACTAATTGCAAAGAAATTATATTAATAAAAAGTAAAAAAGGAAATGTATTTTATGCAAAATTAATTAAATAATTACATAAATTTAACATATATATTTTAAAACTTCTTTCAGTCTATTTTTGATTAGGAAATTTCTATTAAATTTAGAACAAACTGTAACATTATTAATAATATATATATTTTTAAATTTCACTTTAAAGGAAAATTAAATAAAGGGGTATTCTTGTTACACGCGCGCGCGCGCGTGCAGACACACAGAGAGAGAGAGAGAGTGAGAGAGAGAGAGAGAGAGAGAGAGAGAGAGAGAGAGAGAGAGAGAGAGAGAGAGTCACCAAAGCTAACAAAAACTATGCTGACATGAATAATACATTATTCACGTCACTAACCTTTTATTAGAGCACAGTCTAGTTAACATCAAATGTGAATCGAATGGATTGGTATCTCAAAAGAAAAACTTACGTACAGTCATTTCAAAACAATACTAGGTCATAGTTATGTAAATAATGTAATAATAGTTTTGTAATATGATTTAACTACTGTATATTTGGGGTGCGTTAACTAATATTTAGAAGAATTATTTTTTTATACAGTAAAATATCATATTACCTTTCTAGAATAGAGTACTATATGTAAACATAAAAAAATGTTTTTACAAAGATAAACATAACCAGTTATAAATGAAAAGGGTAGTAAAACTTTCTCGAACTAACGTTATTATTATTATTACTGTTGTCGTAATTATTAATTAATTTCTAACAACCTTACTATCCGTAACTTCTACTTACGTTACATACGCTAAGTTAATAAAATGTATTTATCTTGTGTTTTGGCGGTTTTATTGCATAAATTTTCTATTTAATTATTAAAAAGTTAGTTTTCCGCCGTTTTTTAAGTCTTATACTTGATTTTCAAAATTGATATTTATATATATTATATTGATATTTATATATATTATGAGTTTTATTAAACCTTACATTAGTGCGTTTGAACCAACTTCGATAGTTTACACCGTTACTGCGTAATGATCATTAGGAAATTTTTATTTCGGCGGCTATTTTGAGGTGGTAACCATTTATATACTTTTTTAATCCTCTTACGATGTTTAATCCAAACCCGAAATCAAGATTAAAATCCGAGACAAAGAGTTTTCTCGCAGCCATGAAATGAGGAAATCACTGTTCAGGGATTGTCCGCAGGGCACTGTATTGTGTCCCATATTATGGGTAATGGAGTTTAATTCCCTTCTGCGGCTGAGGTTGCCCAGCGAATGTCGCATTGTGGCTGGTTCATGGAGGTTCGCGGTGGGGGGTTGAATTCTGAGCCACTCAAGCATGCAGGATATTCGAGCTCTGAGGTCGTCAACTTAAGATGACGTTTAGGCCGGAGAAGACCACGATGATGCTTCTCAAAGACCATTAGGTTGTGAGGCGGCGAGTCCGCATGCCGATGTCAGGCCAACGTATAAGATATGTTCAGATTCCAAAGTACTTAGAGATGTTGCTTGATGAGAAATTGCAGTTTAAGAGGAACCTTCAATACGTTGCGAGGAAGGCATGTAATGCCTTCTTCGGAATTCGACGTGTGATCAATCCTGATTGGGGGTCTTAATTTTAAAGCTATGGGTATGTTGGATAAGGGCCTTTGCGAGGCAATTATGCTATATGCGGCGCCTGTTTGGGCGGATAGGCTACAATTTAAAAGCTATCGGGATATACTGTTGCAGACCAGCGTAGAAACATGGCTGAAAACACAGGCGCCTCCGTTCTATGACGAGGGTATTAGAAAGTTGGTACCACTCAACGAAAAATGTCTAAATCGGAGTGGTGACTATGTAGAGAAATAACGTAACAATGTAAGCACTTGTTTCAAATAGGAAACTTTTTATTTTCACTGTGGTTTTAATTTCGTGGCCGATCAGACCTCGAAAAAAAAATAACCCTCATAATTGTTATCATTATCGAGCACAAAATTCCAACCAATCGTATTTTTTGTTTTTTTAACCAATCATAAGGGGAGAGTAATTCTTACCATTATCGGGCAAAAAATTCCAACCAATCGTATTCTTTATTTTTTAACCAATCATTAGGTGAGAGTAATTCTTATCATTATCAGGCCCAAAATTCCAACCAATCGAATTCTTTGTTTTTTAACCAATCATAAGGTGAGAGTAATTCTTGTCATCATCATGAACGAAATTCCAACCAATCGTATTCTTTGTTTTTTAACCAGTCATAAGGTGAGAGTAATTCTTATCATTATCAGACACAAGCTTCCAACCAATTGTATTCTGGGTGAATAAGAATAAGCGGAGAGGAATTTTGTCATCCGGCATTGTCTTTCTCCATGACAATCCTCGACCGCACACGCAGCTGTAACAATGAAGCTCCTCCAGCGTCTTTGTTGGGAACTGTTTGATCACCCACCATACAGCCCGGACTTGGCTCCATCCGATTTTCACCTCTTTGATCTCATGAAACGCTAGCTAGGAGGACAACATCTTGGCACAGACATCGAGTTGCAGACCAGCGTAGAAAGATGGCTGAAAACACAGGCGGCTCCGTTCTATGACGAGGATATTGGAAAGTTAGTACCACGCTACGACAAATTTCTAAATTGTAGTGGCGACTATGTAGATAAATAGCGTAACTATGTAAGTACTTGTTCGAAATAAAAAAAAAAAAAATATTTTGACTGTGGTTTTAATTTCGTGACCGATCGGACCTTGAAAAAATATAACCCTCGTATTTACGATGTTAATCGTAAATTTATGAAAATAATCTCTTCTAACGATACAAGAATGTTTAGATAATTATCTTAAATACGCAACTAAAATTAAATAAATTTTGAAATTTAGATAATTTCAAACATATTATAAACTATACTTAAAATTGATATTTGACCTGTGAAAAAAAATGACAAAAACCAATTTGCTGATATTTTCAGACTTATGTTGACATTAAAGAGAATCATAACCAATATTAACTCTTGAAAAATTTGAGGACAGAACTGACTATTGAAAATTATCAAAGGGTTTTCTTACATATCGTACGGGATTGAATTGCAAGATGTTGATAAAACAAAGATTTACCAACTGTTTTTTTTTAAAGAGTATATAGTAATTTTTACAAGAGAAAAAATTAGTTTTAATATTCGTATAAATTTTTGTACAAATTAGTTACTTAAACTAATTTTCTACCAGATCGCTTAATTCTTTATATTTTTAAACGTAATCTTCTTTTTAAAATGAAGTCTACAAATATTAGTACATAACGTACACAGCAAAATAAATTATAACAAATATAAAAATTGTAACATATTTAACCAATCAAGAGAGCTGTTTATTTTTAGGTCCAAACATTTTATTTTATTTTAATTTTTCATCTTTCTTCCTTTACTTCTTCGACAAATACCAATTTAGCTTATAATCTGATTTATATTTATTATTATTAGAATTATTGATTTTACTTTATAAATTTTTTTTACACACTCTTTCTATCTACATAATCTCAGATGACAATATCTAAATAGATGTTTACATCTACCAAATAAATCAAATTTGTTGAAATTTTATTGTGTTTCAATTATTTGTAATTTATATAACATACGTATCAGTAAATATATTAATATTTTCATAAATGGTAAATTTCATAGCATACATTTGATAAACTTTATTCTATTAATAAATATTTTGGGTATGAACCCAGTTAGAAGCTGCCCGCATTTTTAATTATATTTCGATTTAAATTCATTTCATAATAAAAAGTAGGTAATAGGGTGAGTTTAATTGGGCGCTAGCATATTGTTATCGCCAATACCAGTAATAGTAACAATAATTCTACGATTTTTGTTACTCGTATTGAAACCAAACTGTTTAATTACTGTGGTTTATTGTTTTCTGAATTTAATTGAAATTTTTATTTAATTAATTATTACTGTAAATTTATTACGGCTGTTTATATTATATTGTAAATCTAGACAAATTTAAATTTAGAATATCGTTTTGAAATAGAGTAAAATAAGTATAATTAAAATATCCAGCTTATAGGTTCAACGGTATTCAGTAAATCGTAAATGATTTACTATTTTTATCAATTTGTTTTCCCTGTGATTACAATATGTTAAATAATATTAAACGTGTAAAGAGAGATACCTATTTATATTAATAATGAGAAATTATAAATCTGTACAAAGAGTAAAATAATAAGTATAATTGTAATAATCAGTTATTATAAAATTAAGTTCTTTAATAGAGAGTGAGCAATATAAAACCGAACCATAATGAAACCGCTACCCGTCACTATTTATGAAAGACTCTCACACAAATAGCGCGACTAGTGGATGTATATGTTACTACTGATTGATCCTGCCGTTTGTCACGTGGTTACGTATCAACCCACCGGGTTGGTCTAGTGGTGAACGCGTCTTCCCAAATCAGCTGATTTGGAAGTCGAGAGTTCTAGCGCTCAAGTCCTAGTAAAGGCAGTTACTTTTATAAGGATTTGAATACTAGATCGTGGATACCGGTGTTTTTTTGGTGGTTGGGTTTCAATTAACCACAGAGCTCAGGAGTGGTCGAACTGTGAGTGTAGAAGACTAAACTTCATTTACACTCATAAATATCATCCTCATACATCCTTTGAAGTAATAACTGAACGGTAATTTCCGGAGGCTAAACAGGAAAAAGATTTTAACAAATAAGTGGTTACGTATCAGTGGAGTAATACGTTTTGTTGTAGTGCAGTATTGTGAGTGGAGTTGTTTCTGTAAAATTATTTATTCAATCCAGGAGAGGATAGCTATAGTTAAGGCCTACATTCGTTCTGGATCGTTTGAAGAATCACGTCAAATATCTGTAGAAAAATTTCCGAATGCCTGTATCCCAGCGAAGAGTAGCGTACACGATTTAGTTAAAACATTACGTACAACAGGTTCGGTTTCATATGCAAAACAAAATAGGCCGTCTTCCGTTAGGATTCCACAGGCCATTGCCAATATTTAAAGAATTATTGCCAATCAAAAAAAAAATCACTACGCAAGTTATCCCAACAATCTGGTGTTAAATACACATCTTGCCGTGAAATTCTTTATGAATTAAAATTGAAACCATACTGCGTTACAACTGAACAAACCGAAACGACTTGATTATTAAAACTGGCTTTTTGAAAACATTTCTGGTGGATAAATAGACCCGATGTCGTATTTCATGTCAGACGAGGAACGGTTTCATTTATCCGGCCATTTTAATCCGCAGAAAACCAGGTATTGGATGGCGAGGAATTCTCATGAGATACTCGAGCGTTCACTTCACGATGGAAAAATTGGTGTTTGGTGTGCCGTTTCCGGTAATCGTATAGTGGGACCAATATTTTTTGACCGGACTGTCAATACACAGATTTACCTCACAATTTCCAAAGAATTACATCCGAATTTAACTGATAATGAAAAAGAATACAATTTCTTTCAACAAGACGGAGCAACGTGTCACACATCAAACGTTTTACTGAATCGCCTTCATGCAGCTTTCACAAATGAACGAGCTGTCAGCAAAGGACGGTGGCCTCCACGATCCCCAGTGTTGTCTACTTGCGATTTTTTCCTTCGGGAGTACTTAAGGGAGAGAGAGAATTTATGCATCTAATCCACACAATATTTATGAACTGAAGGTGAAATTTCAACGAGAATTCAACGCAATTGACAACAAACTTTTGCATCAGACGACTCTCAATATGATCAGTCGAGCAAAGAAGTGCATCGATGTCCAGGGTGGTCATTTTGAACATATTTTATAACAAGGTAAATAAATACAATATTTAAATTACGTTTCATGTTTTTCTAATTTAATTTATCTGTTATCATTCATAAAATTTCATTCCAACATAACCTACCGATTCTATAACATAAAATTCTGATTCTGTATAATGAGTTATGTTTATGGGTTAGATTTTATGTTGCTCACACTGTATTAAATATTGAGAAAAAGTGTAGACAAGTAAAATTACTCGTAATTTATAAATTATTTTTAAAAAAAATAATAATAATATAGGCCAATTAATAATTATATAAATTATTAAATTAATTATATATTTATATAAATAAATTGGTAAAAAAATGATTGAAAAGTCATTTTATTGGTAACAAAAATTCGTTAATATAAAATTAGTGAAAAATTAATTACCTAATTTACTATTTATATTACCTATAGACATTTTATTTTACTTTACACTATTATTTTTAAATTAATCGATTTACTTTGCTGATTTTTATTAATTTTATTAGAGGAAGATTGTACTGTGCTGTATCAATTTATGTCGCGCGCGCACAGAGACAGTGAGAGAAAGATAGATAAAAAAATTATAAATTGTACATCGACAGCGTGACAAATTAAAAATTTCGCCTATCTTTTAATGGATCTGTTTTATTACTTTGGATTTTTTTGTGCTACATTAATTATATTTGTATTTAAAAATTCTGTAAAGTATTAATAAACTATGTTTATTAATATTTTGTATTAATTTTTGTATTTAGGTCAATTCTCTCTTACATCATCTAGCTCTAGTTAGCAAAATCAAATAAATAAAATTTATATTAAATAAATGTAATATTTATTTAAAAAATCAAGAAGCTTTTTTTTTAAATTATTTTATACAAATATTTTATAAGAACATAAAGAAAAGTGTTTTTTTAAAGTTCATTATATAACGCCAAAGTGAATTTTATTAACTGAAGATTTTGTCAAGGATAAATAACGTTGAACATCGAGTACGTATCAGTTTAACACGTGTATACGAAACATTAAACTAGAGGGTATAAAGTTTCAGATTAGCTCTCTATATACAGCCTTCACCCTCGAACATATATATATATATATATATATATATATATATATATATATATATACCCGTTTGTGCTTTTCTAAGCAAACCATCACGCGTTAATACAACGCAAAATTCAAATATACATTCGCATAAAATTAAAATTATAATTCGTATTACAAAATCTGTTTTACTTAAATGTAAAACTGTTGTCATTCGTGTTTATCCAGAAATATTGATATATGACTAATTTATAAACTAGTTTATTCCGAAACGGAAATGTAACTTAAGAAATATAACACTCTATTTTACATAACTATAAATTAATTACTATACAGTTTTTCCTAACATTTTCTTGTTTGTTAAAATAGTAAATTTACTTGTGATGCGGCAGAATGTTTTGTTTAATACAATCGAGTACACTATTATTTAAGGAATTGGATATTTTTATCTATAGAGAAGAATATTACTGTTTTATATATTTGAAAACTCGAAATTTAAACCTAATTTTTAAACATATAATAAATTTTACTGTAACTTAGGTTTTTTTTTAAATGGTTTAACATTTCATAATCAAAGATAAATTAACGTTTAAAAAGATTTTTATTTAATGTTACTTTTTTATTAATATTAATTAGTTTTGTTTATTTCTTTGTATTGCATCCTCGGATATATATTTGGAAGAGCTTTTTAATGAGTAAGTTGAGATGGAGAGAATTTGCTAGGAATCAGACCTGGGATTATTGAAGGATCAAATAAATTAATCAATTAAGGTAAAAACACGAGAATGAAATGAATAATAAAATTGATTACCGGCATAATATCTGAAGTTGATATGGCTAGTAGCGAGATAAATACCTTTTAAAAATTATAGAAAATGTGAAGAGGATGGTGAAAGAGAGTATACCCCTGCATGTCCTTAATTATAACCCGGTTGGAAGAACTTTGGGCAGAGATGGAAAGAAACTGGAACAGTCATAGTGCCTATCCGTAAGTGAAGAAGAAGAAGTAAATTATAGATCGCATCTTAATGAACCGGAACTGGATATTATTTTTCAGAATTATAAAAATTATTTGTCAGTAAAGTATAAGCAACGAAATTCAACAGCTTGTTCAGTGTACTGATTTTTAAGTTTCAAAACTAGGCTTTAAAAAAGCAGAGGAATCACAAAATTGTTATTCTTTAAAATGTAGGGTTTATTTATGCATCGAAGTTCAGGGATTCATTATAGAGCTAACATTTGTAAAATATAATCAATAGACAAATCAAAAGTGAAGATATATTAAACGATTAGTTGAAAAATTGTTAAAGGAAGAACGAAAAATTAAAGACACGACTTTCAAATTTGAATTGAGATAATCATTACATTAAAAGCCGACAAAAGATTGCATAATGTTCTCCTGCTTCGCCCTTGATAAGACTTATCAAATATACCGCTTAAATTGTAAATATTGATGACTTTATTAGTTAAACATAAAATCGATCTCATAAATTATTAAATACAAATAGAAAATTGATTTTCTTCTTCTTTCAAGACATAAGCGAATAGGCTGTTCCGGTCTCAAAGAAAATATCCACGATTGATCATCACATGTTCTTGGTCTTCCGACATCTCTTCATCCGATTGGTTTATATTCCCATGTCTTTCTTGTTATTCGTCCATTAAGTATTCTTTCTAGATGCGCCAACCATCTATCCTTATTATTTAGTATTAGTTTCTAATTTCAAAATACCTAATCCCTTCCGGGTGTCTTCGTTATAGATATTATCTAGTCGTAAGAAATGGATTTTAATGACGAATTTAAAAAGCTATTAATAAAATCGTTTTATTACAGTGTTCCTGAAGGTTCTTGTGATATTGCACTAACTGGTACAGATTTACAAACTGGTTCACATTTCTGGTACAGAAATGGTACAGACCATTTATTAATAATCCGCTGAATATTTTCCTTATAAGAAAAAATTGTAATTTTCGCGCAAAAATACAGGGTTATCAAAAAAGTATGGTGCGGTTTTGAACATGGTTTAAATTAAAACAGAATTACTTACAGTTTATGTTTTTTATTTTTTAAATTTGTCGTCTCAAACATTTTTTTACATAATTAATAAATTTCGATATGTGCGCCCTTAGTCGCTCAACAAATGTCCAAACGATACTCAACTTCTCTCCAAACATTAGTTAACATTGCTTCGTTAATGGTTGTCATTGATTCATTAATCCTATTTTTTAAGTGGTTTAGGTCGCGAATTTTTTATGTATAAACAACGCTTTTGATGTACCCCCACAAGAAAAAATCGCAAGTTGTCATTTCTGGGCTCCTTGGAGGTCAAAGTATGGGTCGTTGCCGGCCTATCCATCGATCTCCCAATTGACCGATGCATCGAAGTGCGGGGGAGCACCATCTTGTTGGAAATGAAGTTGATGAATGTTTTCGAGTTCATCCAGCTGAGGAGAGCAATAATCGGTTAACATGTCAAGATACTCAGTTCCATTAATTGTTTTTTCAGCAAAAAAGAAAGGCCCTATTACACAATTTTATATCAAACCACACCAAAACATTAAATTTAGGCGAATCGCGTTGTTTCTCAATAATTGCGTGTGGGGTTTCAGAGCCCCATATTCGTGAATTGTGTCTGTTAACGCATCCATTCACATGGAATGTGGCTTCGTCTGTAAAAATTACATCGTCTAAAAATGATTCGTTTTCACTTATTCTGTCCAACATTTCAACAGCGAAATTGTAACGTTTTACAACATCATCGGGTTTCAATTCCTGCAGTATCTGGATTTTATAAGCGTGTAATTTCAGTTTTTTATGTAAAACTTTGTAAACTGTTGATTTTGGAATACCTAACTCGTAGCTTTGACGGGGGATGGACTTCCCAGGACTTCTAATTGTGCGATTGTCTAATTAGTTCAACCGTTTCGTCTGGTACACTTGGTCTGCCGGTTGATTTCTGTTTCTTAACCGATCCGGTTTCTTCGAATCGTTTGAACCAACATGTTATGTTATTTTTGTGTGGTGGATCTCTTCCGAATTCACGTCGAAACGCACGTTGAACTAAAATTACGGATTTTAATTTAGCCATCAATAAAACACACTTTGCTTTGTCTTTATCCGAGAACATAGCAACTCACTAAACTCACCGCAACGACAATATAAGAACTGACGTTGTGGTTACAACTGCTGCTAAACAAAATTTTGGGTTGAAGGTTTTCAGGGATACCAATATAACATCTAGAAATTTTCCTACAATCTTCCTATGAATTACTGAAACCGCACCATTCTTTTACGATAACCCTGTATAAATTTTGTTTAATGACAGAAGAAAATTGATAAATATGAAATTGGGTACCTCCTTACCCGCTTGTTTGTAAGAGTGTAGAACGGAAATTATGTAGTTGTCAAATTTAGGCCTATTTTCACGAATAATTTTTGCGTTCAACTTTAACAACTTCAGTCGTATCGCAGCTGATTATTTATCAATGTGAACAAAATAGCTGTCGTTTTTTTTTTCAAAATATATGGATTAACTATTTATCCTATTAAAATATTATTCATTTTATTAATTAGTTATTTGTAATATATATATATATATATAAATTAAAAATATTACTTATTAAATTATTACGTTTTTTATTACTGTTTATGGTTTTATTATCTTTTATCTAATAATATTTCTATTAAATAAAACTAATATTTACGAAGCTATCAAGGATTGAATAATTTAATCGGGCACCATTTTGAAATCTTCAAAGTTAACATTATAAAATTTATTTATTTTATAGGAGAAGTTGTTGGGTTCATATATTACAAATTTCATTAAAATATCTCAATCTGTTCTTAAGATAAAAATTTTTATGAAAAAACGCAAAATGGGAAACAGAAGAAAAAAATGTCGACAGAGGGTATGTATCTACATGAAGCTCTTGTTTATATTGATGTCGTGAATCATTTCCTTAAAACTGGCCGACAATTCTCAGAAACCCCGTTTAGCTATTGTCAGGGAGCAGGGGAATGGTAGACAGAGGAGAAGATAAAGCGAGATATAGGATTTATCCACATGAACACTTTTCTTTAAATCGTTGTCCTGAATCAGTCCCGTAAGTCTGGCCAATACTTACCAGGACATCGATTCAGGGGGAGAACAAATTATTCCGAGTCCGATGGGGTCAAAAATCAAGCCATATCTCATACACACACACTCATATATATATATATATATATATATATATATATATGTATATATATATCATTGCAAATTTGATAACTTAAAAGTCGATAATGAATGCATTAAAACAAAAACGGGTTTCACCATTGTTTATCTAGTAAAATTTTAAAACGAAATCGTGTGTCATATGTTCATTTCCTATTTAAAACAATGAAGTTTGATTCAATGAGGGGGACCAAGATGACAGACGAAAATTAAAAATCCACAGCAATGCAGATTTTTTTTAATGTAAAACTCCATTTCTTTCTGTCTCCAAATACCTTTCAGATATGCAATATAAAGCTGTTTCCATAATTAAATATTATATATATATATAGCGCCAAATATTACGCGAAATTAAAACTTTTTAGTCAACAAGGTCTCAAGGTGAAAACTGTTTGAAAATAATGTTGAATATCCTCCCACCGTTAATTCAGATTGACTTAAAATTTTTGAATTTAAATAACCTAAGTACTTAAGTTCACTAAAAAAAGGCAAAAAATTAAAAATAGTGAAATGTACTCCTCTTTAATTTTCCCAAAATGTAATGCCAACAAAATTCCATATAAAAAAAAAAGTTCCTTTCGGCACGTCGGAAGGCGGAGATAGATTTCACCGGTGTTAAGTAGGGACTAAAAAAGATTTCCACCTTAAAGTTAATAAAAACTTCAAATTTACCCAGTACGGCAATGGTTACAGGTGAAAAAATGTTGCACGTGTTTAGCATACGACAAGCCCCTTTTTTTAGAATTCTATCGATATTTTGGTCATCCTTTGCCGTAAGGGTTGGTCATATCAAAAATTATTTGAGAAAAGTTTTAGGTAATGTGTAGAGGACTAACGACCACTTTAAACAGATTCGATACTGTGCCTATTAAGGGAGGTACTTTTTTTTTCTTTGAAACCCCATTTTTCCTACCCACTGAGCCAATGGTTGGTGATATCAAAAAACTCTACTTAGATAAGTTTCAGGCTCTTGTCCAAAGAATGGTAGGAACTTTAAAAGAATTCGATATTTTACGTAATAAGAAAGTTATAGCGATATGTTGTTTTATTTTTGAAAAAGCCCCCATTTCCATCCCCATGGTCCGGTTTTGCCCATTAACGAAGAGGTTTTGAGATTTTGGGTGGGTATATTTTAAGTATTTATTTGGAAGTGATTGGCGCAAAATTACGGCACTTATCTTTTCCACAAGAAAGTGAAATATATATACATATTTAAATGTTCATATAAACTTTTGAACTGACGGTGGCTTTAGGGTTTCCGGGATGTAAAACATGAAGATATGTGAAATTTTCCGGAAGTCGAATCATGATACCTATTACAATAGATAGTTTTCTTATGAAAGCTACCTAAAACCTTCGAAGAACATATGTTAAGACAATATGAGATATTAATCAAATACAGGCCAACAAATGTACAAAATTAAATACATCTGGAAATTTTTATGGTTTTACACATTTTTTTGTAAAACAATCCGACATCTAAATTTTGGAACGATGAATAACTTTTCATTTACATCTGCTATATAATAACAGCAATAGAGGTGTAACCGGGATAGTAATATTATTACGTAGTTAATGTTCTTAGATTAAGGAAACTTGTT
Organism: Lycorma delicatula; assembly: GCF_047948215.1. Classification (NCBI taxonomy): domain Eukaryota; kingdom Metazoa; phylum Arthropoda; class Insecta; order Hemiptera; family Fulgoridae; genus Lycorma; species Lycorma delicatula. The sequence goes on along the minus strand of NC_134459.1, from coordinate 163,892,576 downwards.
ACTGATAGTGTGACTGAGGATTGTTCCCTATAACTTTATAGTAAGTTAAAATTTACGTATATATTTGAATTATTCATAAACGTAATACTGGTTTCAGTTATTTGTATTGTATCGATAAAGATGAGGACGTGATTTGTATACTAAACTTTAAAAAGGCTCAAAAGTAACTTTTAAAATTTTTCAAAAGAAATTAAATATAAATATGTGTATTTCAAGATGGAATACGTACTGTTCAATAATTTTCTATCTAAACATTTAGTTTCAACCGTTTAGGTAAAAAATTGTTTGTATATAAAACCTAATAATACTAGTTAATTATGTTATCACACCGTTGGAGTTAGCCAATATGGTTTTCTGTGCAAATTGCTATTATTATTGTTTAATTCACAACTCTTGATATTACGAGAAATATAAACAAACATTGTATAATACTATAACTAAGTAAATTATTTTCAGGAAAATCCCTAAAGCAAATATTTGTAAATTAAAGAATATAAATGAATAATCCCAAAATGATATTTATCGTTATGCTGTTTTAAAATATTACATATAACGCTTACATTATTTGTTTTTTACCCTTTTCCGAAAGGAATTCTCAGCCACCTAATCTACCTTCAATGTGTAGGACACATGACAAAATTAGTTATAAATGTTAAATTTAGTTTATTCTTAGATACCGTTTTGAACGTAATATTTAAAAACTATTAGACGATGCGCACCCTTCAACGTTTGTTGATTACCCGGTCTATTCTACTGACTCTCTTTTTCTCATTTTTCGGTTTAGCCTCCAGAACCACCGTAAGGTATTTCTTCAGAGGATGAATCAGGATGATATGTACGAATGTAAACATCTTGTACAGTCTCAGGTCGACCATTCCTGAGATGTATGGTTAATTGAAACCCAACCACCAAAGAACACCGGTATCCACCTATCTAGTATTCAAATCCGTATAAAGGTTATACTATAACCTATAAGGTACTATGATTTGAACCTTATAACTCTCAATTTCGAAATCAGCTGATTTGCGATGAAGAGTTTACCACTAGACCAACCCGTTATATTCTAGCAGACTGATCCTTCTTGTGAATTATATTTATGTACAGGGTCATTCACGGGAACCGGATGTTTTTGAAGTGGGTTGAACTCGGGCGTTCGTGGTGGGAGGGGCACGTGGCTGGTGTCTGACGTTTCCTTTGTTCATAGCATTTACATTTTAGTCGTTGAGATGGAGCCGTGGACGCTAGACCAACGCCTGTACGCGTATGACAGTTTTGTGCGAAATGACGAATCCGTAACTGCTGTTCAGCGTGATTTCCGCCGTCAGTTTAATATCCATCGTAATGCAAGTGTCCCTTCTCGTAACACAATATTGCGACGGGTAAACAACCTTCGAACAAGCGGTTCAATATTGAAGAAAAAACCACCGGGTCCCCGACGAACTGCTAGCACTCCGGAGAATATCGAACGAGTAAGGGAAGCCATTGTCAGAAGCCCACGCCGCTCTATTCAAAGGCATTCAGCAGCGCTTCAAACGAACACAAGTACGGTAAGAAGAATTCTGCATACAGACCTGCATTTCCATCCTTACAAGATAGCTGTCGTGCAGCAGTTAAACGAGGAAGATATCACGCAGCGATTACAATATCGAAAATAAAAATATGAAAATAAAAGCAAAGAAACAAAAAAAAAAATAGACTTATCAATCATACAAAAAATACCGATCAAACAAAGAATCATTGAAACAAATCAAAGAACAATAAAAATAAGTGGCGAAACGGAATGAAAATTTTGACGACGCACAACATCCTAGAGTAGCCGATTTCCCTCAAACGCCGGAAAACTTAAAGATCTAACATATGTAGTCCATGTAGGCGCCTTATAGGCTCGCTGTTATACAGGAGGTTAACAACGAGCCAGTTCATATGTTTGTTCAGTCTAATTTTGTTAAAAATAAAATATTACACAAATTTTTTTGGAATTTCCTAACAATAAAGAAAACTGTGTTTTCAAAAATACATTTTAATGTATCAGTTGATTTTTTATTACAATCGGGAAAAATTTCCTCGGAAGATAATATTTTCATAAATTTATTTGTCATAAAAGCGGAAAATACTATATACTCGTAAATACCTTTACGCTTATAAATGCCAGAACATGTAACGTTCATACCGTGAAAATTTAGGTAGATAAACAATCGGACGGACCCTGTTATTGTATTAGTCAGATGTTCAAATATCGTGTCAAACCAACATCGAGTGCTGAGAAAGCATATTCGTAAAAAAATATATCGGTGAAATGATTTCGAAAAAATGTAATTTTCCCAAACATAGTGCGCTACAAAAGGAAATTAGACGTAAACCGGTCCCCGGGTTAAATACACTTATTTAGAAAAGTTTCAAATTTTTTTTTCTTTCAGAGCAACAAAAAATATTTTTAATTATTTATCGTCTTAAGAAATAAAATAATAGCCGTAAATCTGTTTGTGTCACATAAATATGTCTGACCTTTATATTTTGTAAAGCAACCAACATAATATTTTAATGGACGAAGTTGCTCTAGTTTTTCTTTGCTTTTTTCCTAAAGATACATTATATAAAACAAAGAGATACTATTATAAACAGACCGTTGTTTCTTTTACGAGTTCCTTTAATGTTGTTTTTATTTCTGTTTTAAGTATATTTTTTATTCAAATAACTTATTCTTTTACCTTTTTGTTTGTCACATAATAAATAAATTACTTACACACAAATACATACACGCGCGCGCATGCATATACATACATTTTTACATATATATATATATATATATATATATATATATATATATATTTATGTTTATCACTGTTTTATATATATAATATATATATATATATAAAACATTGGGGTACCGTATTACTTTCTGTTAGTACAATTAAAATAAATTTGCCAATAAATATTGATTAATCTTTATTTCAAAATCTAACAAAAATAAAACATAACTCTAAGGAAAAAATATAGAAGTGTAAACATTATAGGAGATAGAGCTGTACGCTATAGGTATAATCAGTTACTACAGTTGAAAATATTTTGTTCGTTAGACAACAGAAAATTGCTAAGTTAAATCGAGATTGTTTTAAGCTAAGTTTCTGTGGTTTTTGATTAAACGAAATAATTAGCTATTAACTGTTCTAAATTTTGAAATGGATTTTGTTTTATTTTTGCTTTAGAATTTTTGCATTCTTGTTTCCTTTTCTAGTAACACGGCAATTATGGATTATGGCGGTCGAAGTTGACCCAACAGCAGCGCCAAAGAAACTACAATTAGAGTTAAATCTTTTAAGTGAACGGCTAGCTAAATGGAAAATAAATGTTATTACTGCAAAGTCATTCATGTGACGTTTGTTAGGAGGGGAGTCTACCAACTAGACTACCTAGATGAAATTTATATCTCTTATTCGGACAGGGAAACGGTCCGATGGCTGAAATATCTTAAGAGCACTTCTAATTCATTCCGTGTACCCTTACGCTTCTGCATCTGAAACAGGGCAGAGGGCCACCGTAAGTTGTTAACTGCCCCGGATATGTCCAGAAAAATCCCAAATACATATTTAAATGCACTAGAGGAGGCTATATCTATCATCTTTAGTACGACATCCTCAGTGATCTTGCCCGGTCGGAAATCATACTGGTTGTCCATTAGCAAATGATCAGTGACCAATCAATCCAACTTATTCAGACAACGTACGATACCTAGGATTTCATTTGGACCGCCGTTTAACATGGAAAAATCACGTGAAAGAGAGAAGAAAGCAATTAAATATGTAGCTTAGGAGGTTGAACTGGTTACTAAGAAGGAGATTCGTGTTGTCGTTAAATAACAAACTGTTGATGTGTAAGACGTTGTGTTCCTACGGGATACAGCTTTGGGATACGAAAAGCGACAGCAATATCGATATCATCAAAAAGTTCCAAAACAAAGTGCTGAGGAACGTGTCGGAGGCGCCATGGATTTCCGAAGAACAGGGAAATCCACGATTATCTGGGGAAGCCGTTCTTTCGTTAAGAAATTCACCTGTTAACCTCACGGTATATACTCTTAAGCTTAACACGAATGAAAACCGTCTAGCTGTTATCCTATTGAATAATAGCGAGAATGTCAGACGAATGAAGAGGTTGCACGTATTGGATTTTGAGATTGTGTACGGTAAATATTGTCTTTTTCTTTGTTTTGTTGTTGTGTTGACCATTTATCATTTTTTGATTTGTTTCATTACTTGATCTATGTGTACTTTATCACTGTTAGTCATATTAATTCATTGTACTTTTAATTGTATTATTTTTTGTTCAAACTTTTATTGTATTGTCTTGGAACGTACGACTATCATGACTCTCTTTCAATAGAGATACCTCTCTATCTCGTCATTATTGTTTTATAAGTTTATTTGGGGAAACTGATTGTAAATAAAACAGTTTAACCGAAAAAGAAAATAGAAAAAATGTAGTCTTTTATCACTGAAAGGACAGGGAAAATTTTTAATTAAAATTTGTCAATTTTAGGTTGGTGCAAATGTAAATATTTCATGTATATATTGTTCATTACGAGTTTGGTGTATTATTTATTAATTATAGCATTTTCTAAGACGAGTTCATACATTAATGTAAGAAAACTACACTGCACATATACAAATTTATTTATTCTCTCTCCAACACCCGATTCCATTAGGCCAACGCCAAACTGGCTACGCCAAGCTTTTACGATGATAAAAATTATGATGAGATTAAGTATTGTACGGAAAAATGCCAAAACTTACAGGCATTCAGACCCGTAATCTATTGTATGAAAAACAAAAGCCCTACCTCGAAAATCGTTAAATTTATTTGAATATTCTTTAATCAAAATACACCTTTTCATAGCCTATTTTGTTTGTTTTATTTCGTAAAAGGTGTGAAGAATTAATTTCTAAACTGATTTCTAAGGCGGGATTTAGGTATGATCGTCCGGTGGGTACTAAGTGTGATCATTTGTTTTCCTTTTCTTTCTGTATCAACAGTCACTTCTCTGTCTCAAGGAGAATTGTATTCTTTAATTTAAGCAAAATAATTATAAGTTTTTAATTAACATTTTATATATAAGAAATATTATTAATTAAATGTATATCATATATACTTGTGTTTCCTCTTATTTCAGTAAAACTATATTCCCCATTCAATCGACAACTTTTATGATTTCACACAATTTTAATTAATTAATACAACATTTTTGAATAAAGCTAAAATTAATAAAACAGTTTACGTAAAAATCATGTATGTAATTTATTATTAAAATAGTTTTTTGAAATTATACTTCTTTTGGCGCGTTAGGAGAAACTGATCAGAGTGTATTTTCAGCAAGTTACAGAAGTTGCGCGCGGCGATGTAACACACCGCGAAGATTTGAGCACGCCCAAGTGGATCAGTTTGTACGCACATGCGTGTAGTGTTTAATTTAGTCAGTCGTTCAATGCAATTAAGTGATTAGCACGTGTTGCAAACATAACAGATATTGAGTCGTAATAAATATATTTATTACGATATTTTAAACTGTGAATATCGCTGTTCATATTCATAAAAATTTATTTACATTGCATCGTATATATTATTTTTTTGTAAAATTATGTAACAAGATTTGAGGTTATATTTATCTAAGCATTATATTTTATGAGTAAAATTATATTTTTTAATGAGACAGAAAATAGTAAACATCAGATAAATTCCTGATTTTGCATAAATAATTTTAAATTTAATTTTTGGACTGTCGCTTTATATGAAAGTGAAACTTGGACAATCGGAGTATCTGAGAAAAAAAGATTAGAAGCTTTTGAAATGTGGTGCTATAGGAGAATGTTAAAAATCAGATGGGTAGATAAAGTGACAAATGAAGAGGTATTGCGGCAAATAGATGAAGAAAGAAGCATTTGGAAAAATATAGTTAAAAGAAGAGACAGACTTATAGGCCACATACTAAGGCATCCTGGAATAGTCGCTTTAATATTGGAAGGACAGGTAGAAGGGAAAAATTGTGTAGGCAGGCCACGTTTGGAGTATGTAAAACAAATTGTTGGGGATGTAGGATGTAGAGGGTATACTGAAATGAAACGACTAGCACTAGATAGGGAATCTTGGTGAGCTGCATTAAACCAGTCAAATGACTGAAGACAAAAAAAAAAATACATATATATTATTAGCTATTAGCCACTGATTCACTCGCGTGGATTTTGAATTTCTTCCTTGAACAGTTTTCAAAAAGAAACATTAAATTTTTACCAAAACTTTAAAGATTGATATTTAAGCGGGCATATAGGCAAATACGTCTATTTATGTACAAACCTTGTAACAAACTTTGATCCTTTCATCCTGGAATAGTCGCTTTAATACTGGAAAGACAGGTAGAAAGGAAAAATTTGTAGGCAGGCCACGTTTGGAATATGTAAAACAAATTGTTAGGGATGTAGGATGTATAGGGTATACTGAAATGAAACGACTAGCACTAGATAGGGAATCTTGGAGAGCTGCATCAAACCAGTCAAATGACTGACGACAAAAAAAAAAAAAAAATTTAATTTATCAAAAACAAAATTTTCCTAAAATACACTATTATAAATTAAAAGCATTTGTGTCATATTTATCATATCATAACCCTCGTGCCTATTCAATCGTCATCCGAAGAATTAATGGAACTAAACTAATCGAAATATATTGATGAACTTTACTTTATATGACAAGGAATACTTCAATACTTTTTAAACTGTATAAAATAAATATTATTTAATTTAATTTAATTGTTATTTATTCAAACTTTTATTCATGGTATTTAATGTCGTCTATCGATCGTTTGACTCAATTCAAATTTGTTTGAATGCGTAAAAGAAATTATTTTTTTATTTACGCCAAAGAAGTATAACTTCTCACGTGCGTACATAAGTACACGAGATTTTTTTATAATAAAATCAATTAAAATAACGCAAAAAGAAGAAATTAAATGGCACATTTAATAGTTTAACATGTAAATTTCACTTTTAAAATATCAGTTCTAATTATTAAAAGTTTTGGTCATAATTAGGGTATCTGAAATTTTGAAAAGAATAAAAATATATAGTTTTATAATTTCAATGTATTGAATTTTATTCCATTTGCAGAATTAAAATATTTAATAATGTACTGTTCAACTGAGCTAAATCCAATCCGAGTTAAATGGATCGGTTTTTGCGGACGAGATCGCATGCACAGTCATTTGAAATCAATTTCTCGACTTCGGTAACGTAAATAAACTAAAGCCTTCACCACTGATATTTATACTAGTGTTGTCATGAAGGTTTTTTTCTAATCAATCAGTATTGCTTTTGCTTCTCAAGAGAATTTATTTTTAATATAAGCATGTGAAGAGATAAAGATTTACATACGAAAAATGTAATACGAGTACGTGAATAAAAATGTATATAGAAACATTTATTGAAAAATAATTCAATCATTAATAATAAAAACGTTTCTTAAATAATAGTATGTTTAATGTGTTAATTTTATTGTATTTGTTGTGTTAATAAAGGCTAAATTTTCGGTGAAATTCATAGCAATTGTATATATGGTTTATATTATAATAACATGGGCTTTTAAAATTTAATCGTATAGCATAATCATGCAATCACTACAAATAACTAACGAAAAAATAAACAAATTTTTAAAATTTTTCAGGTCGATCATCTTCGAAAGTAATAAATAAACAAAATTCATAAAAATAATCAATTTCCCTTAATAGAATATATTTTCCCATATTATATTAAGATGCCGCTTTTATAAAATCCCACCTTGTAATATATATGTTGTAATAGGGCTTCAGCAAATTTAACTTTGTTATTTCTTTCCCTGTGGCACAAGATAATAAAATATTTCAAAAAAACTTTCATACTTTTATTAGACTAATAAATGAATAAAAAACCAGCTACAAAAGATTTTAGTAAATATAATTCCATTTCCCACTCTATTGAGTAGAATCGTTATGTACTGAAAGCAATATCTCTTGAGACCTACTTATTGTTTCACTGGGTTTTTTTTTTATGCAGCTGAGATGAAAGTAAAAACTTAAAATAAATAGGCAAAAGTTTTATTTGATTTCTCGTTTCCTGTTAAGCTTGTTATTTTTGATAATTTTTTTCCACTGTTTGTTTATGGTCGTATAAACAACATTGGACAACAAATATCGTAACAGGATCATAACTACTCGACTATTTTCACTGCGCACACAGTACTTCCCAAGGGATCTTACGTAAAAAAAACCGCTAAACTGAGTTCATTCCACTATCACAAAGAAAATGCAACAGTCTTTTGATGTATTTCTTCTGATACATCTGCATCCAGGTTTAACGGACGAAGAACACGGGGCGATCTAGAATTAAGCGGTTTACGGGCCATTTTACATTGCACGCCTCACAGTTCTCCTGAGAAGAGTCAAAAAGGTGGGCGTGGGTTAGTTTTGTGCCCAAAGCTCAGACGCTTTAGGATCACTTCGTTTCTTCTGTTGTTCAGGATAAAAGGTTTCTCGAAGTCGTTTTTTCGAATGCCATGTAAGACTGGGGAAGGACTCAGCAGCGATAACTTATTCCATTGATTGAGAACTTATTCCATTGGTGCTTAGTTTGACACCGGCTGCCTTCGTAAACGTTAATTCCAGTCGGAGGCCATTTATTGCCGCTCTCTTGGTAGCCTCATCAACTTGTACCCCAGGATGACACAAAGGATCCACACGAATACCACGGTCTTGTTTACTCTTGAGAGGCTATCACAGATAATTTGAATGACTAGTTGTAATCGTCTGCACTTCAAGATCTCAAGTACATTCATAGAGTCGATTATTATCAGGAAGCTGTCTCATTCCAGGCCTGAATAACTCTCAACTGCGTAGGCCACTCAAAAAGACAGAGGAGTAGGCACTAATCTTTATATGTTTATTATATCGTTATCAGGGAGTATTAATAAACAGCCACCCTCGTCGACCGAGACAGAGCAGTCTATATAGATGTGTGTGTATCTGTTGTACATCTTAGCCATCTTGCTAAATTGGTCCCTAGCAGCACGGTATTGTGATTCCCATTTAATTAAGTCTTCTAGATGGTAAATATTCAACATTTAGAGGAGCGCGCAGCCAAGGAGCGTCGCATCCTATTTCCTTTCAAAGAAGCCTCGGAACCTAGTTCCTGTAGATAATGAAGGAGTCTGAGGTAGAAATGTTGGGGTAAGGGCTTTCATCTCAAACTGTTGAATGCAAGCGAGGCTGGGTAATTGATTAACCATTTTAAGGAATTATTTTTTCCTCATTTCAAGTCGTCTAAACAATTTAGTTACAGCACCTGCACATTTAGTATATTCATCTTTTATCTTTCATTCGGGCATCATCTCATTATTATTATACATCTTTTTTTTTCTGTGGGGAGATTTACTTTTTTATAAACTTGATCGCATCGATTTTTAACGGAAAGTAGGAATAATTTTAGTTCTGAAAATTTTATTTTCTTCAAAAGAGAAAGAGAAGTATATATGTTTTTCCAACCAGTTTTCCAGCTACTACTGGGTCTATGTGTGTATGTATAGACAAATTCATTTACTGTTACCAGCTTACTAGACCTAACGTAGCTGCAGATATGGTGAAATGTAAGTGTAAATGTACCTGTAAACATGTAGTTTGGTCGATCACTCTTGAGACATGTGTTTAATTGAAATCCAACCAACAAAGAATAGTCTAACATTTAAATCCATACAAAAGCAACAGTCTTTACAAGGACTCTCTTAGTAAATATTAAATTTTATTTACTTAACAAACTCTAAGGTTAGATATGTGGAATCAAATGACGTCACCGAAAAGGATTAAATCGAAATCAAATGTGAATCTACGTTCTAAGTCAATACGTTTAGAATTACTGGTACCGTAGGTTTGGTTTCTGCACCATAAACTGTTTATTTATTTGTATTATGTTTGTAGAGAATTTTTTTATCTAATACACTCACACTTTAATAACCCTAATTTTTATGCTAACGTATGAATTCACGAAAGAAAACGGTAATAAACGTCGCATATTCTTCTTACTAGATTCTCATACTTCCCTAAACTGCTAGATCCGTAAACTAAGTTTAAAATGATTTGTTAAGGTTAAAATTTCAAGTTAAAAAGAGAACTATTATTTCACCGTCATTATTTTTTATGGCAGCTCATACTGACGCATATGATACTTTTTATTATTTTATAATTGTAATATAATTAATTAGTCAATTTTTTTTTTCAATTAAAGTTTTCTAATTTTATTTGTTACTAATAACATTATGTTGAATCTTGAGAGTAATTTTTTTAAATACTTTTAAAATTAATAATCGGGTAAAATGTTAATTTTTTTAAATACTTTATTTGAAGAAAAAATAAAGCTGAATTATTTTTCGTTTTGTACAATAAAATAAAATTTGATTCAATCCTTTTTTCAATATATTCGTATATGCATCATGCAAAATTCTAATTCTAATTATAATTATAATACATTCTAATACAAAAAAAAGAAAAAAGTAATATCGAATTATGGGTACATTAAAGTTGTAATACTTCCTTTGCATAGGCTTTTGTTTATTCTAAAATAGTGAAGAAAAATTATACATGAAAAAGTTGATTAAGATTTCTCTTTAAGCTAGGGAAAATTTATATTGAAGTTTGAATGTATAAATTATCATTGTAAACCTAAAAGAAGTTTTAAGAATTTAAAAATCGGTTTTTTTCTTTAATTTTTTCTGCTCTGCCACCTCTAAAATCAGCTTCCAAAAATTTATTTGATTTTTTACGCTTACTACGTTAAACGGAAGAAATTAAAAGAAAATTCACTGAATAACGTACAACCAATAAAAAGCTACCTAAGATATTTTTTTATGGATATGGGGGTGAATTACGAAGAGATTTTATACAGCAATACTGTTATTATTATTAAAGGCTCATTATTTAAATTTTCAATATTAAAAATTTAAATGAAGCAAAAATAGTCATAAGAATTTTCAAAACTCGTTATTTTTAAACTTTGATTGTTTTTCCCACTCCCCATATTGTCCCTAAAATATTTTTATTTGGTTACTAGCATTATTACTATGCCTAGGAAGACAAAAGAAAATTTTTAACCCATAAAAAATAGCTTTTTTAAGATTTTTGGGAAAGGAGGAATTTTGGGGAAAAATTTTTTACTTCCTTGTGCGAAGTACAAGGAAGTATTGTAAACGAGAAAAATTTCGGTTTTCAGATTTCAACGGAAATAGCCATTTTGACCATCACTAAATCCATTTTGACTAGTTTTGGTGTGACGTCTGTACGTACTTACGTACGTACTATGAGCGTATGCATCTCCCATAATTCATAAACGATTAGCAATAGGATATTGAAATTTTGGATTTAGGACTGTTATTACATCTAGTTGTGCACTTCCCCTTTTGATTGCAATCGACTGGACCTAAAGGTTTCCAAAAAAGCCCAAAATCAAAGCAAAATTGGATTTTGGACTTTTTTTAACTGCACTAATAAACCCTCATTGAGAGCTTTTCAACGATATATCATAAGTGGTACTTATTTTCATTACTTCCAGATTTATAGCCAAATAAAATTTTAATTAATGAAAAATTTGGCTCTTAAAAGAAGGCACATCGGTTAAGACTTCATCTCCTTTTTTTACCTTTTTTTTAATTTACATATACTGGTTTATTAATAATTATTAACTTCTCATTGTAATGAAATTTTTACGATGAATAAAAATGCAATAATAACAAAAAAAAAAAAATATCACAGGTTATTAATGAAATAAAATTTTATGTACTTTTTATTTTAAAAAAATGTGTACGTGTAATTTAATAGGCGTACAAGGAAGTCATGTCGTTTCCACATCAGATTTGTTTCAATGGTAAGATAATATAATAAGCTTAATATACATTGGGGTTATTTTGCAAAATTGTTGAACAAAATTGATCCTAAAAAACTACTTTACCTTTACCCTGAAGATATTGACCTCAAAAGTTTATCAACGTATTGCCCTATATCCACGAGTGTCTGTAAAAAAATTAATCAAAGTCGGTCTATCCAGTATAAAGTTATTAAGATTGAGACACGCCAACACAAATGCACAATAACTACTAACATTATAACTCCCCACCACCACTGTTGTCCTTGGGTCATGAAACTTCGAGAGATGCAAAAATCCCATACCTCTTTTTTTCTGACTAATTACCATACTTTCTTTCTTGCAGCACAGCTTTAGCCAAGAGAGCAAAGAAAAGTAAAGCAGCGGTTAAATTTTTAATGACAAAAATTTTGTTTTATTTTTATTAAATACGAATATTAAGTAGTCATTTATTTAAGATTTATATGAAACAATCGTCAGCATTTATTCTTCTATAATGAAACCAAACCTGTTCTAATATCATTGGTATTCTTTAACCAAAGGAATCGTAAAATGATTTAAAAACAAAAATCAATAAATAGTGAAATTAAAGTTTCTTAGTTTTACTTTTCATTCCAATATTACCTATATTACTAATATATTTATTATTTTATGAAAAGAGGAAAAATCATATACCGGGATTATTTTAAATTTATTTAAGTTAGTAGCAATTTCTAACTTTAAATAAAAATTATTCTTACACAAATTTTTTTACATTATAATAATGTGATATTGTATTACATGTTTCTTCATTTTTAAAGTCACGCATAACAGTTAATCATTAAATTGAATTAACTAATTAAATTTATTTAAACTTAATTCTAAACGAAAACTTTTATTTAAATAATTTATAAAAATAAATATGAAAATTTAATAAAAGTTAATAATTTATTTTATTTTTATTATAATATAATAAAATATTTTTTTTTATACTATAGCAAAAGATTTTATCTAATTATTATAGAAAGTTATTACACAAGGTTTTAGCTTGCTTAAGGCAAAATGTACCTCTTCATTTCCTTAAACGTAAAGCGGTTAAGGACTATTATAATAAAATGGTATAGAGGTATATTATGCCGGCAGTTACGTGTTCCATCAAACACACAAATAAGACGGTATGATACTACGCACTCTGATTTTAAATGGTATTTAATCCTTTAAGTTAGGTAAATTAAATAAGTCTGTAATAACAATGGTCTTTAGTAAGATATCTCAATAATTAAATCTTTATTGCAAATTAACCTAATATTAAATGTAGACTTCGCAACGGTTATATATTTAAAAGGAAGACGTACATTTTGATACGTAAAGTTATATAATCGGTGTAAAATTTTTATCAGTAAGTTAATATTTTGTATTATTTTAACTTACTCATAAAAATACAATAATCCTTACTACTAATCAATCTACATTAAATTTAATTGCAGTTGTTTTTGTTTATAAAAAATACTTCCTTTGCAATAACCTAAGATACATAATTATACAGAGGCATGTCGAAGTTCTACCTGGGTTTTAATAACTATTCTAGTCGTGAAAATAATGGAAAAAGCTCATATAAATACATGTTAAAATGTTTGTGTACGAGTTACCGCTAGTGAAAGATTTCGCTTGGATTTCAGCACATCGGTGAAATGAGGTCGTACTGAAATTTTTAGGGCGTTAATTAAGGAGTAGAATTATTGATTTCTTATGTTTTTTAAGCTGCAAAATGGAGTTAAATAGGTCCCAGAACCGTTTCTGCAGTAGATTTTGAGAAATCTGGGGTGAAATTGGGGTAAAAAACACTTTTTTTTTGCCGAGTACAATAACTTTGGCAAATAGGTAATAAATACATAAAACTTCTAGAGAATTTAATTTTGAACAAAAAGTTTTAAAAGATAAGTTGAACAAAATAAGAAACGTTAGAAAAATTTGAATTTTATTTAGAAACACTACATTGTTACATTTGTTAGAAAAATTTTAACGTAAACAAAAACCAAATTTTTTTGGTGAAGTGAAAATAAACTTTACTTTTAAAAATTGCTATTAAAAAATATAAAAAGGCTGGAAATTACACAATTGAAAAATAAAAAAATAAAAAATTACTTAGTATTTTTATTGATAGAAATACAATTAATTATTTGAAAAATTATTATTTCAAAGTTGACAATAAAAGAACAACAGCTGATCAACAGTGCACAATACTGTATTAGTGTTTAAATCATTCTGTAAGGTACACCAAGTACATTGAGTACTGTGAACTGTACCGAATCGCAGGATTCCAGACCTCAAAATAACTAGCGCGACTTTTCCCATCTTCAGAAAACAGGTTCACTACCCAGTATTCGTACCAACTATGTACGATCTCTCCAATACGATGATATTAGTGATAAAATTATTATCTAGGAAAATCAGCGCAGTCCAGGCGTTAGTACACGATGTCTTTGTAGGCGGAAAATTATTTAATATGTACGAGTATATTGAAGATATGGTAAAAAAATGCTTTGAAACATAATGAAGGAATCGGTGCAGGAGGAAGAAGGATAATTTATGCAAGGTTCAGAGATGACAGGGTTCTTTTAAGAAATGAAAAACAGGATGTTCAACAGATGATTTTAAAATAAGAAGAAATTATGATAGATTACGGCATGAAAATGGACGGATTTTAAGAAAACTTAAGTAATGAGGATATGAGGGAACAAGCTAATAAATGCCAGGACAAAATAAGGAAGAAATGTACGAGTAAACAATTCACAATCATAGGTATTATGTTAATAAAAGATTGTAAATAGCAAAAACTAAATGTCCAAGGAAATCCAATTAAAAGAATTGAATCTATTTTGAAGGGGCATATTCTTAATATACTTTTTACGAGTGAAAACTATGAGAATTAAAAAAAAAAGGTTGGAGGCATTTAAAGCGTGGAAATGAAGGAGATTGGAGAAGGTTAAATGGACAGGCAAAAATAAAAAAGAGTACGTAATAATAATGTTGAACGAAAAACGAAGCTTCATCAGAAGAATACAGAGTGAAAGCCAATTTAGTTCTGGCATATCATAAAAAGAGAAGTTCTAGATTAAAACAATGATAGAAGGATCATAGAAGGTGCAAAAACCAGAGGCTGAGAGAGTAAACCATATACATCACTTAAATGGAAATAGAAAATACTAACGTCTTACAAATTCAACTATGAATACAGGAGAATGGAAATGAACTTGTTAGGGATAAGCTTTTGGTAAATATGATAATGTCTGATGATTGATGATTAATTACCGATGAAGTTGATCAGATTTCCGAATCAGTTTGTTAATGTGTGAGAGGAGATGAAGAAAGAGAAGCAAATTCCATTGGCAAGGATATTTTAGATAAAATCAGTTATTATCAAACAAGAAATGTAGCGGCACGAATTAACATATCGGGGGCCGTCGGAAGAAAACTGGGAATCGACTAGAAATTATTTTTTACGTTCGCAGTACTCTTCATCTTATTGATCATAATATTTTATGTCCGCCTTCTTTTGTACATTTTCCAGTATCATAAGATAAAATTCTACATTAACATTTTGAATAGAATGAATCAAGGATGAGTTTCAGGATTACGATTTATCACTGCAACCTATCATATGTCCATTAGGTAGACTCATGAAATTATAATTTCACGAGTAGACGACTTTCATTAGACAAAATTACAATTTTTCTCTTCACTTCAGTCAGTAAATTAAAACTAAAAGTTAAAAAAGACAGATTTTTAACGGGATAATATCTAAAGATGAAATTGTACTCAAACCTAAACGTGAAATTAAACTGAAGAAAAATCCGAAATGTTAAATTAGATGACACAATGAATTGTTGCAAGTGCTACGACTGATATATATTTTTTTTTATTCTCACGGCGATATAGCTAGAATAGCAATGTTAAAGGGGAAAAGTATGAACATGACAAAAATGGGATATCGAATCTTTTGCAAATCTTTACGTTTAGGGTCAAACTAATTCATCTAGATCAAAAGAATATATATGTATATATATATATATATATGCGTACTACTGAACCGAACTTCTTCAAATCTGGCTTAAGTATTCCCTTTCTATATATAGGGCATTAGTTATGTTATTTTTCTATAAAATATGCTAACGAAGGGTGGGATAATATCACGAAACAACTTCTTCAGAAGCATTTAGAGAAAACTTTATTAAAACAAATTTTTACGTCATGTATAAAATAATCCAAAAGAATATTTTTTCTAAGTTAACCCACATCTCTTAAAATTTAAATACTCTACCTCCCTTCAGTTAAATAATTTAAAAAAATTGTGTAATTCATATAGCTATCAAGAAATATATATATATATTTTTTTTAATTATACGAGTAAATCTCTGACTTTTGCTTTTTTATTTGGCCTCCAGAACCACCGTCAGGATTACTTCAGAGGATGAATGAGGATGATATCTATGAGTGTAAGAAAAGTGTAGTCTTGTATAGCCTCAGCTCGACCATTTTTGAGATATGTGGTTAATTGAAACCCAACCACCAAAGAAAATCGGTATCCACGATCTAGTATCCGTATAAAAGTAACGGATAAGTAGCCTTTATTAGTATTTGAACCTTAGAACTCAGCTGATATCGACTTCGAAATCAGCTGATTTGCAAAGACGCATTCACCACTAGACCAATCCGGTGGGTTAAATCTCGGACCTAGGTTTCAGAAAAGATTTTTGAAATTTTTTATTATTTTAGCCTTTTTTGAAAGGAGTGTTACATTTAGAGAAATCTTTAACAAATTTCTTAAGCTTAATCTAGATATGAATATTATTTTTAATTTTCTTAAAAATTTATTCTCCAGCTCTAAATAATATATATATTCTGTTTTATGTTTTTGTTTTTCTCTTTTAAGTTTTATTATTTATATCCGGGAAGTTCATAAAACAATTTTCCAGTTTTTTTTTTATTATTGTAAATAAATATGAACAAGAGATTATAAATCTATAATGAGATAAAAAATTTTCTGATGGACAACTGAATTTATACAATATATCTGAGAATATGTCAATCACTGAGCCCTGATTATATACCTCAACGAACAGCAAAACTTTGCTTCTGACTGAAAGTGGAAACACGAACAGTTAGAAAAAAAAAATGATTCATTGAACAACAATCATAACTTCCAAACTGTTGGAATTTAGAATAGTTTTTTTTTTAACAATCAGTAGTGTAAGGCGCAATTAGTTTATATTTCAATGTAGCTGCCGGTCGCAAATTAAATGACATTCAATAATGTTTTAGTTATTTTTTTTTTTTTGTTGAGATTATTGTTCTCTATCTGGTTTTACGGAAAGAAAAATAAATAAATTCGTCAATTTTAAACTTTTAAAACAAAAAAATAAACATTATTTAAAAAAAAAATTATAATACGGTAATTAGTATCATTTCAATTTTAAATTGTAAATAATTTCTTGCATGCTTATTTATGTCAAATGTTTATCAAATTTAAACATTTTCTAATGTAATAGAAATGGTTAAATATTGATATAAATCAAATTTAACTTTCTTACAAGTAAAGATCTTCCGTACTACTTTTAATTCAAAAAATTATTTGAATTTCTAACTTGATTTTATTGCAAGAAAATTGTTAAAAACCTTTGCTATTTGATAAAGAAATTTTATCGATAAAATTTAATCTTTATCCAAGAAAGTTAGGAAATAAAATTCTATTAAATTTTATTTCAATCACTGTTCTATTATATAAAACGAATAAGTTA
The DNA here is from genome assembly GCF_047948215.1 of Lycorma delicatula. Lineage (NCBI taxonomy): Eukaryota > Metazoa > Arthropoda > Insecta > Hemiptera > Fulgoridae > Lycorma > Lycorma delicatula. Next base: position 163,874,875 of record NC_134459.1, on the reverse strand, counting down.
AAGTCGATAGAAAATTTGACATTCAAGGTAAAATTATTAAATGAAATTGCTTTAAGTTATAAAAGGGCAATGAAATTCTATATAATCATACGGGGAATTCAATAATTTATAATTTAAATAGATAAAAGTTATTAAAATTTTCTTATCAAATACATTTTCTTTGCAGTTTCAACTACGTACAGTTTCACTCGTTCAAGCATGAAGATAAATAAAGAAAATATACATCATTTTTAAAAGTTAATCTTTTATATTTGTTTTTATGTAAATTAGATATTCCATTTTTATTTTATTTACCGACAAACACTTGAAAAAGGATAAAAATTTAATTTGTTTCAAGATAAATATATATTTCTGAAGTCTGTTTCCTCGTTTACGATTAAAAAAAAAACAATTGCAAAGAATTATTAAACTGATACGTAGATTAGTTCAATAAAAATCAAAGTTGATTGATTACAGTGATGAAAATACTATCTAACAGACTGTACTTCTTTACAAAATATAGAATAATATAAAAATCTAAATTTTTTAAACCAAAATCACTACCCAGATAACCAAAAATCACTCACTACCTACCCAAAATCACTATTTTTTCCTGTTTAGCCTCCGGAAATCACCGTCAGGTATTACTTCAGAGACTGAATGAGGATGATATGTATGAGTGTAGGTGAAGTGTAGTCTTGTACAGTCTCAGCTCGAACATTTCTGAGATGTGTGGTTAATTGAAACCCTTTCACCAAAGAACATCCGTATCCACGATCTAGTATCCGTATAAAAGTAACTGCCTTTATTAGTATTTGAACCTTACAACTCTCGACTTCGAAATCAGCTGATTTGCAAAAACTCGTTCACCACTAGACCAATCCGGTGGGTTAAACCTCGAACTTAGGTTTCAGAAAAGATTTTTTGATTTAGTCTTGAAATCCGTATAATAGTAAGCCTTTACTGGAATTTGAATGTTAGATAGAACTCTCTACTTCGAAATCAGCATTTCTGAAAACGCGTTCACCACTAGACGCGTTTAGTGGTGAACTAAACGCGTCTAGTTTAGTTCACGTCTAGTTTAGTTAAGCAGTGATTTCAACCCACCGGGTTGAAATCACTGCTTAGATAACAATAGATGTACATGAATAACTGAAGTGCACATGACTTTTTTTTATAATTTTTTTCTACTTTCATTTTTTCTTTCTTCTCGTGTTCTTAAGTGTATTTAAATTTTATCTCAGATTTATTTTTAACAATCCAGAACCTATTTTAAAATTTTAATAAAACAAACCACCTTCTGATCGGTTGACAAACAGTCAGAAATTGTGAAAGGACATTTATTGTGATTAGGTACAGCGCGTTTGGAAAGTTCCCGTAATTGTGAGCCTGAACATTCTCAACCTTAGTGTTTTTCAAACTGAAGCGTTTTGAAAAATTGTACATAATTAATAAAAATACAATTTTCAAAAGTCGGAAGAATGAAATTACCTTATTATTCTTCCTCAGAATGTGTAATGGCAGTAGCGTTGTTATCAGCTGTTTTGGGCAACTCCATCACATAGTCAGGATACAGTGTAGCAAGACTGACCGTAAATGATGTACTCGGCTCTTGTAGTCCTTGTATTTTCTTTTGAAAAAGAACTCTGCGAGACTGCCCGAGCAAGTGGTGCTTACAATTTCCTACCTAGGAACGTGCACTGGAATTATGGAAGTGTAATGATGAAACTTTTTAATTATTACTTCGTATTTTTAATTCATTATTTCATAAAAACCAATGTCACAATAACTGGAATAGTTTATAAAAGGTGTTGAAAATATCTTCTCCAACATCAATAAAACACTGCACCCGTTTTATTTCGTTTTCAAACACTTTAACCAGTAGATGTAATGGTATGTCTCATATGTATCCGTTATTGCGGTTTTGAATTTGTCAATCTTGCGCGTAGTTTGTTGCGTTGTTGCGGATACAGTGCTACCCCCCCCCCCCCCCCAAAACTCACAAAGTCGTCTGGGGAAGTCAGGTTGGATGATCGTAAAGGCCACAACCTCTTCGAAATGATTCATTCACCTGACATTTCGTAAAAACATCATTCACCTGTTAGCTGTGTGCGCTGTGCCGCCATCTTAGTGGAAGCAACCGTGATTGATTTCCACTTCTGTTAACTAACTAATGAAGTTTGTCCAAAAACAGACAATAACGATCACTATTAATGTATTTTCCAAAATTATTGGACCTACAATTCACGTTCTACTCACACCGACCCAAACACCAATTTTCGCTTAGTGTAAACATTGTTTGTGTAATTCATGGGAGTTAGTTGTCGACCACAGTCGTGTATTTTGTAACTAATATACTGTGTCACATGAAACCACGCTTCATCTGTAAAAAAACATAATCTGGAGGATACCTACCCTCAATAAAATGTTTAAACCATTGACAATAATTTAGTTTTTTTGGCACGGTCTTTACGTTTCACTTGAACATACATTACCTTCTAAGGGGACAAATTTTAATTCTTTACTTACAGCTTTATGTGCGGTAGCAAGTCCGATATCTTGCTGTACTAACCAACATATTGACTTCGTGTGCTTTCGGCCATAAAATACGAAATATCAAGCAGCATATGTTTGTTTAGTTTAGATGGCCTTCCACTTGGATCAGTGTCTTCAACAGAACCTGTTACCCGAAATTTTCGGTAAGAATTCAAACTGCATTGAGGTGAGGAGGTATTTGGAAACTTTTCAGAAAACTTGTGTTTCACAAAATCAGTATACTTGTCACTTTTATGAAAGATGGAGAAATAAGAGCACATAGAAACAATGAAGTACCCCGACCATTCTCTGTAGGGAGAGAAACACAGGGAACAGGCTAAAACCGTAAAAATAGTTGTAATAAAATTGAACATCGAAGAAATCTCGTCTGGCTGACAGCAACGGCAGATTAAAGATTTGCCGATTATCATCGTTATGATTGTAATGTCTGAACTTACGACGAAGCCAGTGTAGTAAACTATTCCGTCAAGATTCTGTTTTATCGATTGTTCAATTTCACTTCCTGTTTCATATCACCGAGCAATATTCAAGAACGCCTCCCACCAAGTTGTTGAAGAGCACAATACAAGGCACAGGGTCTTTAAATGCCTTCGAAAACCACTTAATTAGACCAAGATTTATTTTTGCCATACTAGTAATTACTTGAATACGGTCAAGTAAATACTGTTTAGCCTTTGTGTTGGCTTGATTGTATGAATGCATAAATGTGTGTGTTACGTCTTATTACCTGTTAGGTGTTTTGTTCTCATGTTTTTTCTCTTTAGGTATTCTTGTAGTAATTTGGTATGGACGATGTTTGCTAGTGGAGACCGAATGTGTGTGTGGGCGCTTACCCCCTCCTGAAGTAATGCTTTATTAACGGTTTTCGAGGAGGTGGGGTCGCCAGGGGTGTAGGTTTAGTCGGTAGTGCGCAGGAATACATACGCATTTTCTGCAACAGCTTGCAGAACCTGTTAGCGAGTCCGACACTGCTTCGGCGCCCGTAAATGGGGTTCCTCCACCTCAAAAAAAAGCCTTCCAATAAAACCCCAGATCTTTAACGGAATTCTGCCGACGTATAACTGTACCGCCAATGCTATATGCGTGATATGACATGAGTTTTCTGAGAGAAAGAAACCACTTGGACCTTATCAGCATTCAAAGGTATAAAATTTACCTCTGACCGATGAGAAATTGCATCAATGCCACTCTGCAGAGTGTGACGATCTTCAAGAGATTCAATTTTGTAATTGAGTCTCCAATTCAACTGAGTAATTGCGTTATAAAATGTTATTACAATAATAATAATAAATAATACGTTTATCGTTAATAATCGAAAATAGGATCTGTAATCACTAAAACATTTAATGTTTGATTACCATTCAAAGACAAATTTTCAAGCAGTTAAATACATTTATATTTGTACAGGTCAAAATAAAACACTTATAATCACTAAATTTCACTTCAACCTCAACGTGTTAGGAATATTTTCCTTTTACAACTTAAGTCATATCAACATACTTCCTCCAAAATCTCTTCCTATAATATTACACTTCTATCTATTATTAAATTAATATATAAACATATTGTACGGTAAAATAATTATACAAAAGATATTCAAAGTGTATATAAATGTAATGTAGGTAAAAGAATTATGTTATTTGGGAAGTAGAATTACTAAAAATGGACAAAGCAGGAGCGATATAAAATGCCGAATAGCACAGGCGAAACAAGCTTTCAGTCAGAAATACAATTTTCTTATATCAAAAATTAATTTAATTTCAAGAAAAGATTTTTGAAAGTATATGTTTGGAGCGTAGCTATATATGGAATTGAAACTTGGACGATCGGAGTACCAGAGAAGAAAAGATTAGAAGCTTTTGAAATGTGGTGCTATAGGAGAATGTTATAAATCAGATGAGTGGATAAAGTGACAAATGAAGAGGTGTTGCGGCAAATAGATGAAGAAAGAAGCATTTGGAAAAATATAGTTAAAAGAAGAGACAGACTTATAGGCCACATACTAAGGCATCCTGGAATAGTCCCTTTAATATTGGAAGGACAGGTAGAAGGAAAAAATTGTGCAGGTAGGCAACGTTTGGTATATGTAAAATAAATTGTTAGGGATGTAGGCTGTAGAGGGTATACCGAAATGAAACGAGTAGCACTAGATAGCGAATCTTGGAGAGCTGCATCAAACCAGTCAAATGACTGAAGACAAAAAAAAACTCAAAATGTAGAAAACCTGGAAATATATAGCATGGACGTTCCCTGCTATTTTAAAATTGACTTTAAATAAAATTAAAATCAAACCCCAAAAAAGGGTTTTTGATTAAATAATTATTTTAAAGAATTAAAAATTCTGGACTCCCGCAATGGAGGCTTTTTGTGATATATATGTTTACAGAAATAAGTTTTAGGTATTGATAATTCGGATTTACAAAAAAATTTGACTTTAATTTTTTCCCGTGCTCCAGTATTAATGGGGTATACCCATTAATTTTTGGCTAAAATTAATGTTCAAAAGCAGCCTCAAGGTGGCAGGCAGTACCAAATTAAAAAAAAATAATTGTTCAAAAATTTTGAAAAAATAAAAATATAATCCGCATTAATCTGAAAAAAATTCAAATGTAATATTTTAGGAAAGGGGTGAATTATTTTGCAATTTTTTTTGTAGTAGAAATTTTGGAATAATAAAATATTAATACTTTCACATTTTAAACGCAGACGGTATCATACATTGTGCTTTTCAACTTTTAAACAATTAGAAAACGATTTTTTAGTGCCACAAACTATTAGAATGGTATGGGGAAAAATTTTTTGTAGTCGTTTAAAGCCCCATTGATGTACAGAATATTCATATAAAAATATTCCTTTAAACTGTTTTCTAAAGCATGACGTAACTAAAACAAAATTCATATAATTTTTTGGGGATGGAGGAGAATATAAAAAAAATGGACAATTTGTTAATCCTGATAAAAAGGGAATGTAAGAAACTTTTTTTGATAAAATCTTGTAGAAAAATTCTTAAATTTTATTTTGACCAAACAACTTTTTCAATTTTTGTAAATTATTCAATTTAATATAATAAATCTTGCTGAGGACGGCATCTACCTGCCAAGTTGAAAAAAATTGGCAACATAAAATAAAAAAAATTTAAGCATTTAAACACAAAAATTCATACATGCCAACATATCGTATACAGCATTTAACTTATAAAAAGGTTCTTTTAAGATTAGGTATAACATAAATGTTTTTTTTAAAATTCTAATATAAAAAGTTTGCATATTTTTGGATGAAACATTTTTTTTTCTAAAATGTCACAATTAAAAAACAGTGATTTACAAAATGGACTACTACTTTCCCTTTAGTATAGAAATACGTAATACTGTTTAAGTTATCCGGGAAGGTAAAAATTAAAGTCTGTTTGGAAAAATGTAACTTCTGTTTGGTTGAGAAAAAAAGCAGATAAAATAGTAAATTTTAAAACCATTTAAATATTGCCTTATTTTACAATTCAATTAAACGATAAAAAAAAAATAATTTTTTTCTCAACTCAAATATAAAACAAAAGAATAAAAAGGAGGCAAATGAAACAAAGAGTCGGAAATGACCTAATTTAAATTTTATAGAAATATACTCCAGAAAAAGAGACATATTTAAAATGTTACAAACATTTAAAATTCACTCTTTAAAAGAATAATAAATTAAACGAATTATGCTCGAAATCGAAAAAAAAAATATTATCAATTTTAATTAAATATTATTTAACTTTATTTTTATACCGGAATTATTTTATTCTAACTTTAAATTCACAAGATAAAATTGTTAGAATCATAACAATTGATCGGCAAGTTAAAAATTATAAATTTAAAGTAAAAGTAAGTACGTCTAGTTTGTAAGAATGTCACAGTTGTTATCTAACAATTTGTCACCATGTGACATTTTTGAAAACTTTGAAAAATATTTAAGCTGATAGTTAGAATTTTTTTATAATAAAAAAAAAATTATGAAACTAATTTCATCATAATTTTTTTTATAAGAAATCGGAATCATATTTTTATGATCGGAATCATATTAAAATAACGAATGACAAATAATGACATTTATGGACGATCTTCGGCCATTTCCCCATTATAAAAATTGATTACGGTCGCACACACCTAGGCTTGCTGTATCCAAATCTCCCCCACGTTTGTGAAAATGTTTTACTACAATTAAAAAGTTTTCTTATAAAAATATTAATAATAATAAATATGCTTACGTAATGATGACTAATTAGCAAAGTACTAAGCAGAAGGAATACACGTCCATTTTTAAAAGGATACTACATGTGTTTAAAAGGAAAATAGTTGAGTTACAAGAAAGTAATAATTTGAAAAATTAGAAAAAAATGTTAATATCTACACAAAATATACTGTATATATTAAATTATTTAAGCTCTTCACACACACTTAATGAATAAATTTTGTTTTCAATTTCAATTTATAGGTTATAAGAAAACTTAAAACTGTTACAACTGAACTATAATAAATCTATTATAGTAATAAATACATTCTTTTGTGGTGTTTTTATCCAGTTAAAATGTAATATATATATATATATTTAAAATAAATAAAAGAAAATTTATTAAAAGAATTTAATTAATAAGCATAAAAGAATTGAAAAAACGTTTTACTTTTTATGAAAATTATACGTAAAATATTTTCATTTTAATTCTATTTAGCATTTAGTTAGATATAAGAGCACATTCACGGTAGGAAAAATATTGTTTGCAGTAATACTTTATTTAATAGTTTATTATCTGCAATGGTAATAAATTGGAGTCTTAATAAAAAACGTGAAAAAGAATTCAGAGAAAAAACATTAATGGATAACAATCAATATTGGCTCATGCTATGTTGAATGAGGTTATGTCTGTTTCTGTTTGCTTATCCTAAGTTTTCTTTAACCTTACAAAATTAAATTTTATTAAGTTTAATTAAACCCGAACTAAATTTTTGAACAAAAATACTATGAATATTTTAATTACATTGAGAAACATATCATTACGCTATATCAAACCACAACCAAGAACTGATAGAAACAAAAAAAAAAAATTAACATTAATGACAAATGTTTCTTTTTCCATATACCTAAAAATATTTTGTTATGTATAGAATAAAATGTTAAGTATTGATTTAATTTGATAAAAATTTTAGATTCAGCATTATAAGATTACCGAAATTATTTTATATTATCTATCAAGAAGCTGACTTTAAATGTTCATTCCTTCTGATGTCACCGACAGTTACTGTATTACTGTTAACTACTTTAACAACAATTAGAGCATGGTAAGAAAATATAGCACGGGCATAGATCCTTATTATTAATAAAAACACTATAAAAGCTTCTTATTTTGATCTTATCTGATGACAAACTGTTCGAAAATTTATTTCATTTCATTGGAACAGACATAAAAAAAAAGTAAGCGATCAAATAATCTTAAAATTTATTTTAAGAGTTTTACTCAATATACTGTCACATATTATGAAAAGTTTTGTATCTGTTGGAACAAGTCAGTGAATATAGCTGACGTGCGCAACCGCAGAACTAATAAAATAGATTTACACAGATCAAGCAAAGAAATTTTAAATTACTAGGCATCAAAATATAAAGATAGTACATAGGTTTAATCCATTATAACAATAAATTTGTGTGCATATTAGTGTGTGTGTTTGTGTATGTGTGTATGTGTGTATGTATAGTTTAAAAGACAAACACCATAACTGATGGAATTGGCTTTCATATTTTATATCTTTTAGAACCAAACAAACAAACTTTAATAGACAATTTCATAAATATAATCATTACCGTTAAAATGAGAAACTTATTTATGTTTTGCCCTGCTAATTCCTAGTTCAAATACAAATAACCAAAAGGTGATTTTTGATTAAATTTGTATACTCATATAATACAACTGCTTAGAAAGTGAATACAGGTAAAACTTACTTTGTACAGCAAATTGTTTTATATTTTTTTAATCAGTAACTGTTATAATTAACTTATAATTAAATAACAAAAATATATTTATAATAAAACTAAAGAAATAATGTTTGAGTTAATAGAACTTACATGAAATACATCCAGCACGTTACTACACAGAAAAATAAACAACTTTTTTAACCGACAAGAATGATCGTTTACTACTAAAGCGACACAAGGCTTTATGTATAATGGCTGCAATACTTAACGTTCGGCAGTATTCGGTAGCGTTCGGCATATAACGTACTCTACAACAAACAACATTAGACTCGACAGACATCTACTTTCTTAATAAGTGATGCATAGAACGACAGTAGTATTAATTTTACATAGTAACATCATACATATAATTTTTTTTTTTACATCCGTTCAATGTTAAAACATCTCATCGTTATTGTTAAAAAACTACTAGTTAAATTAGGACGTTCTCTACACGCAGAGTAAAGATATTGTCACCAAATTATATAATACAAGATATTTTTTTTTTATAAATATACAACGAATATTTATTAATCGTCTTTTGATTTACCGCAACGACTTAAAATAAAAAAAAAAATCTGCTAAAATATTGCATAGCTTATATTACATTATGATATTAAATGTAATAAATATATTAATAATCATTTTTATATTATATTTTATAATATGAAGTGTATTATGAAGTTCATAGTTCGGGACTTTCATAACGTATTTTAATTGTTAAAATAATGTAAAAAGTTTATATAAACTAATGTTTCGTTTGCGAGTTTACGTCTATTGAAAGAATTCGCTCGTTTTTCAGTAACCCCACTAGAAATAAATCGTACTGAAATTTTTGCCCCATAATTAACGTCATAAAAATTTCAGTATGACCTCATTTCACCGGGGTAGCTGAAATCCGAGTGAAATTTTTCATTAGCCGTAACTTCCAAATGAAGCACTTTAGGATATATGTTTATATGAACATTTTTCTTTATTTTCGGGAAAAGAATAGGTTATGAGTCCGGAGAATTTCTTGATGTAATCTGTATAAATGTAATATTATTTTACCAAATATTAAATCTATTAGTCTACAGTATGTGGTAATCTATGATATTACCACATATTGCATGAGTTCGACCTTTGACCTCATCATCAGAAAGATGGAACATTCAAGGGAGACCACTCCTCCACAATATCTTCCTGATTTTAGATAAATTTTCACGCTGAAAGAGTGCATTCACTGCAAAATACGTAGCAAAACACGGGTTTGAGATGATCCCAAAAATTACAACAAAGAATCAATAAATTTTGTCAAGGGGTGAAAAGTCAAAGTATATATATAAAGTATATATGTGGACGTGGGTTTATTCGAATACATTAAAGAACGGCTACTTTCAATGAGAATATGTGTTCACGTTACATTTACATGTTGAAACAGTTGATTTACTGAAAAATTTATAGTAAAACATAAGTTTTAACTGCAAACAGCATGATTAATTTTAAATTTATGATGTTGATGTCGGTCATCATTACTTTCATCGATATGGGTCATTGATCATTGATCATTATTTAATGTATACAATGATCATTATTTACGGTTCAAACTTCAAAATCATTGTTGGGTTTATAATTTAACAGCTACTCAGTTAACGCTATATAATGATGTTCTGCATCAATCAGTCATCATTACTTTCAGAGAAAGCGGATGTTGTGGATTTTAATTTTTTTAGAGTTGTGATAGCTAATTACTGACAGTTGATGTTACTTTATTTATATTTTACCTAAGAAACGGGATTTATCAGACATATCTTTCGTTAAATAAAAAAGGGCGTATCTCGAAAACGGTAGGTTCTAGGCCATTTTTAACGCGATTTTGAAAATCACTCGACTTTAAAACTTTACGCGACTTTCGATTTTACGCGATTGAAGGGTACACTACGATCACGTAGAACGATAGGTCTTAGTCCCGTGCATCTGGTCCAACCGTTCTCGAGATACTAGCGCGAGCGAAATTCGCATATGTCAATTCACCTCAGACCCAGTTTTCACTATCAATTTTTCAATAAATCTACTCCTTCATCTTATAAATTTAAGAAAAACTATGATGAGGTTCCGCCTCAATCGGTCATCATCACTTTCAGCGAAAACGGGGTGTAACATTATTTTTCAATAATTCTTTTATTGTATATGTATATTCTTCAAATTTTTGAGACTAAAATAATTTCATATAAAGCCACAAAATACAGTAAATTTATCGATCAAACAGCTTCTACATCACAATTCATAGATTATTATAAATGTATTTTATAGTATTAATATACTATAGTTGTAGATTGTCATCACGGGATTCCCGCAGCTGTTAATCATTCATAATTGTTTTTTTTTTGTATTGCTTTAGATAGATATTACAATAGCACTGATCTTTAATCCCTACTTAATGTAAATTACAGTTTTTCTACGCATGCACAATAGCATATTAATCGATGTATTACGTTACAAACAAATAAAAGATACCTATTCATATGGCATATTCGCCGATTTTAAGCTAATTATCAGTACAAATACGGTTTTTTTTAACACTACAGAATTATTTCAAAATGGTGGGTAACAATTTAAAGCATGTTAAGTATCTTAATACAGAAAAGAATCAGCAGAATTAATTGAATTTTTACAATAATAATCCGAAGCTGAAATTCTATCATCGGCTTTTTATCAGGTTAAAGGTGGTAATAAAGAGGAAAAAACAAATTTTGATTTACAGTCTGCCCTGTAGGCAAAAACTCCTTATGGACAATGACATTACTATCGAAGAAACAAATTGCATGGTTTGATTTTCTCATTTTTGCTTTTTTGGAACGTGGTGAGTTCGAAGTGTGTCACTTCTTGGTCTGGCGTTTTGTTTCTGGTTCATACTCAGACATCTAAGATTCATCACCAGTAATAATATCTTTTAGTAAATCGAGATCAGTTTTAATTCGCCTTAGAAGATAGCGGCACACTTCCAACCTGTTGTTTTTCTGTTCAACAGTGAGGTTTTTGGGACTAATCTGCATATACTTTTTTCATATCCAATTCGTTTGTGAAAATTTGATAGATTGTGGTGTGGTTCAAACTCAATTGTTCTGCAATCATTCTGATCGTTAATCGCCGGTCGTACCGTATCAAGTCTTTGATTTGCTCAACTTTGTCGTCACTTTTTGACGTTAACAGTCTTCCAGAGCGTGGATCGTCCGCAAGTGATTCCCGGCCATCTGAAAATGCTTTAAACCACCTTAAAAACTTCGGCTCGTGACATAGCATTATCTCCATACGCCTTTTTCCACTTTTAAAAAGTTTCAGTAGCATTCTCACAGAGTTTAACACAAAACTTGATTGAACAACGTCTCTCATATTCAGTATCGCTCATTTTTGTAACGCACAACAAAAAACTAGTTTCACAAAAATTTGTTTGCGTCTCACATGGCAACAATAGACTAAAAAATATTAATACCTAATATAAATCAACTAACTGTTCATATAGCCATATGTATACTAGTAACTTTACAGTGTTGCCACTTCTGCTACCAAAAAAAAGAACTAGTCTCATTACTTTATTTACAGACTTCGTTTGGTCTAAATTAACTAATTGAGCTCGCTCCGTTGCGCGAGTGGTAGCGTCTCGGACTTTCATCCGGAGGTCCCGGGTTCGAATCCCGGTCAGGCAAGGCTTTTTACACGCTACAAAAATTCTCATTCATCTCATTCTCTGAAGCAATAGTTAACGGTAGTCCAAGAAGTTAAAAAAAAAAACTAGTTGAACACTAAAACGTAATGATTTTCAAAAGATCAGATACACAATTTTTGACATGATCATCATATTTTCCCATTTCAAGTAACTATTTTAGCTGTATTTGCCGAGAAATTAAAGTGGAAAGAGGAGTTTTGCTCTGATTACCATAGTTTACCTCCTATTATTATACTGTAATATAACTGGTAGAAAAGTAATAACTAAGCTCTGAATCAATTTCTTTTATGGAAATGCTTGTAAATTTTTGGTAGGGTTAAAATAAATTTTTTATTGAATTGTATTACGAATTATATGTGATAATAAAATGTGGGAACTATAATAAAATTTCGACAGTTAAACGTAAAAACCTTCTTCCCAAATCAGCTGATTTGGAAGTCGAGAGTTCCAGCGTTCAAGTCCTTGTAAAGCCAGATATTTTTACACGGATTTGAATATAGATCGTGGATACCGGTGTTTTTTGGTGGTTGGGTTTCAATTAACCACACATCTCAGGAATGGTCGAACTGAGAATGTACAAGACCACACTTCATTTACACTCATACATATCATCCTCATTCATCCTCTGAAGAATTATCTTAACGGTAGTTACCGGAAGCTAAACAGGAAAAAAAAATGTTAAACGTAGAAAAATAAAATTTACCAAATACATAAAAGCAATGTGCTTTTTGTATGAAACCACCAACTACATCCTAAATACCCTGAGAGAGAAAAAACTTACGACTTTTAAAAATTTAAATGGTAGGATAGTGACACATTTTAAAACACACTGAAAAAGAAAATATTTTACACAAAACACTTTGGGTAAATATAAATTAACCGAAAGAAAGGGAGCCATCAAAATGTTTTATTTTTTTTCAACTAGTTTCAAAAATAATCAACAGTATTTTTAAATTAATGCTCTACGAAATACTAAACAAATAATAAAACTTAAGTATTGTTCCTAAACAAAACAATATCTTTTTCTATATTAGAACATTATATGGAGGGATATTATAGGTCATTTGAAACAAAATGATATGGCCGCCATTTTGATAAGGGTAATCGTTCGTAAGGTTAAGCCTCTTGTTTTTTAGTTAAATAAAAATTATTGCTTTACAATAGCCTTAAAAATAATATCACACAATTACCAGTTTCATTTAAAAAGTTGAAAACAGATTTCCCTGATCGCGGCTTTACCGCGTGACTGTGGGATGCTTCTAATGTACACACCGTGTGTGTAAACCGTGAATCGGTTTTAAACACGAGTACATACAGAACTTAATTAAAAATATTTATCATTTTATTTAAATATAATATTTCTTCGTTTATTTAATTCAATAATTTTAAGTAAAGCGGGCGCGCATACTGTATTTAATTCGTGCGAGTGTAGCGATACTAGCGGCGACGGTCGGCACAAACTAAACTAATATAATTTCACAACCTACATAGAACAAATTTTGCTTGTACGGTCGGTAAACCGGTATAGCCGCAAGGCTTACTCACCGAGTACCGAGTCGACCGGACGATCGAATTCGAGACCTAAACAGAACGAGTTACTTCTTTTATACTTTAAATATTATTCATTTATTTAATTCTACTGTTCACATGTGACGTCACAACGTACAGTAGACTACAACAGCATTTTTTTGGGGTAGGACTACTATTTTGCAAAAAAATCTTTTTTTTTGCAGATATTGTTATATTTTAATCGTTAAGAAATGTGCGTAAGAAAAATTTAATTTAATGACCTTAATTAGGCGAAATCTTGAGATACTGAGGAGACGTTGCTCTACAGCCTCATCCCCTTGACCTTTTAAGTTGAAAATTTAATGGCATCAGTGCCCCATATATAGAAGTAATCTTACCAAGTTTGGTTTAAAATAGATCCAATAATTTTGGAGATATAAGGTGATTTAGAGGTCAACACCGAATACACGTTCATAGGAACATTAACATCCGGAAAATTTCTATCAGTTTTTTTACAGGATGCAGTAAAAAATTTGATGCAGTAAAATTTTACGATGGAAATTTTAGTTTACCGTGTAGTCTTTAGACGCAGAACGTCAAAATCCGGTGAAAACCACATATCCCCAAATTGAACCGATTATAATACTTTCCCTTCAAGAGATATAGCTCTGTTATAACGCTACCTGTACACGGCAAAGTAAAATATTTGAACCGTACACTATATGAGCTCATAATCTTTTTTTTCTTGATGATATCGACACATAAGCTTAAAGCTTGTGCGTGGGATAAGAAAATGTAGCGTATGAAAAATGCCGTACCTGACTGGGATTCGAACCCAGGACCTCCGGATGAAAGGCCGAGACGCTACCACTCGCGCCACGGAGGCCGGCAGCAGTGGTGTTTTAGTTTCAATTAACCACACGTCTCAGGAGTAGTCGACCTGAGTTTGTTCAAGACTACATATTATCTCTCATAATACGGAGAAGCGCGACCTCTCGCGCCACGGAGACCGGCAAATTGGTTTTGAGATAGGAGTATTTGTAAGATGGTATTTTTATACGTTTAACGGTTGATAAATTATTTATCAGTTCCCGTACTTTTTTTATGTGCGTATGCAAAATTTTATTTCTGTTTTTAATACTATTATCGCTTAAGGAAATTTAGATATACTTATAGTTAAATAGTTCATAGTAAAATAATCATAAAAATTTGAATAGAATATTCTGATAAAAACAACGCAAATAAATCCAACAATCTTAAAACATCTTCGTTTCTCTAACAGTAATACAATCTTTGAAACCTCCGATTCTAGATTATTGTAGCATCAATGCCAAACTTGATGATTATTATTCCAACCAACCCCGTGTTATTAATCCAGATACACATAAACACCTAAAATTTACATACATGCGAAGAGATATAATAAATCCTTCTTTGCACTTCTCGGAGATTTAATGATCTCACGGTATTAAATCTTTAAACAAATTGAAAATATTTTTGCCACGATTTACTAAACCTTCCGGGAAATAGAAATTAAAACAAGGCCAACAGAGAAGAATTTCCTTAGAAAAAATAAAAAAAAGCCATAAAAATGGATTCATTTGGTAAATATTAAGGCTTGAATATGCGTAAAGAGAAGTGATTGAACCAAAAACAATCTTCTTTTTTAATCTTAAATAAAAAAAGAGTAGAATATGTATTAAATTTCCATTTTGTTATTTTTATTTTTTACTTGTTTTAATGGGTTATTTCCTCTACATTAATATTTTTTCTATTAATAACGTATTGTTTGTAATGGAAAGATATAAATAATTCAGCTGAGATTTAACCCTTGATATTACTATTAGTTATCAGTCCAGTCTCTGTGCGAACTGTACTCCCAGCACTACTTTAAATTATTTAAAATTCTATTATTATTGTTTAATTTATTAAAGGATATTAAGTATTACTCTGAAAGAACTTTGTTATTAAAACACTACAGAAACATTCTCATGGACTATAAGCCTATACTGGCTCTTAAATGTAATTATTCTATTTTTTTTTTTTTTTTTAATAAGAAAAAATTCTGGATAAGTGTTCATTTATGAAATAATACTGAAAACTGAAAAAGTAATGGGAAAACGATTTATCATAAATTATAAATCAAAGTTAACTTTCAACAGAATTTTATGGTAAAAAAAAATAAATTTTACGTTATGAATTTGTGAGAAAAAAAAGGTTATGTTAGAATCTAAGATCTAGATCCAGTTTAACCATTGTTTTTACTGAATTTTTTGAAATCAAGAAAAATAAATTTTTATAACAGTTTATCAGATTTTCAAAACGAAAACATATTTCTCATAAATTTATTTTATATTTTTGGTAATGAAACATGAGTAATGTGAAATATTTTGATGATATGATAAAGTTAATAAAATCGATAAAGGTGTTATAAATAAAATTTGAAATCTAAAAGAAGAAGAAAAATATTTAAAAAATAAAATTAGAAGATTTATATTTAGGCAACATATTAGTTTGTTGCCTCAGCTGAAGTAATAAAACTAAGAAGGAAAATAAATACTTAAAAAGTAAGACAAATAATGTATACGAGTATAAAATATTTATTAGTATTATAAGAAGTGTTGAGGTTAGATTAGCACTGAATTGAAAGAATTTTAGAAACATATCAAAAAAATCAAACGACTGATGATATTAAAAAGAAATTCATACCTTTTTCTATTTAAAAAAAAAATAAAACTAACACTAAAAAGGTTTGCAATGATGTAATCGAAATTGTTTACATGGAGCTTAAAATTTAATTCCTACTACAATGATGAAGTCAAAAATACCCTTAAAAATTTTATTTATTTATTATTTTAATTAAACATATTAAAAAATAATAATATTCAAGGTTTATAAAATATAATTTCCATGCTACAATCTGTTTAATAGGCTGGAATCAGGATTCCATCGAGTCGTAAATATATATCGTAATAAATCCTGAAATGTTAAAAATATCTAAATTCTAATTTAGGAAAAAGCAAGTGGAATTTTGAGAAAGAGAGAAAAAAAGAATCCTAAAGCATTATTTATTAGATCTAATCCGGTATAAAATTAATAAAAATTTTAATTCTAAATATTCAAAATAAAAATATACAAAAATACTTAAAGAAAACCTTCCATCATCTTTTGCAAAAATACGAGGATATTTCCCTTATAGAGAAAGGGAGGAAGTAGTGCAACCTGCTAAGTAAAGAATGGGCTGTGTCCAATATAAAATTGAAAAAAAATAAAAATTTTGCAAACATCCAAAAAGCAATAAGATCTTTAAAATAATGTTTATACCGGAAATGTTGAATAAAGTAATTAAAATAATATCAATTAAATTAACATCACCTAAAATATTAATTAAAATAAATAATATGAAACATCATTAAATATGAAACATTATTTCAAAATAAATTAAAACAATTAATTATAAAATAAAATAATCTTAAATCAATACAAATAATAATTAATTTTAGATAAAAAGCTTTAAATAAAATAAATTATTCATAACAAAATACATTAAATGAAGAGTAATACTTCCGTGGCGGAGTGGTAGCGTCTCGGCCTTTCATCCGGAAGTTCCGGATTTCATTCCCGGTTAGGCATGGCTTTTTTCATACGCTACAAAATTCCATTTCCATACCTCACGCACAAGCTTTGAAGCTTATGTGGTGATCTCATCAGTCCCAACAAAAAATTCCAGATGAGTAACAAAATTAAAAAGATTTTTTAAAAATAAATAATAAATCAACCTGAATTATTAGAAATATATAAATACGTTTTTTTTTTATACATATTTATTTATTAATTTATTATATTGGAACATATCGAAACAGGATAGTAGTCTAGAATACATTGTTAGAGAAAAATAAAACTCCCAGCTCTGTTAATCAGTTGTTTTTAATTTTCTTCAAATTGCTAATTATCAATGGAGATGGGAATACAAACGTGAAATATCGTTACTATGTCATAAAAAATAGCTCATCATAAATTACGTTAATATAAATGACGATTTCAGATGGTGACTGATCGATGTATTTAAAGATAACGTATGACGTCTTTTTACGTCTTTCATCGATTTTTGAAGTAATAACTTCAAAAAGTAATGTAATTTTTTGTTTCTAGAAAAACAAAAAAGAGGGAGTAAGAGATAGAAAGAGAACGATTTTTCATGTTATTATTTAATCAAAGCATTAATATTTTTAGAATTTGCAATAGAAAATATTTTCATTTCATACAAAGTTAATTCAATTATAATGCCTTATTCAAAAAGGAAATAATAAAAAACAGATTGCAATTCCACAATTTGAAATAATAATTATTTATAAAATTGTTATTTTTAATTATAAAAGAGTTTATTAAGTCGAAACCACATTACACATTATTATCCAAATAATGTCTAATGTGGTTAATTACCCATATTCAAATTTCAAATAAGCATTCAAAACTATAATAATTCCAGGAATATATCAAGCGTTTGAACATGGATTAAAGGTTTATATTAAAATAATAAACAAATCTGTTTGTATTAAAACAGAAATTAATTGTTAAAATATATACACACAGTTACTATTACTAATGTTAGAAACGGAATGTGTATTTCTGTCCAGGATTACTGAGAAAATCGATAACGTTATGTAAAAGAATGAATATAAACGTAGACTACAGGCATGATGAACAGATTTTAATAACAATTAATTCTATTTTGAATTTAGTGTAAATAAAACCACTGAAGATAAACTAATGTATACGTTCTCATGTGCATGATTTTACCATTTAGTTTAAAATTATAATCTTAAACTAGAAAAATTTGAGTGTGAGTTAGAGTTATATTGGAAAACAATATCGAAATATAATAAAATACTACTGTATTCAGGAAAACTATCGGATTTAATATTACGTGTACAAGAGATTGAGAATAAATATCTCAGATACGAATTAAAATTTTTCTATAAAATATACACATGCAAATTTGGACTGTTAAGTTTTATAGTTAGTAATTGCCTTTAAATATCTTTTTAATATTTTTAAAAAGCATCGTCCTACTTTTAGAAGGATTCTTTTAAAGTGATTCGTCAAAAAAATTGGATTTATTGGTCTATTGCTGCCCTTTGGGTGAAAATTTATAACGAAATGACACAACCAGATTTTTTTTTTAAATTTTGAATGAATATTTTTCCTTATATCTCCAGAACTACTAGACCGATTTTGACCAAATTTGGTCAGATTATCTCTATATATAGGGCATTGAAGCTATTAAATTTTCAACTAAAAATGTCCATATTTCAGAAAGTTAAGGTCATATTTTTTTTAGACGCATTTGTTAACAATTTAAAAATAACCATTTTTGTAAAAAAAATGGATTTTTGCAGACTCGCACCCCACCACTAAAAAAATGCTCTAAACTACTGCTATTTTGTGACGTTACTGGTGAGTGGAAAATTTAAATAAATGAATAATATTTAAAGAGTAAAAAAGTAAGTCTGTCTGATTGGGTCTCGAAATCGATCGCCCGGTCTGCTCGGTACCTGATACGTTAAGCCTCGCAGCTACACCAATCTGCCGTCCGTAAGCGAAGTTTGTTCTACGTATATTGTGAAATTACATTAATTTAGTTAGTGTCGACCGTCAGTCACCGCTAGTATCGCCACACCCACACGAATAAAATACGGTATGCGCGAGCTTTAGCGCGCGCGCATACTGTATTTTCAATGATTCTAACTAAAGTTAGAATAATTGAATTAAGAACTTCTCAGGTTCAAATCCTTTCTTCGGATTTGAATACTAGATCGTTGATACCTTACTTCTTTGGTGTTCATAAGTTTTATCCCCCCCCCCCTGTAGCCAGATCCGAAACCAAGCATGAACACATTTTGAGGTGATGGCACCCCCCCCATCACCTCAAACTGCCTAGTCGAGAACTGACGTTCCCCCCAGACAGCCAGGTCTCGGTCTTTAATTAATCGCCATGCCTCTAATGAGGGGACCTCGTACAGACCCCCCCACCGGGACCCCGGTCTTGACGCCACGCCTCAAATGAGAAACCCCAAAGGGATCTCCCACCGGGACAACGGTCTTTATTTGCCCCCTCATCGAAGTTCAATCGGAACGCTAAGGGAGTCCCTGTCCAATCACCGGCAACGGGACACCTAAGCGGCCCGCCCTTCTTGGACAGGGCTCTCCCAACTCAGGTCTTCCCCAAAACACAGGAAAAGCACCTCATTATTTGCTTTTGGATCTGCAGCCGCGTTCCCCGAGAGAATGCCCCCGAGAATTACAAAGGACACATTTGGCTTCCGTTGGGCAATCTTTACGTAGATTCCCCGCAATCCCATAGTGGTAGTTAACTTTTTTTTGTTTAACCTATGGGTTCACATTTAAATATTGCTTCAAAGGATGAGGTGAATGATTTGTAGCGTGTGTGAAAGTGCCATGCCTGACCGGGATTCGAACCCGGGACCTCCGGATGAAAGGCCAAGACGCTACCACTCGCGCCACGGAGGCCGGCAGCAGTGGTGTTTTAGTTTCAATTAACCACACGTCTCAGGAGTAATCGAGCTGAGTTTGTTCAAGACTACATATTATCGGTACAGTTACATTATATTGATACGTTGCTAAAGACTTTATAATCATTGATACGACTGTAATTAAAAGTATTAAAAAAAATAAATTTTCTCTATAAAGCAAAACAATGTAAACGTTTAGGTTCAATTTTATTAAAAATATAAACTTAAAACCAAGCTAACAAATAATAATACTATAGAAGAATACGCTAAAATAGAATATAATATAAATTATAATAATAAATTTAATAAAATAGTTAAAACATTTAAATTAAAAACGGGGAATACAATTAATAATAAAATAATAAATTACATAAATAATAAGGATCCTTCTAAAATAATATAATATCATAACAAATATTATCTAGAAAAACAAGAAGTATATAGTCTTAAATGTGAAGATTGTCATTTGAAATATATTGGTATGGCAAGTCGTTAATTCTCAACTAGATTTAAAGAACACGTCAATTGCATAAATAAAAATAATAAAGATAGATCCAAGTTTGCTAAACACATATAGAGAATGGACATAATTACAATGAGAGAATCTTTTGAAATATTTAATTCAATAACATTCATAAAACTAGAATATTGGAGAAATTTCATATATATATATATATATATATATATATATATATATATATATATATATATATAAAATTATAATATAAACTTATAAATGAAGAAAGCAGATTTGTTAATGATATTTTATTCAGGTAAATTATACAATAATTGTTAATTATTAGGCTGTAATATTCACATTATTTCAATATTCACAATAGTTTGTAAGTGGATACTCTTTTTTTATATAAAATGTAAACGTTGTATGTTATAAAACCAAGACATTTCATTTTTTATTAAGTTAAAATTTTCTTATCTGGATATAACATTCATATAACTGATAATCAACGTATATTTTTAGTATTTCCTTTATTTTTAATTTTTTAGATTACCGACTGGACAAATTTATAAAAAAAATAACAGAGCACTAATATTTTAATTGTACACAAATATAATAAGGAAAAACAAAAATTGGCTAAGCTTGTTCGATGTTTTGCTTAAAATTCTTGTAATTATAATATATTTCAAAGCAACAACAGGGTTTGCCCAATTACAGCCACTTTAAGATAAATGAAAACATCATGCCTTATCGGGATTCGAACCGGGACTTCCGGATGAAAGGTCGAGACTCCACCACTCCGCCATATAGGTCGTTAATTATACAAATATAAATATGCGCGCACACACACACACACACACACGCACACAACCCACGTACAAGCACAAACATTCTTGACTAAACAATCCCATTTTATTCAGTTTTGTCAGAAGTGTGAGTGCATGAGTTAAAACTTACATAAGCTTAGAAAATAGGCTATCTTTCTGAAAGCTTACCTAATTTTTTTTGTTGGTTTTACGAATTGTTTATGAAATTAAAATATTTTTGTTGTTTCATTTTGTTATCGTACTATATATCGTTAAATTTATTAAATAAGTATTTTTATTTTATTTTCCTAAAGATATATTGAAGTAATTAAGGAATCAAAAATTTGATTATGCGGTTTTATAAATTGGAACTTTAGTGAAAGGCAAAACGAACGTAAAATTTTAAAACAGTATGTTTGTTACCCATCTATAACTTCAATAAATGTACAAACATTTTTATCAAATGATTATCTCAGTTGAAAAAAAGGCAAGGGGTATATTAAAACTAAAAAAATAAAAATAAAATAAAAACTGAAGTGTGTACAATTTTTTTTTTAAACCTAAATTCAAAAATCAACGAAAATCATCTACTGGGATATGAAACAGAAATAAATGTAATTTTATAAAAATATTTATTGTACTGTTTTTTACCATGTTATAAATGGCCAATAGTTTTAAAATTGGGAAAAAATTTAATTACACTTAAAATATTTAACAATACCCTTTTCGTCAAATTATTACCAAACGTACTTATAATAAATTTAAATTAAATCACTAATAATTCTTTAGTACCAAATATTTTATTTTGTTGAAGAAAGGAATAATGAAGAGTTAAGCGTTATAAATTAGATTATCATCAATGTGTAGAAAGCACAAAACAATAGATATACAAATTTCTTCTACTTAGGGAGTCTACAGCACTGTTGGCATTGCTAATAGTACCAACGTAGGGAATAGTGTACTCGGACAGAACGTCACTATAACAAACTAATTAAGAAGAAGCCAGATTAGTGAAAGAACAGTTTTATTGGTGAGTCTTAAGATTAGAAAGTCAATAACAAGCCAATAGTAAAAGTCATTAGTAAGAAGCCAATCGCTTTATTCCATTTAGTAGTGTTCGATACTTCTCATCCCTCCCCATCGGTTAATCGATTCATCCCCCCCCCCTAAGCGTAAACTGAGCTTTCTTAACTTTGACAATTAATATTGTGATTTTAATGTTATATCCTCTAAACATTTTCAAAATTTTGAATTTTTTTGAATGAAGTTTCAAAGTTTCAGTTGTCATGATATGACGTGTTTAGATGGCATGCCATTTACAAAAAGAATAAAAAATTTCATGTTTAGTCGTTATGGAGTACTTAAATCAATTTTGCAAGTTTAGGTTATCCAACTATCAAGTAGGAAAGATCGATTGAAATAAGAAGATTTTCCGTAGTTGTATTTCTACTAATTTTACCATCCAAAATGTTAAGTAATCAAATTTAACCGGGTAATTATAAATGGAATTAATTCATATTACTCTTGTAATTAATACAAATAAAACTTGTTATAATTACAGTACAGAAACTGACCTTTGTATTTAATGATAATCAAAATTACTATATGTTTTTTTTTTACTAGATATGTGTTTTAATGTTTAATTTTTTTTCAGTAAAAGATATTTGCCTGTATCCACAGGTATATATAGAATTTATAACCGAAACAGTACACAAAGCTCGACGCAAGCCCTAACGTAAATCACTTTATAAAACTTGGTTGCGTTCACCTCCATAAATTCAACTCTTTTTATTTTCATGCAGAAACATGTTTATGTTGATATTCATTTTACTTATATGTAACATTCTACATAACATTTATTACTTTTCAAGCAACAGTTTGTTGGAAAATAAAAAAAATATGTACCTTACATGTTATAGGAAAGTAATATAAGATTTATTAGACAAGGAACTAAAATTTGTATAATGATTTTTACGAAAACATTTATAGAATACAGAAAATGAAAAAAATCTATGGTAAAAGTCTATCTTTTAATTTTAAATGTTTCGCTTGTTTATTTATTTCTTTTATATTTTATTATGTTAAAAATATTGTAAAAATTATTATCAGGATTGAGTTATCGTGTAATTGTTTTTAATAATTACTAAATATAATGAAATGCTGAAGAAATGTTTCTGTTCAACAAAAAATATAAGTTTCTATTACTTATTTACTTAAAAAATTTTAAATTAGTTAATTCGTTTATTTATTTAAAATTAATTTATTTAATTAGTGCCCATAATATTAAAAATCTTTAATCGTAAAAGGTTGTTAAATCTGTGTTTACATGTATATTCATATATATAACAAATATTTATAAACAAATACCAATAATTTTATGACAGTTTATTTTTTTATTTATTTCTTATACATAATAATGTAATTTTTTCTCAGCGTCTATTAATGATTATTGTTTAATAATCGAAATGACAATCTAATATTTCCGATCTCCGTGGCAAAGTGGTAGCGTCTCGGCCTTTCATCCGCAGATCCCGGGTTTGAATTCCCCTCAGGCATTGTATTTTTTCACAAAATTTCATATTCCATCCTCAGAATTACAAGGGCTATTGGATTATATCACCAAAAAATATTTGATTTTAAGTAAACATCTTCAGGTTTTCCAATTTATTTTAATAACCATTTAGGATAAATATTTATACTTATTTGAATTTATATTTAATTTGAAATTTTGAACATTAAATAGACAGGTAAGTTTAGCCTGAGCAAGAACAAAGGAATCTTATAAGTTATGTAAATAAATTACATTTTTTATTGATAAATTAATACAATTTATTTACAAATAAATTAAAAACTGTTGGAAAATTTGCGAGAGAATTATTGTGATAACTTAGCTCTACAACGTAGGATGACATACTCTTACAAAAATGTTTTTTAAGTTGCAGTACGCCGTGTTAATTCCATCCTGTATCCCGGGCGTCCGTGGCGCGAGTGGTAGCGTCTCACCTTTCATCCGGAGGTCCCGGGTTCGAATCCCGGACAAGCATGGCATTTTCATACATGCTACAAATCATTCATCTCATTCTCTAAAGGAATACCTAACGGTGAACCCAGAGGTTAAAAACAAAAAAAATATCCCATCCTGTAGCTGTGTAATTTGTGGTGCGCTCTGTTGGTAATTTGTCAAAATAAACATTTATTCTTTATAAAACATTCTACATATATACTTTTTTTCTAACAATACCTACAAAAAAATTTGTAAAATCTTACCCCCACCATAAAAAATCCTGTCGTGACATCACAGATTAGTGGTAGAATTAAATAAATGAATAATATTTAAAGCGTAAAAAATAACTCGGTCTGGATGGGTCTCAAACTCGATTGCCCGGTTGAAATATGCTGCGGCAAATTTCACTTCTTTGCCGGCCAAACAAGCGAAATTTGTTCTATGTAAGTTGTGAAATTACATTATTTTAGTTTGTGGCAACTGTCGCCACTAATAACGTCACACCCGCGCAAATTAAATACGGTATACGCGCGCAATTTAGTTACAATCATTAAATTAAATCCAAAAAAAATTACAATGAAATTGTAAACCATACGGTAAGAGTCTCGCAGATATCATTTTTTTCTCTCAAAAAACAACAATTTCTGTAATATATTAAAACTGTTTTTAACAAAACGATATTTTAAACGAATCTGTTATTAATTTAGAATTTTCTTAAAAAAAAAAAATCATGGTAAATATGTGTAATAGACAATATATAAACTATAATAGATAATAAACAATGTTTAAGCGTTCCATATAAAAAAATAATAATTAGTTATAAAACTCTTACCGGACCAATTTCATTTATTACACAACGAGTAATACATATCACATTTACAGAAATAACAATTCTTATTACTCGTTGTTTAATAAAGGAAATATATATCTATATATATATATATATATATATATATATATATATATATATATATATATATATATATATAAATTCGATTGTTAAAATCGAATATTATTATTATTATTATATATTCTGTTTTGTTTATTCCTTTTTTATTAAAACTAGTATAATCTCTTGTAAACTAATGTAAAAGTATTAGTTTCGCTCAAAAAAAAAAATTTTTTTTCGATATCAGAAAAGGAAAGACACTAAATTTCTATTATATAAAACTGTTATTAATTTAGAATTTTCTTAAAAAAAAAATACAAGTAATAGACATTAGATATACAATAACAGATAAAAACAGTGTTTAAGCGTTCCATATAATAAGCAAAGAATAGAAAAAACGTATTACCGGTCCGATTTCATTTATATGTAATACATATCGCATTTATAAAAATAATACAATTCTTATGATTATTCGTGGTTTAATAAATGAAATCGCGCCAATAATAGTTTGGTAACATTTTTTTCTATTTTTGCTTATTATATGGAACTCTGAAATATTGTTTATTATCTATTATTGTATATCTATTTTCTATTACATATATTTAACATTTATATTTTTTTTAAACAAAATTGTAAATTATTATCTGATTTTGATAATAGAAACGTAGTATCTTACCTTTTATGATATCAGTATCGTTTTGTTAAAAACAGTTTTATTTATACTACAGAAATTTTGGTTTTTTGACAAAAGAAATGATATCTACGAATATCTAATATGGTTTAGATATCAATTATGATATGTTTATGGAATAGCTAATATGGTTTACAATTTCATTTTAATTTTTTGTGAATATCACTGCATTTTGTTGGATTATTCTTTTATTTTGTTATAAATTGCTGATTGTTATCTTATGGATTTATTATTAAAATTTATAGCCTTTCAAGAACAAACAAATATACATTTTTTTTTAATTTCTCGGCCAATTTTTTTGTTGATAGTTATATCATTTACTTCATACCATATTTTTCCTTTCTTTTAATAAAACTAGTATAATGACATTCACGAATCGAAGATACCTGTTGTAATATTGCAGTTATTACTATGTAAATGTAACAGTCGATTTTTATCGTATCCGTGGACATACTTTATATATTATTATTATTATTATTAAATGAACTTTTTTTATTTACCCATCAGTAGTTCAAATAGTTCTAATTTTGGTATTTTAATTTTACCGTTCGAATTTATATCTGTTTTATGTAATGAATCTTTGTTGCCACATTTGCAATACTTTCCTACTGTTCCTGTTTTTTTTTTGTGTTTTATTAGCAGCTATAATCTGTTGTAAACTAATTATTTTTTTTTAAAGACGTGATGGGAATTAAAAAAATAGTTTCATCCTCAGTACTCTCATTTACATGAGAGCATTTGCTAATAAAACAAGCTGTAGTATATTTTCTTTTAAATTTTATTACTTCAAGTATATTATCAAGTTTTTGTACGCTACCTAGTATTATCAAGTACTGCTATCTAGCGGCGCGATTCGTAAAGATACATTAAAAAAATGAATAAAATGACATATTCGACTCCGGTGATTCATCAAATGGAAAAAAAAAACGTTGTTTAACAAAATTCGAGGTATTTTTTTAAAGTATTTTTATCTACAAATCTAATTCAACTGAAATATAATGTTTTTACGTTTATTTTATTTTTCCCCTCATTTTCATTTCACTGTTAAGTAAGATCATGTTTAGACCTGTAAATGTAGTTCATTGACTTCGTCGGCTCTTACCATCCCAACCACAGTAGAGGAAGACACCCACCTTGTGACGATTCCGGTCGTCACACCAACCGCACGTTCAAACCCCTCATGGGCTTTAACGGGAATCGTCTTCAGACCCTAACTGATTACACCTCACAGTAATAAGCCAGGCCTCGGTTGGGATGCCACCAATGTAAATACATCGGTAGACATTTACATCAGTGATTTTTTAACTCATCATTTGCCTTTCGCTGCAGGCCTCGCTCCGGACATCTCGACTGTCCTAGATCGTTGCCATCTGAACTAGCTAACCGAGTTTGCGGACGAATCTCCCGCTTAGTTCTACATTTAAATAAGCTACTTGTGATCGTAAATGTCTCATATCGTACGATTCTATTTGGTAAATATATTGCATACCACCAGCAATGTTGATCGCAACAACGGAATTTATTCTTATTTCCTTTAATGTTCTCATCACAATCTGTGTTGCTTCTTAACAACGAAGTTCTAACGAACTCCATAACTTCGTGATAAACGAAAAAATATATTTAAATAAAAGTTTTAATATTTTAAATTAAATTTTATGTGTACTCGTGTATCAGAAACAACTGTGTGGTCAAATCTTTCTTTACTGTTGCTCTCTCTCTCTTTTAATAGAAAAAAAATTAAAATTTTAGCTCATAATTAAGATTTAATTTAATGAATTTTGGGATTCAGTTGTTTTAAAAATGATATCGCTCGTATTTCGAAATTTGCTAATAAAAATTTTATTAGGTTATATCAAGTTTTTCTTAAGATACAAATCTATTGGAAAAACTCAAAATAATGGCAGATAAAAATTAATTGCTTCCGGACGTATGACATTAAAACCTCTTTTCCTATTCTGATGTGAGAAATCTGCTTCCAAAAGTTTTCAGCATTTTTCAAGGAAATCCTGTTTATAAACACACGCACGTGCGAGCACGTTTTTATACTATTTTTACTTGATAATACATTTGACAAATTACAGGAGACTCTTTTTTTCAAATTTGAATATAGTTTTTTTTTTTAAATCATCACATAAAGATGTAAAATAGTTTAATTATATTTCATGAAAATTATTTTGTTCATTAGATCTAAACAATACAAACAAACAAAATAAAATAGGTAAGCATTATTAAATTATATATTAATTTTTGGCTTATAAAATTTGTAATAATGTTTATTTAATTGTGAATTAATTTCCTTAACATTCCCAAACTTTTCTTCAAGTTACATGAAGCGCATCTATTGCGACTTCATCTGACAAACGACATTGTAACTATCATTGTAGTAATATTTTAGTGTTTACTCATTAAACAATACAAATTATTACACGGTTCTGTAGAATAACAACTAACATGCAAATTCACTGACGTACATAAATAATTTACTTTCATATTATTCATAATGAACAAGTGTGTTACAGGTTGTAATAAAGGTAGCACGGAATATAGTGTACGCATACCAACCTCACTCCTTACTAATGTTAAACGTACTAAGTACACAGCAACAAGCAACATTTGAACCATATTGGACACCAAGGGGGTACATTTGGTCTTATGTTCCCGCCGTTCCTACTACAATTATACCCGTATAACACGGTGCTTACCCCTAAAAGGGATTAAATCTCACAGATGTATTCAGGGATCTATCTTTGTTGACGTACATAGAATACATAATGGGCTTAAACGCACTTACTGTTAGAGCAGAGCTTTGAATCCGTTTCAGTTATCACGTACACAAAACATGTATTACCTACCGGGATTTGTGCTCTCACAAATAAATTGTCAACGTTTAAGAGACAATAGTTGTCAACACCTTTAGCCATGCCTTTAGTCATTTTAATTGATATTTTATGTTGAATTTATTATTTATTTAATATCAGGAATAATAATACTATGAACTATAAATCCTTCACTAATGATATGGCTGCTGTCTATTTATTTCGTAACCAGAATAAATTTCAATCATTATTAGCACTAATTTCCTATGACTTTGACGCTGATTTTTTTCTCTATGGTGAAATTCATAAATGTTATTTACCTATGCTTTGTTTTGTATATATTTATATATAATTATTTTTAGAGAAACGTATGAAAAATAATATTCTCAAATTTGATATAAAGAATTAAAAATTACTAATAAAATACGCATAAAAAAAGATTTTTAAATGTGCATTAAGTACAAAAGATACCTCGTTGTTAATTAATTTTTGAGGTTTGACTTTTTTTCTAGGACAATATTCAGAATGAATTAAATGTAGTGCTAATAATTTTTTTTTTATGAGTTATCTTAACTGAAATTCATCTTTTAAATAAATTACTGAAAGTAATTTTAAACGTCCGCGTGTGCGCGAAGCTAATACGAAACCTAGTAAAATAAATGTTATATTCTAATAGAGGACAAAAAATGCCATAGAGACACTAATTGGCACTTAGCTCCCAACCTGATAGTTTTTCGAAGTAATCCAAGGGAAATGAGAGAGTATGAAACTCTCATCTGAAAACCAACCGATCAATTGCTTTCACATTTTTACGAAACATTAGAACTTTCCCAGTTAAGATTTTAAGCGGTAGTTCGAGGCCCTAGCCTCCTTTAAGGGTATAAGGAGGCTATGAGAGTTTCTATGTCAAGAACTAAGGAAATGTTGAACGAAAGAGAGCTTTTAGACCTTTAATTGTTGATTATCAGTATTATTCTCACAACCATGATGATAACGAAGATAACGGGGGGTCCATGGGGCAGTGCCCCTTGGCCAGATAAATAAGGAGAGCAAAATGAGTCCTGAACGACTAGTTTTGAATTAATTTCCGTCAACTTTCTAATATCTTTAAAAAATAACAAATAAATGATTGTAACTTGCTAACATCATATAAAATAATAGTTCATTTAATAATTCGCTAAATTTTATCAGTTGTTCGCCAACCGGATAAGACATAATATGCATTAAAAATTCACGAATGACAAAAGAATACAAATAAAACACTAAGCAAATTGAATTTAAAAAAAAGGGGATTTTCCGTCCATAGATAAGGATATTACGTGTTAACTTTTTCCACTAAGATGAAATTTCTACTCATCATTGAACACAATACGATCAAAAAAGTTGTCATCTTCATGCTGCAAAATTTCGATCGTAAAATCGGGACGCAATTGGTAGTCAATAGCCTAAAAATGATATGGACCATACGTAAGCATTTTCTTAAAATATTCAACTACAGACATCTGGACGCAAATTGATGGTCACGGTCTTTTCGGATCGGTTTGGCATACTTCTGGCTGATTTCAGGTCACGTGGAACAACTATAAATTCAGAAGCCTACTGCAAAACTCTACGTAAGTTACGGCGCGACATTCAAAATCGGCGACGTGGGCGGCTGACCGACGACGTCGAACTGCTGCACGATAATGCACGTCCACAAGTTGCGGCTTCGACACCCGTTGGATGAGAAATTTACGATCACCCTCCATATAGTCCGAACTTAGCTCGATTATAAAGAGAAATAGTATAAGGTACGTAGCTTAAGAGAAATAAAAAATATTTATAAAGTTTTCAGAATAAATTTTTTTTACAAATAAGCGGTCTTTACTTTAGAGATAACATCTCGTTATTTATAAATAAATTTCATTACCTTCCATTTATCGTTATTGTTGTGTTCAAGGGTAATATTTTTAAATCAAAAACCTAAAAAAAGGAAAATCATAAAATTTCCACGAAACAAAAATCGGAGATCAGAGATCAGAAAGAAAAGTTTAATGAAATATTTAAACAAAAAGAGGAACTGAAAATCTGTTTTATTTTTTTTTTTTGAAGTCGATAAAAATAAACATTTTTTTATTGAGATTGTCTATTTTGCAAACCGAGATGCATTAATATTTAATTATATGAGATTGTTTCCGCCCTCATATCATCACATAAATAAATATTTCTTGTAAATGAGATTATAAGAATAATTCTGTTAAGAGGGGTTATGGAAAATTGTATATTTCATGAGTCTTTTTATTACTAAGCTTGTAAACGTACTAAGTAAATACTTATCAAGTCAGTATTCCCTTCCACTCATAAGAATAAAAAAAATTATTAAATTCAATCATCATATTATATAAGCATACCATTCTAAATTTTATTATTACAGGTTATATGTACCTAAGAATCTTACCGAAATAAAACAGAAACGATTGACATTACACACGCACGCACACACACACACACACACACACACACACACACACACACACACACACACACACACACACACACACACACACACACACACACACACACACACACACACACACACACACACACACACACACACACACACACACACACACACACACACACACACACACACACACACACACACACACACACACACACACACACACACACACACACACACACACACACACACACACACACACACACACACACACACACACACACACACACACACACACACACACACACACACACACACACACACACACACACACACACACACACACACACACACACACACACATTTACATTATAATTACATTCATGTAATTTCATTTTAATATTTTTGAAAAGGATCTCAAAATGCTCTGGAATACAAAATTCCGGGACGGAATTTGTTCGCTAGCCGCGAACTAGCCAAACATTTTAGGACTGATAAGGAAAGACCTCATAACATGTTTGAATTTTTTCAGGCAACCTCGATCATTCTATATTCTTCACTTTACAGAGACATCCGGTCATTTTAGACTTATCTTTATCATCGACGAATATTACTGTCAATCAGAATCACAATTAAACTTTCTACGGAACGCGCGTTGAACTATAACTACAGATTAAATTTAGCAAAATGATAAAACTAAGAATTCTTTCTGTTCAGAACTCGCTATCCTTGCTAGTAGCGCAGTCAATTTGAATGATAGAAAATCAATCTAAGTTAATCTGCTTAACTAATAAATATTGTATTTAATTTACGATATATCTGAATTATTTAGATTTCACCGAGAAAAGCTTTTCATCGAGAGATTCAACGAGAAAAAACTATATTTGCACTGTATATTGATATTTATAGTTGACTTAACTCCTATTATTAAAGAAATATGTATATTACATGAAATCACATCACGGCTTCTAAATATAATATAAATATAGAGTTATTCGTAAACATACTTCCAATACCGGGACGTCAAAATCGAGGTAATATTTTAGTAACTAAAATAGATATTTAAAAGGTAGCATGAAGAACTCTATACTAACATAATATCAGGTTTATTTTACATGTTTTATCTCACACAATTAATAAAAATAAAATACATTTTTAAAGTCATATTCCTAAATTTTCTGTAACAGATCTACTAAATTATCTATTAATTATAATTTCAACTAAGAATGGTATTTTTAATTTTACTGTAAAGATAATAAGGAACTTGATAAGTACAAATTAATTTGTATAAAATGATCAAAGATAAAATATCTTCTTATACAGAAAGGTTTTCAAGGAATTACAATAAGAATACTTAAAAAAAAGACTAATTTTATAAATATGAACCACTAGTCTTCTATTTATTCGATTTTTTAAAAATCAAACAATTTTCAGGTATAGAAATTTAGTGCATCGGTTGGTAATTTTATTTTAATTTTTTTATTTTAATATGTACACCTTCATCTTGAAATTTTTTACTAATTCATTTTTAAGTCGACAGATTATAGATTACAATAGATACTGATAAATTTACTTTACTCATCAATTTCGATTGGTTTAAGTTATCAACTGAAAATAGTATCATAATCATTATAACTACACCCAAGTTCTGTAATGGATATTAGATACAGTCCTATTGACTAACAGATTGTTTTTATTTATAAGAATCTAGCAGGACAGTCAAATGAAAATATTAAATGGTAACTTTCTTAATTTTGTAAATCCGGTAGAAAAAATCATACAAAGGTAAAACTCATTCTTTTCAAAATTATCTTTCAAAATTCGCTTCTTTCAAAATTTAAAAAAAAATTAAAAAAACAAAATTTCAGATCATTTTATCCATTAGCTCTTTTGTGGTAACAAGAAGCGTTTATAAAGTTCTATTATAAAAAATTGTGATTGATAATAGATGATCATTATCTGAAACATCTAGGTTCACGGTAACGTATTATAAATAATAGTTTTCCATTTGTATCGATAGTTATTTTTTGTTCGTTCAATTATTCAGAATAAACTATAACCTATTGCATGATTAGTAGTTATGGATTTTCGATTTGACATCTATTAGAAACAGCATGCAAAATAATAAGAAGCAAAATAATATATTTAATATATTAAATAATAGATAAAATAATAATGTTATTTGATTCAGTTTTCCTGGTATGTTTATTATTGTGAATTGTTGTTTTTGTGACTGTTTGTGTGTGTGTCTCTTTGCAATGCCACAGTGGAAAAAACATTCCGAAACGTGGCGACGTGTAGGGCCAGGTAGGCAGTCTCCTTGCCTAGGACATCCTGGCTCGTCTGCATGCAAGAGCGCGGGAGTCCGGGTCCTTCTAATTATCGCATGGTGGACCCTTGCGGTGTGAGAGAGCGTGAATAAGGGGAAGGACATTGGTAATGCATGCCTGGATACTAGTAGGATAGGAACGGGAACGGGTAGCCCTCCTGAGGAAGGGCATCTTGGCTACCCAGAAGATGGAGTTGGAGCGTCCTTGCGATCCAGGGGGCACCCCGATGGGTGGCCTCTGGGTTGAGCCAAACTAGGGGGGTAGGCTTCTGTCACGGTATCCTGAGGCAACCGAGTTATGTCTAAGCGGCGGGGACCGGTTGCGTTGGGGGTTTTAAAAAATGAAATAAAAAATAGGAAGCGAGGACCTCATACTTCATCGAATAGATACCCATGAAAGAAGTCCCGCTGTAAGTTGATTAGAAATAATATTGTTATTAATTTAAGTAATATTTCCGGCAATAAAGCTGATAATGTAATCACAGATTTTCAAATCGTTGCTCTTCCGTGGCAGTCTGTGCCGGTTTTGCGTAAACCACAAGCGCCGAGTGAAGCTCTTACTGATAATTTACCAGTAAAAAAATCGCTTTGAAGATTTTCCAACGGAGGAAACCAACGACGAATAATTCAAAGGAGACTGTTAGGTGTTCACCTGTTGTTCTGTATGTAAATATTTACAAAAGGATTACTCATAAAATCCCAGAGCGTAACCTTATAGACCATACGTTTAAAAAGAATGATGACACAGCTTTACGTGTGGTTCTGACAAATATACATTATTCGATTCCAGTTAAATAATTGAGAGCCACGGAAACAAAATCCGAAGTATTGTTAATGCTAGCCATCGTGTGACAAAAGAACTGTTACCAAGCTTTTTTATTAACTTATAGCCCCAGGAGAATAACAAGGAAGTATTCAATTTAAAGAATATTTCCAACTGCGGTGTTTATTTCGCTACGCACGGAGATCTATTGGAATCCTACCGTGCATGCATTGTCACCAATCTGAACACACTAAAAACAACTGTACACCACCGTGTGAAATACACGGATGCCCATAGGAAAGTAGATTCTCCAAAGAAAGATACGAGTACATCCGTATCTTGTGCCCTATGTCACTCGGAATATCCTGAAAATTAAAAAGGATGTAGAGCCTACAAAAACATTTTCGAAAACAAAAGATATATAATACTGCAAAATATACTCTTCCTCACAAGTTACAAATTAAACAGAACACATCTCTTGATTTAAATACCAATAATTTCCTTTCATTGGATCAAGCAAAATTAAGGAATTTGGACAGTCATTTAAGTAATCTTCGCCGCTCTTATGCCGCTGTTGTAGAACATAAAAACTAAAATGACATTGAAACTAATGAAAAATTCAACAAACTAGCATTCAGAAAATCGGCAGTCTGATAGACCTGATAACCAATGTATTTACAAAACTCTGTTAATGGCGAAATTATAGTGAAATGCAACTTGGAATATCAACAGTCTTGTGAATCGGCGAAAAGAGTTCAAAACTATGATAATTTCTGACTTGTTAGACTTTATGCAAGTTTCAGATTCCCATTTTACTCACTGCAGAAACTTTAGTCAACGTGGTTATTTCCTGTACATCACCAAACAACCAGAGGGTAGAGCGGACGATGGTACTACACTTTTAGTTAAAAATATAGTAAAACATCATCATTTATTGGCATAAGCATTAGTCACATACAAATAACTTTAGGTGAAATCTTGGACTAGCGTAGACCTCTCAGGTTGTCGACGATTTTCGATCCTCCTCCATCTCAGACATCATATGATTTGTTTTCTCAATTTTTCAAACACAAGGTTCCCGTTTTATTGCGGGAAGTAACTGGAACGCTAAGTACTTGCACCGAAGTTTTTAGCTGATAATAGCTCTAGGGAGAGCTTCAAATGGATATGTTATCAAAACGCAACTAAACGTAATTTCCGGATTGGAATCCACACATTGGCCAACAGATCCAACAAAAATTGAGGACTGTTGGATTTTTTTATCATAACGGAAGTTTCTTCTTTTCACACTGATTCAAGGAGAAATTATGATTCTTCATCTAATCATTCGGCTGTTCTTGTTACGGTGGGGACACGACGGTGGAAAAGAAAAAGAAATTCCCGGTCGTCCATAATAATAGAAGTAATTGGGAATCTTATCAATGCCGGATAGGAAATTAATTAATTTTGAGAGTTTTTCTCAATTGCCCTGACGATATCGATAATGCAACACAATATCTCACTACAGTCTTCCAAGAAGAAGAATGACGTTCAACACCGATGAAAAAATGCAAGAGGTGGGAAAACACAGAATGAATACAAAAGGGAAGTAATGAATCTTGCTACTACTAAAAGACGGCTTAGGAGAAAATGGTAATATTAAAGAAATCCTGCAGATAAAATAGCTTTAAACAGAACTGCTAATAGGTTAAGAAACTATTAACAGACAATTAAAAACGAAACTTTTAAGAATTATCTGGAAAATCTTTTTCCTTCAAGTAAAGACGATCACTCACTGTTGAAAATCACTAAGAGATTTAAGCAGTCACTAGTTTCATTTCTACTTTTAACGGTTCCAAATGGATTGTGGGCTAGAACCGACGCTCAAAAGGCTGACTTATTTCCTGAGCACCTAAGTAATGTCTTTGAGTATAATATGAGGAGATGATGAAGGAGAAATACTTGCATCCATAGTTAGCCCGGTTCTTCTGTTTCTTCCTATCAAACCTTTTTGATCAGTAGGAATTTTGCACGTGATCAACAAAGACCGGTTTTTAATGAAAATACCAAGTTTTAATTTAGTTACGCACAAAATGCTGATTGTGTTACAATTTAAAGGTAAGTTATACATAAAATAGTTGTTTAATGACGTCCTTCCTGTGGC
Organism: Lycorma delicatula; assembly: GCF_047948215.1. Classification (NCBI taxonomy): domain Eukaryota; kingdom Metazoa; phylum Arthropoda; class Insecta; order Hemiptera; family Fulgoridae; genus Lycorma; species Lycorma delicatula. The sequence continues at coordinate 163,838,272 of NC_134459.1, read as the reverse complement.
TTATTTACCATCTGAGTGGAAGGTGTCACAGATAATAATAATTTTCCTGAAACTGGGTAAGCTAGTACACGAGGTGATGTTGTACAGGCCTATAAGCCTATTATCTATTCTCACTAAAATATTCGAGAGACTCTTTCTTCGAAGACTGAAATATTTTTTTAGTGGAAAAACATATTATTCCTTACCATCAGTTTGGCTTTCAAAATGGTCATTCAACACAAAACAAACTCACAGAATTGTTAATAGCATGAACAGGTGTTCAGAAAGGAAGAAATATTGTTCAGCAGCGTTTTTGGATATCTAGCAGGCCTTCGAAAAGGTCTGATTGCCTGGTTTGCTTCATAAAGTGAAACTAAGTTTACATCAAACATTCTACCTGGTTTTACGTAGGTGCCTGGGTGGTTGATTTTTCCAGGTTAAACTAATCAAATATTATGTAAGTTTTTGATATAGAGATCTGGTCGACGGGGACCTAACAAGAGCTTCAGATAAACTATTCTTAATTGAATCAAATGAAGGAGTGGCTAATTAAGTGAAAAATCAAAGGACAGATAAATCAAATCACGATGAAAAATCTTTGCTGTTCAGCGAAATCTAGTCATGTAATATTTACACAGAGAAAAGTAGGCTGCATTGCATAAGATATGCTGACCACATAAGATATCTCACTCTCTTTTTCTGTTTAGCCTCAGAAACCACCGTAAGGTATTACTTCAGAGGATGAGTGAGAATGATATGTATGAATGTAAATGAAGTGTATTCTTGTAGAGTCTCAGGTCGACCATTCCTGAGATGTGTGGTTAATTTAAACCAAAGAAAACCAGTACCCATGATCTAGTAATCAAATCCGAAAAAATTAATTGCTTTCATTAGGGTTTTAAGATCCTAGAACTCTCGACTTCAAAATCAGATGATTTGCGGTGACGAGTTAACCACTAGACCAACCCGGTGGGCGACCACATAAGATATCTGGGTTTGCATTTGGATCGTCGTCTAATATGCAAACAACGTGTATATTTTTATGTTGATAGTACTGTCGTTTTGCGTAGATGACGCATGCGTGGTTTAATTTTATTATGTCTGTGCAAGTTTGATACTGCTACGTTAGTTCCATTATTGCTGCCCTGCCGTTAACCAAGGCTGCTCCGCTTTTTGTTTACACCTAAGAAGAGCAACGTTCAGCGATCGGTTTTTTGTGGTCGGAAGATGTATCAGGGGCCGAAATTCATCGAAGACTTTCGATTCAGTACGGGAACAGTGTGTTGCCACAACGGAGTGTTACGCATGACGAAGGAGCCAGAGACCATTTACCGCCACAAATGAGGAAAACATTGAGCGTGCAAGTGGCATGGTTTTCTTAAACAGACGAGTAACTATTGTTGAAGTGGTACATCGTCTACAGATTAGTCACGGTTCTGCCTACGAAATCATCCACAACAGACTTGGGTTTCATAAAGTCTGTGCAAGATGGGTTCCAAAACAACTCCCCCACAGTTGCATAAACAAACGCGCTTGGACATCTGTCAAAAACATTTGGATCGCTATGGTAACGAACAGGACATTTTCTTAGACAGAATCAGCACTGGTGACGAAACATGGATCCACCATTACGAGCCGGAGAGTAAACAGCAGTGTATGGAATGGAAACATCCAAATTAGTTCTGCAAAAAAAAAGTTCAAGACCCAACCGCCCGCAGGAAAACTGATGCTTACGGTTTTTCGGGACTTACAAAGCCCAGTACTGGAACATTATGGAGCACGACAATAAACATTGCGCATTACAGTGAGATTCTTACTGCCAAGCTGAAGCCTGCAATTCGAAGCAAACGCCGAGGACTGCTGTCGAAAGGTGTTGTGTTGTTACACGACAATGCCCGCCTACATACCGTTGCTCAAACTGTTGAAACGCTCCAAAACTCAATTTTGAAGTACTGGCTCATAGTCCGTATAGTCCTGATCTTGCCCCTTCTGACTACCACTTGTTTGGTCCACTCAAAGAGGCATTAAAGGGCCGTCGATTCACCTCGGACGAAACAGTGAAAGAAGCTGTGCATTTCTGGCTCGCAATTCAACCGAAAACCTTCTTTTATATGGGCATCAGGAAGCTTGTGCAACGATGGACCAAGTGCGTATCAATGCAAGGGGACTATGTTGAAAAATGATTTACATGTAAGTTTCCTATTTGTATTACAATAAAATTTATAACTACATTGCGGATAATAATTGATTTACCCTCGTACATAAAAAGTTTTCTTTTCTTACACGGATTCTTTTTCGAGCGGCTTCACTGTAAACTTTCTCATTCAAACCATTTCATTTACTTATAGTTATTATAGAAACTACGCGTAAATAAAAATTTCTCACCAAAAAAAAAAAAGAAAAAGTTATCCGTTCATTATTTTTTCAATGAAATAAACCTTAAAATAAAAATGATATCTTCATCCTCAGGCGTGATATAAAACTATATTTTACGGGAGTAAATATTTAAAAATATTTTTTATAAAAGCTTCATCTCTCGCTTAGCATGTTACGTTTAGGCAATAATCGGGTACAACTAATAATATTAAAAATTATAATATGAATTAACTGTCAACATAAATTAACCTACGATAGAAGGTTGCACGTTCTTGCAGTTACAATGTGATTTCATTATTTTCTACAAGTAATTAAATCTCAAAATCTATAAAAAAATATTGAAATATTTTTTTAACAAATATGATTTTAATTAATTAGGTGAAAACATATCTGTATTTCTGTAGTCAAATGTATATTAATTAATGTGATTAATTTGTTTCGATATAGACGATTTAAATTTTTTTTAAAGTCGTCAAAATAATTGATGAAATAATATGATGTTTAGGATGTATTGAAGTATATATTTTACAATTCTTTTTAAGTCACGGAGCTTTAGCTTCGAAAGCCATATAAAGAGTATAAAAATCTTGTATTATTTCATAAAAATCTAAACTGAACAGTTTTATTATTATTTAATTAAAACTTTAATCAAAGAACGTAAAAAAAATCATCCATTTATTTTATAAATAATTTTTTTTTAATAGTTTTTTAATGGATAAAATAAATAGAGATGCATTTCTTACAATTACAAAAAACAAAATTGTTTTTTTTAATAAATTATGAATTTTTATTAAAACAATTTTCGTGATTACGTAGATCACAATTTAACATTATTGATAAAGTTGAAACTTAACTTTATAGTGCTGAAAATGGTGGTCATGACTATCATGCAAATTTACAAAGTTGAGGGAGAACATCGATTGGATCATATTGGTATAAAATATTTTACACTATATTTCGTCCTAGTACCTAATTGCAGTGTAACTTTTGAACTATTTATAAAGTTCGTAATGGCAAACAAGTGAGTATCTTGTTTGTGAGTATCTTGACAGTTCAATTAACAGTATTATCCATCTAGTAATAATGGCGTTGCGTATTTATGAAAATTTCGTCAAAGTATTCCAGTTTACACAAAACCACTTGGTCAACATAGATCTATTTGTATAGAGGAAATACCGGACGAATGTTAAATGAAATTATCTATGTATTAACAGATTCCTTTCGAGATACTGCGGCCGTATTGACAAAGTATGCCCAAAATTTCTTAGATATTAAATTTCTATTCTACACAACTTTGCTATTAGTTACTAGCGGGTACACTTAACAATAAATGATTAATAGCTATTCAGTCCTGTTAAATCTACTGCAAAATGTCAGGGAAATATATGAAATTTTGATTCTGATAAAGTAAACTTGTTACATATTTCTGAAAAATTCCGATGAATTTTATCAGAAACATAAATGTTTCTGATAAAATTTTAACAAATGACAAATTTTAACTGTTTTACTATTCTTTATCATAATTCTTCATAGTTTGGAGCCTTATTTGTTTGATGATATGATTTAAATGAACAAATTGTGACTGCATTTGAGCGTGTGTAGGCTGTAGTGAACAACTGCTGTTGTGATATGATTGTAATTATGTAAATTGGTCCTCTTTTATTACTGTAAATAATGTAAAAACTTACATCTAAAAGTTTTTATTATTTGTAAATTATGTTTTGCGTGTATTAAAAAATATGATAGCTACATTAAATGAAAACAAACAAACCATGTAAACTTCAAGGAAAAAAAAATCTCATTTTAACACAGTAGTTCTTTCGGTGGCGCTTTATACTTGTGAGACTATTTTTCAGATTAAGAATGAAAGTAAAACGGACCAATTACTTAAAACAGAAAGGCGAATTATCAGAACTTGTTTAAATAAAAGTTATCAAAAGGATGGAGTTGGGAATCGCCACAAATGAAACAGTCTACAAACAAGTCGACCCGATTATCAGTACTATGAAGAAAACGAAGGATTACCCATTTTTTCTATATATTAAAAACGCATGAGAACCGATTTCTAAAACAATTGGTCACAAGGAAAATTAATCAAAACACCTGTGGAAAATATGCTGGAAAAATCCAAAGAGATCTTCAAGAAATTGGCTTGATGGTTGAAGATGCCTTTGATAATATGAAAATTAACTACGTACTTCAAAACAGTAGATTCAACATTAAAAAATTAGAAAGGCATAATAAAGTGGAGGTCAGAGATGAAGTGAGGAAGCAACGATCCGATAGAATGAAGAAATACTGGGAAAATCGAGTGGCCAGACTAATACAGAAATTCAAGAGAAACTGAAATATGGATGACTAAAGTGGTCCAATGTGGCCTCAAAATTAAAGAAAAACAAATTTTCTTTAGAAAGTAATTGATCTCAAAAATCAAATTCAACGTTGAGCTGAACTAGTTACATATTAAATTCTTATTTTATATATTTTATTTTACTTAAATATTTTAAATATATTAATATTTTAAAAATATAAATACTCGTATTTTAAAATAATATTTTAATATGTTGATAAGAATTGTAATTGCGTGTTAATTGATCATAACTAAATAGTAAATGGTATTTACTAAAAAAGAGTTAATCAGCATTCAGATGAGAGCACACGATGTAAAAGCGTACGTATAAATATATATAAGCAAAGCGAGAAAGAAGTATAAAAATAGGAAGAAAGTGAAAGATAGAAATGGCGCGATGTATCTTGAGGGAGTGAGGAAACATGTGAGACGCGAGGGAAGAAATTCAAATATTTAGGTCATACTGAAGATATACAGACAACGTATGCAGATATTAAGGGAATAACTTTACAGTGAGAGAGTTAGCTCTATGGTGGACTAACAATGCATTTCGGACCATGAACGAGGTCGGATAATAATTTCAAGATTATTAATAAACTTTAAGGATTTTCCCTTAGGATTACTTTACTAATTGTACCAAACCGTCTCGCAAAGAAGAGAAATTGCAGCTTTCTACATTCATTGAAAATGGAGAAAACTTTTCCATTGGAACAATACTATTGTACCTAATTTCAATTATCAATTCACAAAAGTAATTATTATTAATTTATTACAATTCTCTAAATTTTACATCATATAGAATTCGATGTACTTCGAAAACAAAATTAATTTTTATTTTTAGATCTTTAAAATCGGTATTCCTTTTGAAATAATAACTGTAAGCTTTATTAAAAATGTTTTAAAAACAGTAATTCAATTATAATAAGGTTTTTATCATTATTTTAAACTTTCGTAGGGTTTTACTTTTTCTAAGTAATTTTTTACATAATTTTATTTGTATGCATCCATACTGAATAAATGTTAAAAAATTAAATTTTATTTAAAGGTTTACCCCCTTTACAGTGTACATTTACGTTTACTTTTACAGTGTATCATTATGTAACTTAAATTATAAACAAAAAAAAAATAAAATAAAAGTTGAAACCAATTTGAAATATTCAAACTGGTTCACCATTCTTTTTTATATTATATGCGAACAAACACATTAAAAATTATGTTTAATTTATTTCGGTTTTGTAAAATTCATAAAGATAACATGAAGCAAAGAAGAATATTTGAGCAATAAACAGATCAATCTTTAATTTTTGCCTATACAGATAAACAAAATAACAAAATATAAATAATAAACAGGTCCTATTAAAAAAATAAAAAAAAATAAAAATAAAAAATAAAAAATATTTTAATATTAGAATTGTAGTTTTTCATACTGATAGTGTAATTAAAATAAAATGTCAGTAAGTTGGGAAAAGCAGCAGTTCAGTTAAATTTAGAATTTTATTCCAACTTTCGAATATCACAGGGGAGGAATAGTCAGTACCTAGTATTAATTATTTTTACTTCCTTGTAGGAAGTAAAGGAAGTATTGTGATCGCTAAAGATTTCGGTTTTCACATTTCAACGGAAATAGCCATTTTGACCATCACTGAATCCATTTTGCCTAGTTTCGGCGTGACGTCTGTACATACGTACGTATTTATCTCGCATAACTCAAAAACTATTAGTCGTAGGATGTTGGAATTTTGGATTTACAACTGTTGTAACGTTAATTGTGCACTTTCCCTTTTAATTACAATTTGCTGAACCAAAAGTGCCCAAAAAAGTGTTTTGTGCTAAGAAAAAGACTTTTTCTTAACTACAGTAATAAGCTCTCATTGAGAGCTTTTCAACGATATATCATAAGTGGTAGATATTTTCATTGGTTATAACCAAATAAAAGTTTAATTAATGAAATATTTGGATCTCACAAGGGGAAGACAACTCGATTCAAATTCGACTTCACCTCCTTTTTATTAATTTTAATGTATTGATTTACTAATAAGTATTAACCTCTGATTGTAAAAATAATGTTAAAAGAAATAATAATACAATAATAACAATAAAAAAAATAATAAAAAATATCAGAAGTTATTAGTGAAATAAAATTTTACGTACTTTTATAAATGTGTATATGTAATTTAATAGGCATACAAGGAAGTCATGTGGTGTCCACATCAGTTTTTTTTTTAACTATGTTAAATGCCGTAAATTACAGAAACACTCACACAAATATACAAAACATACGACGCTAATGGAAGTTCAGAGTTTACAACTTTAACGATACAAAACAATTAATAAAACGTTTCTACTTTTCTGAACTATTTAAAAAAAAAAAATTAAGTAATATATTCATAAAAATATTCTTATGAATCAATTTATTTCTCTTTTAAATGAACATGTAAATATTTTACATAAAATTGTAGCTTAGATTTTTAACTAAAATTCAATCGTTTATTATATTAAATTGATTTTTATTATGTGACAGGCTACGAATAAAATTACCAATAAATTTGAAGAATTTATGGTTTTTTTATTCATAAATAAAAAATAATAATAAAAAAATTACAAGAAACATTGTCCATAAATTTTTATTAAGAAAAATACGTTTAACAATGTAAATTATATAAAAAATTTACATACACGTGCAGCTGGGTAAAAATATTTTAATAATATGTACACAACAGTAGTAAATGAATGGTAATATATTACAAAAAATAGAATATTTTATATTAAATATTAAAAAACAATCGAATATTTCATAAATAAATGTGAATAATCATCATCATCATCATTAATATTATTCATACATCTTAAAATATTTTTTAGAAGAATAAACACAAATTATTTATGAAGTAATTTTTTTTTTTAAATCATAAATTTTCTCTTGCAATATTATTTTTACTTCTTGTGCAAAGTAAAGGAAGTATTATAATCGCGGAAAATTTCGGTTTTCAGATTTCAACGGAAATATCCATTTTGATCATCCCTGAACCCATTTTGACTATTTCAGCGTGACGTCTGTACGTACGTATGTATCTCGTATAACTCGAAAATGATTAGCCGTAGGATGTTGAAATTTTGGATATAGAACCGTTGTAACAATTAGTTGTGCACCTTTCGTTTTGATTCAATCTACTGCACCAAAAGTGAACAAAAAGCCCAAAATCCAAAAGATTCGGATTTTGGATTTTTTCTTAACTGCAGTAATAAGCTCTAATTGAGAGCTTTTCAACAATATGTGATAAGTGGTACTTATTTTAATTGGTTCCAGATTTATAGCCAATTTAAATTTTAATTAATGAAATTGAATCTTACAAGGGGATGGCATATGAGTTCGATACCGACTTCATTTCCGACTTTTTTTAAATTTAAATATATTGATTTATGATTAATTATTAACCTCTGTAAAATACATTTACGATAAATGATAATTCTATAATACCAATAAAAAAACCATGATAAAATATTAGAAATATTAATGGAATAAAATTTAATGAACTTTTCGTACTAAAAAAGAAATGTGTATATCTAATTTAATAGGCGTACGAGGAAGTCATGTGATGACCACATCAGCTTTGGTGAAACATTTTTTTATTTAATATTACTTAAAAATTATAATCTAGAATCTTAGAATTATAATCTAAAATTATTATCTAGAATCTGGAATTATTTTTATTTATGTATGTGTTTCAGTCTACTTGCTAATAAATATAGCTACAAAATTTAGTAACCTCCTATTTCGTTTTCGTTTCAATTTTGTTGATGGTTACATCATAATAATTTAAAAAACATAGTATTAGATGCATAATAAGACTTACATTTATTTAAACAGTAATAAAGGGACTTTTACCCTAACCTTATATTTCAGGTAAGATTGTTGAATTAATAATTGTATAAATATTTGATGTTAATAAAAACGAATATTTTAGCAATTAACCCACCGGGTTGATCTAATGGTGAACGCGTCTTCCCAAATCAGCTGATTTGGAAGTCGAGAGTTCCAGCGTTGAAGTCCTAGTAAAGGCAGTTACTTTTATACGGATCTGATACTAGATCGTGGATACGAGTGTTCTTTGGTGGTTGGGTTTCAATTAATCACACATCTAAGGAATTTTCGAACTGAGACTGAACAAGACTACACTTCATTTACACTCATACATATCATCCTTATTCATCCTCAGAAGTAATACCTGAACGGTAATTCCCGGAAAACAGGAAAAAGAAAGAAAAACAAAATATTTTAGCAATTGTCTAACTGTCCACTTTCATTTAAGAATTGAAGGATCGTATCTCACTTTCAAATGAAATAAGTTTAAATGAAGTGCAGAAAAAATGTGTATATGTAATTTAATTGGCGTACATGGAAGTCATGTACGCCCGGTGTCCAGGTCAGATTTTTTTTTAAATTTATGTTGTCAATCAATTTATAAAAATAATACAACCATTTAAAAATCTGGTTATACAATAACAGTTTCTTGATTACTCAGTAAATATTACAGTTCTCGTCTTTTATCTTCCATTATACACAATTTTTCGATTTTACAGCATATATGTGTAACAAAATATAACGTATAATACAATAAGAAACTAATAAATGATTAACAGTCTACACAACCCCATATATAGCATTTAAAAACATAATCTCATGAGTTTATTTAATTAAAATGCAATACATGTAATACATGAGGGAACGTTTACCAAACGTTTAATTCTTATGATAATTGAGGATAAACTATCTTCATTAACGTTAAATCGCTAGTGGAGTTAGTGAGTGACTATAGTCTTGTTAGATATTTTCGAGGGAATTCATATTTGAATAACGTGTGGAATAAGTTTCTGATATGCCATTCGTATAACCACCTACACCTGTAAAAATTTTCTACAACTAATTTTCCATCTTTTCACACATACACACACGTACGCACACATAAAATAATATTTTCTATTCAAAATGCAACAGAAACATAAGGTTTCAATTTGAAATAATAAAGTTAGCCGCAATATTGGGAAAAGGGCGAAGATTTAAAAAACGATTATACTGAATTTTTAATGTAGGGAAATCTACGGAAGTTCCCCTTTAACGTTTTTCATAAAATTTAAGGATTCTCAGATCCCACTGTTAGCCATTTTGAATTTATCACGTTGATTACATATACTTAAAATTATTTTATTATATCAGCTTAAACACTGTGGGTGTGAATTTAAGGTCGTAAATTTTGCCTATCAAAGTTGCTTTTTAGAACTTATATCTAATTTCACTTCTATATCTATTATTTAACTTTACAAATTTTTGTAAGATTGGCTAAAAGTGTACTTAAACATTTCTTATTTCACTAATTAGTTAAACCATGTAATTCTTAAATAAATACAGAGAAAATAAAACGAAGAAAGACCACAATATAGTTCTTCCTAGCACTATCATTATAACATTTGTAATTGACGGGTTTCAGACTATTCAGAATAAACGGGGCGATGAATTAAAAATAAATTTAATTTCGTATATAAATACGAAAAAAAAAAAAATCAAAATTATGCAACATATTTGATAAAAAAGGACATACCCCGATAAAATTACAAAATCTACGAAAATATTACATTATGGAAAAAAATCGTTTAAATTTTCTAGAAAACATAAAAATATTAAAGCTAGAATTAAAAGGACATTGTCAACGAACAAATAAAATACTCAATCCCATGTAAAAATTCTAAATTGTTAAAATAATGAATCAGGAGGATTAAAAAAAATCATCCTTCTTGAATCAGAAGGCTTCAAGAAACTGTATAACCGTTAGTGGGGGGATACAAAGCAGAAGAGACCATGACAATACAGATATAATAAATGGGAGGAGCTTAACATCGCTATTTATTCGACGAACCCGACTCAGGAAGACTACACACAATTTTACTTCAGCCAGAACATGCGACTCCCTCCGGAGAAGGTAGCGCATTGCTTCCTCCAAAAACTAGGGATCCGGTAGATATATTCCTGCTAGCCCGAAAGGGGCTAACACCGAAAGGACTTCAGCGGACGGACTGAAAGGGAATGATAACGGGAGTGCGAGGCTCAAATACATTTAATCTCCCACGATCAGCCCCGGTAAATCATTTCATATTGGTCTTTAGGATCGAAACGCAATTAACCAAATCCGTCCATAAATAAAACATGAACATTTATAACCGCCACTAAACAACCAATAAACCGCCTGATAAAGAAAGACACAGCAGCAAGGGACTTTGTCCAGGTTATGCTGTTAGTAGGCAGACAATATAAACTCCCGCCAACCTTGCGTTCCGTTCCATTCCAGGAAGACTCATTGTTAAAAAGTAATTTTGAGAATGGAGTACTTCAACACAAATGTTAGAGAAAATGTAAGGAAAGGCAGAAAATAATATCCAAATTAATTATGATAATCCTAGCGGAAATATAAAATATTATGACAAGACGTCAATACACCTTAAGATACGTTTCTCCTTATGAAAAAAAAAAAATGATCGGCAACGGTTAAGAAAGTTCTCTTTTTTTCGGAAATTAAATTTATTTTTTATTAAGTGTATTTAAATCTAATTTACAAATTTATTTAAATTACTATAAAGTTTGTTTTGTTATCGTACGTTTCATATATTTATTAACCGATAGATAGAATACGTGCTTTTATTTGTATGTACAAGTATATTAAAACTTATTAAGCGAGAAAGAATGAAAATTATCTAATGGTATCCAATCTGCGAATAATAAAATGAAATTTCCAAACGTTTCAAAAAATATTTTGAGAAGTGAAAAGGATCCAATTTTTTAATCAGTTTTTGATAACCCTGAAAGGTTTTAGTGTAGATACCTACTGGAAATAAGGTAAATGTTCACTAGTTAATTGAAACACTTTCTTAATAAATTTAATTAACCGAAATCGGAAACACATTCTCTTCATTGTTCTTATTTAAAAAATTAGATTTAATATTTCCCACTATGGCGCGAGTGGAAAAATCTCGGCATTTTATCCGGAGGTCCCGGGTTTGAATCCCGGTCAGGCATGGCATTTTTACAGGCCACAAATCATTCATCTCATTCTCTAAAGCAATCCCTAACGGTGGTTTCGGAGGTTAAATAAAAAACTGCCCACCAAATTTTTTATACCAGAACACAAAAATAATTATATCAGATTTCGTAATAAATTGTATTCAGATTCATTTCATCATCTGCATCATTTTCTAGTCGTAAAAATAATCAATTGTTAAATGTTTTTCATACTATTATTTTAGGAATAACATTCCCACCGTGAAGTAACTCAATATCTAAGTTCACATTATTTAAAAAAATAATCTGTATCATTTATAGACATTTATAATAAAGAAATTAATTAATTTTTGCCAGTTAATTTCCAACCGATAAAACAAGCAAATATAATAAAATTTCAAGTTGAAAAACACTTTCCTTCTATTACAACAATGAATGAATCGCGCAGCAATTAACAAAATACATTCTATTGTTAAATGCAAAACAACAGAAATCATTCCTTATTATTCATTTTTAATAAAAAAAAAAAAAAAAAAAAACTTATGAAATCTATTTGAATGAGAGTTTTTGCTTAAACGGTTTCATTTCATTTCAGTAATAATCTTTAATAATAATGAGAGTACAATTTTAATTAAACTACCATAAAATTAATTAGTATATCAGTCGGTAAAATATTTAATGAAATTTGATTATGGATATTTTAAAATATCTATATATATGTCTGTAATATAATGAATAATGTTACTAAAGTGGAAAAAAGATACTAAAAAAATACATTTACAAACAAAATTCAATTTAATTAATTACATCTGTTTTATTTATTCAAATAAGGCGAATAATGCAAACATATTGATCATAATAGAGACACTGTATTTTAAATACAAATAAACTGCTTTTAAATAATACAGTTGCATTTACAACTACATTTACTACTACTACAAAAATAATAATAATAATAAATAATAATAATAATAATGGAGTTTGAAGAATCAGTTTTATCTAATTTTTATTAATATTTATTTTTTATTTTTATTAATTCCAGTTAACAGCAGTTAATAAGAGTTGTAGTAACAGACAGATTAAACACTTATTTTTCTGTACTGAAGGATACTCAGTAATAAAAATATTTTCCAGTATACATTTCAGAGAATATCAATTCTGCCAAGAGTTACACATCGTACATAATTTCAAAATGGATTTTCAATAAATGTTGGTGGTAATAATTTTATAAATTTTAATTTGCACAAAGCAGATTTTATCGCGAACAATTAATCACTTACCAGAATAAAAGTAAAGACATACATTATTTATTAAATCACCTTTATATACCCCTGTACCACGCGCACTATTCTGTACGAATGACGAATACAAAAATAGCCAGTGAGTCATATATGAATTTTAAGGATTCACATTTATATTTTGATATAATGATTAAACTTATATATTAATCAATCCATTCAGAATCCTGATACAACTGCTTTTTTGTGATTACGAACAACATCCAGTGAAATAAAATGATTTAGACAATAAAAAGCTGACGACACAGTTGTAGAAGTTCCCCGTCACGCGGCTTACACGCACAACTTTATTTACCACGCTAGTGCTACACTAGCGCTCCTTTTGGTGACAGGGGGTGCTATTGACGCAGTATACCCACTTAGCCACTAATTTAGAACATTTTTGGGGATGGGGGTGCGATTTTTCAAAAATTATATTTTTTCAAATATTATTATTGTTTAATTTTAACAAATGTGCCTAAAAAAATAAGACCTTAATTAAGCGAATTTCAGATACTGAGAGTGACCATGCTCTACAGCCGAACCCTCTTGACTTTTTGAGTTGAAAATTTAATGATGTCAATGCTTGATATATAATAGTAATCTGAACAAGTTTGGCCAAACTCGGTCCAGTAGTTCTGGAGATATAAGGTGATTTAGAGTGCGACACCGACCACATACGTGTTGGAAAATTTCCCTCCCGTTTTTTGGGATCTTTAGGTGTCAAATCGTGAAGTCCCGGTGAAAACCCCGTATGCCCAAATTGGATCCATTACAATACTTTCCCTTTTCAAGCTATAAATCTGCTATAGCGCTAGGCGGAAAAGTAAAAATCTTGGCTATGAGTAATTACCGGTATTAGAAAATTAAAATCTTATCTACGTCGTAGTGTCAGATTTATCATTTGCATTTTTCTCATTCATGGGTTACTTTTATTCCACATGAAAGCATTTTTAGTCATCATTTCGTAGGTATTTTATGATCAGTTTTCATTGTGCCATCGATCGAGTTTCGAGTCAGCAGAAATATATAATAAGAGTAAAAAAGAGACCACGTCCATACACTGTCACAGAAACGTTACGTGTCATGCTTGCGCAAACAAGCATGAAAAGTGGGGTACAGGCAAAAAATTTTACATAGCAGAATCCTGCATTCGTGCAGGATTCTGCAAGAATCAGGAATTCCTCGTAATGAGTAAAAAAACAAAGAGAGCATTTTTGTAGAAAAACATGAAATATCCGGAAATTGAAGAAAAACTCGTAACGTAAAATAATATGAAATGAATCGCTTAGATAAGCGATTTATACAAAAATGAATCGGAATAAAGTCTAGAATCCCGGATCAATTAATTATTGCTAGGGATGAATTTAAAGTTAATCGTAAATGGGCATGCCGATTTCTTTGCCGAAAAAGTTTTTTTTTATTTGGAGAAGAACAGCAACAACACTGTTAATCAAAATCTACATATCAATATTCGAATATTATATAAAATATTTTCCCTAACTCCATCTCTAATATTATTTGAGAGATCACATAAAAATACAAAAACCTACGTCCCTAACAATTTGTTTTAGAAATTGTAAACGTTGCCTGCCTGCACAATTTTTTCCTTCTACCTGTCCCTCCAATATTAGCGACTATTCCAGGATGCCTTAATATGTGGCCTATAAGTCTATCTCTTCTTTTAACTATATTTTTCCAAATGCTTCTCTTCTCATAAATTTGCCAAACACCTGTTCATCTGTCACTTTATCCACCCATCTGATTTTAAAAATTCTCCTTTAGTACCTCATTTCAAAAGCTTCAATTCTTTTCTTCTCAGGTACTCCAATAGTCCAAGTTTCACTTCCATATAAAGCGACACTCCAAACATATACTATCAAAAATATTTTCCTGACGTTTAAATTAATTTTTGAAGTAAACAAATTGTATTTCTGACTGAAGGTTCGTTTCGCATGTGCTATTCGGCATTTTATATCGCTCCTGCGTCGTCCATCTTTAATAACTATACTTCCCAAATAACAAAATTCTTCTACCTCCATAATCTTTTCTCGTCCTACTTTTACATTCAATGGTCTATCTTCGTTATTTCTACTAAATTTCATTACTTTCGTTATGTTCTTGTTTATTTTCATGACGTAGTTGTTGCGTAGGACTTCATCCAAGCCGGTCAATGTTTCTTCTAAATCTTTTCTGGTCCCAGCTAGAATTACTATATCATCAGCAAATCGCAGTATCTTTATCTTTTCACCTTGTACCGTTACTCCGGATTGTTCTTTTACATCATTAACGGGTAGTTCTATGTAAATATTAAAAAGTAAGGGGGATAGGGAACATTCTTGTCGGACTCCTTTTCTTATTACGGCTTCTTTCTTATGTTCTTCAATTATTACTGTTGCTGCTTGGTTCCTGTAAATTTTAGCAATCACTTTTCTATCTCTGTATTTGAACCCTAATTTTTTTTTTTAAATGCTGAACATCTTATTCCAGTCTGCGTTATCGAAAGCCTTTTCTAGGTCTATAAATGGCAAGTATGTTGGTTTGTTTTTCTTTAATCTTCCTTCTACTATTAGTCTGAGCTCTAAAATTGCGTCCCTTGTCCCTATACTTTTCCTGAAACCAAGCTATGATATATATATGTATATATCATAACTTGAGTAATCTACAAAAGACAATTTTATAATTTGAACATTATATTTTGTACTGAATTATATGATATAAAAAAAATTGCCAAAAATAGATAATTTTTTTTTAAAGTTATATTCTCATACCCGAAATAATCTCAAATCTAAGACGGATTAATTAGTTATTAAAATAAAGATTTAAAAAATATATTTTTAAGGTCAAAATAAAAAAGAAATGTGTAGATATTTTAAATGATAACAGCTACGTTTAAAAAAAATAAACAACTTTAGTGAAGTAAGAAAATAAAAAAAACGCATAAAAGACATCTTTGAAATATTATATCCCAGCAGGTAA